>NC_045491.1:8454642-8790142 GCF_009650955.1 Corvus moneduloides | reverse complement strand
TGGGAGCAGGGAATGGATATGGCTACAGGTCTTTCCTATGGGAATTCCCAGCCTGGAGTTTGACTACTTTAAAATCAACGGCTCCAATTTATAAAACATCCAGGAATAAGGAAAATGCTGGGTTGGTGGGGATAATTCCTGGTGATTCCTGCATGGATACAAACTCATCTCCAGCAGCTCCTCACCACTGACCCCCCCACAGGGGCCACATTCCCAAAACACGAACCAAATCCATGTTTTTAGCCAGAGCAATGTTTGAGAATGGAACCTGGGTGGATCCAGTGGGGCCCTGGCACAGATTCCCAGAGGAGCTGTGGCTGCCCCTGAATCCCTGGAAGTGCCCAAGGCCAGGCTGGACGGGGCTTGGAGCACCCTGGGACAGTGGAAGGTGTCTCTGCTCTTGGCAGGCATGGAATGGGATGAGCTTCAAGGTTCTTTCCAGCCCCTCTGAGAACATCTGGATGGCCCAATCCAGCCTCCCACACCACCATACCCTTACCATGGGATCATCCCTTCCAGCCTGCTCCAAAAGCTGCTGGTTCTTCCCAAATTACGCAAGCACGGATAATTTCCTCATTCCCTACGTAAAAGGGATGAGCTGGATCCGACCTCGGCACAGCCGGCGGCTGATGGGCAGAAATGCAAACCCAGCTGGGCTTGTGAGGGGCCCTCGTGCTTCCAAAAGGCTGGAATCTTGGGAAAAAAGGGAAAGAAGTCACTTAGACCTCGGTTACACCAAGTATAAATACTTGGGGTGCCCCAAGGGTCAATAACTTCCATGTAGGAAAAGAAAATCAGAAATAAAATGGATTATTTTGGATCCAGGAATGTCCCTGAGATGCCTCCAGCCACAGTGGAGCCGGAGCTGCTCAGGATGGACAAGGGGTGACCACCCTGCCATGGGCTGCCTGTCTCAGCTCTGGGACCTCCTTGGACCTCAGAAACAGGAGGAGGGAGCAGGATGAGATCGGGCTCTGGATTGGGATGAGCCGGAAAACACGGCCCAGGGCAGGGCAGCATTCCAGGGGCTCAGCCCATCATGGCTTTCACTGAGGGACCCAAACCCTCACTCCAGAACTGCTGGAGAAGGTGGTGAGACCTCCTGGATGGGTTGTAGTGGTGTCCCCACGTCCCCTCCCCTCCTCAGAGACATCAGAGCTAGCAGGAGCAGCTCCGAGACGGAGTTTCCTTCCCATGGATTCCTGGTGCTGACTCGGGAATGCTGCAGCTCTGGGATAAAAAGCTTCTCCACAAAACCCCTCCCAGTGAACAGATATCACAACGTGGTTCTGATTTCCTCCTTCCTTGGAATAATTGTTCCCTTTCTTTTTCAAACTCTTGTTCCAGGGAAAGGTTTCCAGTGGAATCCCCAGCCTGCCCCTCTGGATGGGTGTTATCTCCCAGGCACCGCTCTGGAGCAGGGAGGGGAGCTTGGATTGAAAAACAAGGGAAAAAAAAAGCTTAACAAGCAGCAAACAGGAATGGGAATGCTGGTCCGGGATCCATTATCCCTGAGCCAGAGGTTGGAAAGCAAGAGAAATTCATGAAATTGGGGAGGGGGAGGCCAGCACTGCTGGCTGCCGTGCCCAGTCCATGGAGGGTGCCCGAGGGGTGTCACCTGTCACTGTCACCCATCCAGGGGGGTGGATCCCATCCTGAGCTGGATCCACTGGAGAAGGAGCAACTTGGAAGGAAAATCCACTGAAACCATGAGGGAGCCCCGTGCAAATGCACCCTTGAACCCACGGGAGAAGGGGAGGGAGAATTCTCCTCTCACGGCCCTGGATCACCGGGACGGGGATCAGACACTCGGACACGACACCAGATTCTCCCTAAAACACAAATAAATCCCACAACGCCCAGGACTCACCTCACTCCTCACCTGTCACCCCATTCCTGTGGGAGCTGCCTTGTCCCTGGTGAGCCACAGCAGGGCAGGCACTGAGGCTCCTTTTTTTCCCTTTTTAGCACTTCCAGGAAAAATAAAAACCCAGGGGAGCTCCCGCTGGTTATTCCAGAACTGTTCGCTTTAATCCCTTTCCAGGAACGCGCTCCTGGTGCTGCCCATTGAGTACATGTGGTCAAAAAGGTGGGAAAAACATGGAAAAGGGCATTCCTGTGCCTGCATCTGCAGCCCACACAGCCACAGAGATCCCTCCTGGTTTGTTTTCCCCTGTTTTTGTTTCAAACCCACATTCAGCTGCTTTTGGCAACACCAGCACCTCCCCCCAAACCAGTCATGGCTCTTTGCTTGCCTTTTGCCCAATTCCAGAGGTGACAATTCCTGATCGGAGCAGCCTGGCAAAAGAAATCAGTCACTGAGGTGAGAAAAAGCAGCTCACAAAGCAAGCGGGCAAACTGGCTGGGAATCCTCTGGAAAACAGCTGTGAACAAGGATATGGATAAAAAATAGAGAGGCAGGAGGTGTTTGCAAGGGAGCTGCCCCTTCTCCCTCTTCCCAGCTGGTCCCTCTTGTCCTGGCTGGCTTTTTCCCTCAGTCCCGCACGGGATAGGGCCAATTCCTGTCCTTGAAGAACTTCCTCAGGCCCTGCAGGTTGACAGGGGGGAAGTAGGGGCCGATCCTCTTCCGGATCCACCACTTCCCATCGCTGGCGTGCTTCCCCCCGGGCTGGCTGAACTTGTACTTGAAGTGTTCCCCCCGGATCCACCTGTGGGAGACAAAAACAGGAGCTCAGGCCTTGGCGTGACTCCTGGGAAGAGGCTTGGACCATGTTTTTATTCCCTTGGCATTGGAGTTTTTGAGCCTTTCTGAATGGAGAAATGAGCTCGAGGGGCTCAGGCTGGCTCCACATCCCAGTACTTCATCCTTTCATCCATCCATCCTTGCGATGCCCACAGCCAGCAGCAGTGACATTGGGAAAGCTTTGGGAAGCTCCCAGGCTCCTCTTGATGCCATTCAGGAATGCTGGCATCCAGATGTGCCTCGGGAATGATGCAGGAGCAGAGGGGCTTTAACACCCCTGCCCTGAGCACTCCTCACACCTTTCCACAGCTAAGTATGAAAGAATAATAATAAAAGCAGGAATAATAAGATTTTTTCCTTTCTGAGAGCCATACTGGAGTATTTCTGCCTGGATATTTTGGAGTAGGGAGTCTGACTCCCCCAGCACCCCCCGCCCCAGCCAGCGGCCGCTCCGCTAGCGCGACTCTGAGCGCATCTGTTTTCCGGCTGCTCCGGGAGCTGACAGCAAAGGAGGTTTGAAAGCAGTGCAGAAAGAAACATTCATCAGTGTCGGGAAACACTCTGGGAGCTGCCCATGCCGCTGGATCCGGGGGGTTTGTCCCCCTTGATGTAGGACATGCTGACAAGGGCCGGAGCGGCGCCCGCGCCGCCTTTGCCGGGAGCATCGCCGGCGTCGCCGGGCGAGTCCATAAAATACCCACAAAATAAAACTGTCAAAGTCGTGTCAGTGCTCATTTAAAGCTGCTCTGCTCCGCTAGGAAAATACAGACCCTGCTACTGAGCAGGGCACCGCAGCTGTGGGATCCCTGGAGCAGCCGGGAAGGCCCTTCCTGCTGCTGAAATAATTAGGGACGGCTCCGATGGATTTGCCATCAGCGCTCGGCTTTGGGGAGCAGGGCAGAGGGCAGGGCATGGGGAAAGCTGCACCCAGTTCAAGGGTTCTGCCAGCACAGCCCAACAGCTCCGTTTCAATCCTGCTGGTAGCCAGGAGAGCACGACAGGAATGATTCTCCTACAAAAACATGGGAAAACCCCAGGGAAGTTTGGAGTCTCCATCCTTGGAGGTGTCCAAGGAACACCTGGATGTGGCACTCGGTGCTCTGGGCTGTTGACCAGGTGGGGATCGGGCACAGATGGGACTTGATGGACTTGGAGGCCTTTTCCAGCCTCAATGATCCTGGATTCTGTGTTCATCACACTCATCACGTTTTCCAGGGCAGCTGTGGCTGCCCCATCCCTGGAAGTGTCCAAGGCCAGGTTGGATGGGGCTTGGAGCACCCTGGGACGGTGGAAGGTGTCCCTGCCCATGGCAGGGGGTGGAATGAGATGGGCTTTAAGGTCCCTTCCAACCCAAACCGTTCCATGATTCCATGATTTGATGACCTCCATGTTTCCCCTCTGAGGATGAAGGAAGATAAATGGGAAAAGGGGCCCTGAGTGGAATTTGGGGAGTGCAAACCTGCATCTCATGCCCACAAACACTGCCCTGCAGCTGCCACCTTCATTACAGCCAGGGCCATTCCTGCAGTCCCTCTTTCCCCTGTTTTCTGAGGCTGGGAAAAGCCAAACAAAGGCTGAAGTGTTTTTCCCACAGGGTTTCCTTTGCAGGAGCACAAAATTCCTGTTAATAACTGGAGTGTTACTGAACAGCCACGTCCCTGAGGTTCCAGGTAGCCACAGGTTCCTCTCCAGGATGGTTGGAGATTTCCAAACTGTGCTGCCTGGCTGCTTTCTGGAATTCCCAAAACATATCCACCTCCAAACCCGGATCCACCTCCCACAGATGCTTCAAAGGCTGATTTTATGGCAGTCCCTCTCCTGCTCCACACATCCCTCCACCTGCCACTCTGGTGCTTCAGGGTTTGTCCTTCACTAAGCGACTGCAGAGCATCTCCCAAGAGGGACCCATCTCCATATATTCCCAAATAAATGTGAGAAAGAGGGGAAAACCTGGAACCCAGGGGAATATTTTCTTGCCAGGCTCAGGATGTGAAAGCTGCAGCGTTTAATACCCACTGGAGCCCCTCATTTCAGGGCTCACAGAGTTTACAAGCTCTGCCAGTGTTTATAACCTGCCTGGGTGCCTCAATCCTGGAATTATGGGACTTCTCAGCTCTTCCAGTGCTGGTCCTGCTCCCTCTTCCTGGGATTCAGGGAGGGAAGGTGCTACAAACTGACACCCTCAAGTCCATCGCTCCAGGGCTCACAGGGTTTGGGCAGTTTTGGGGCTCCCCCAAAGATCTCCTGGCTGCTGGAAGGGATCCACAGGTCTTGGAGTCTCCCTGATGCTGGAAACTGAACCTGCAGGAGATTCCCCGATTCCTGCTCTGGAGAAACGGGAACAGCTTTGGGAAGGCCATGAAGGAGCTGCCTGACCTCACCAGGATGTCCCAGGTGGTGACAGCTACTCGGAGAAGGATCAGCAAGATTTGTGGGTCAGAGGAGACACGGAAAGGTTGGGAAGGATGATCCCAGCCACCAGCAGTTTCCCAGGATTTACTGAGCAAACACAAGCTGGCAGCTCCTCCTGGCTCCCTGGGAAGCAACTGGCACCAGCTCCCATTACAAAATGGTTTTAAACTGAAGGATTTAGATGGGATATTGGGAAGGAATTCCTCCCTGTGAGGGTGGGGAGGCCCTGGCACAGATTCCCAGAGAAGCTGTGGCTGCTCCATCCTGGAAGTGTCCACGGCCAGGTTGGACAGGTCCAGTGGAGGATATCCCTGCCCATGGCAAGGGTGGGACTGGATGGCATTCCAAGGACTCTTCCAGGAGGTGGAAAACCCTCTCTGCTGTGACAACAAGGAAAGGGGACAAAAGGGCCCTTTGGGCAACTTCTGATCCCACAGTGGTGCCAGGAGGGCAACAGCGCTGGTGGAGGAGGGAGAACTGAGCCACCCCAAGGACCCATCTGCCACCAACTTTGGGGCATCCCCACCGGACTGGGCAAGGCCCTGGACTCGGGGGGAGGCCAGAAAGGCTAAAAATAATCAGCATTATTTTTTAAATCAATATTTTCCCCTCAGCAGATGCCCGGGAGCAGCTGCCCCGTGGCGCTTTCGGGAGTCGCTCGTATATCAGCCCCTCCTGACATCTCCCAACTGGATGTGTTAAAAATTAGCAGCAATATTGGAGTTGTTGGGATGGAGGCCTAAATCTCCCAGACAGCTGTAATTAGTTCCAGAGGGTGCAGCTGTCTCCCTGCAACAGCTGAGGGGTTCCAGGGAAAAAGCCAGTGGTGGTTTCTGTTAGAATTAATGGCCTGACAAGGCAAGGAGGGGTGGGAGAGGGAAGAAAGAAAGAAAGCAAAACATGGGTGTCTTTTTGGGTTGGTGAAGGGGTTTTTTGGGGGGTGTTTAATCTCGAGGTTCCCTGCTCTGTTGTAAATCAGGTGGTGGGAAGTCCAAATTCATCAGAGTAACAGAGCCTCCACCATTGCTGTTCTTGTCCTGTTGGTGGGAGGGAGAATAAATTAATCCACCTTGGCCCAAATTTGGGGAATCAGAGCAGTTGTGGGGTTGTTTTTTAGTGCTGCTGATTCTGAGGCTCCTGCAAGGTCTGGCCCTGCAGAGCCAGAGCATCCCACGGGCAGCTGAGCCTCCAAACCCCCTTGGGAAGTGGCACAGTGGGGTTTTCCCTCTCTGGTTTTCCCTCTCTGGATGGGTGAGAAAGGGAGGGTCAAGAGGGTGGGACAAGGCCAAAGGAAGAGCAAACTGTGGGGGAAGAAAACCTGGCTCCAGATGGATCCAAGGCTGGAATTTACCCTGCCAAGGAAGAGAGATCCCATGGCCATGGGACATGTGGGGCTGTCCTGCTCCACAGCTACCAGAGGCGGCTGCAAACCAGAGTTCCCAGCCTGGGGGAAATCCTGACAGCTTGGGATGAGCTCTGCCTTCCCTGAAATGCTGAGGTTGTCTTCCCCCAAAGCAAATCCCTTAAACTTCCCTTCAGGACCATGGAATTTAATTAATTTTAATTTTAATTTTAAAATCTAATTCAATTAATTTAATTAATATTCTGGTAATATCTGAGAGATTCATTTCTACCTGCACCCCAGTGATGCCTGGATTTTCCAGGAATTCCCACTTCCTGCCTGCTCTCAGCTCTGCTCCCAACAGCTCCAGAGCCACCTTTATCCCTCTGGGGAGGGTCCAAATTGGCTTCTACGAAGTGCAAATATGACCAAGCTCTTCCCATGGCTTGGGCTGACCCCACAGATCCCATGGGATATGGGATCCCATGCCCACACCTTCTGCCAGGATCCACGGGACTCACACAGCCTGGAAATCCGGCCCAGGTATAAAGTCCAGTCACTTTAAAATGGGAAATAAAAGGGCAATCCAATAAAAAGGAATTCCAAATGCCACGTTCCCCTCGTGTTCCTGCAGCCAGGGAGCATCCAAAGGGAAGCACCAGCTCCCTCACCACCACCACCACCACTACAACTCCAGCTTTTCACATCCATGGTGGGGCTTTTCCAACAAAGTGCTACTTTAATTGGAATAAAAATCCTGAAGTGACCATGATTTAACATCAGAGACACCGAACAGACCCAAAAACCTGGGTTTTTTTCCCCCTCCCATGGGCAAAACCTGATTTTTGCTTTCTTTGATTGTTGCAGCCTTTTCCATGGTGTGTTCAACACTTCTTAATTTCTCAGCCCAAGCCCTCCCGTTCAGATTTATGAGGGCTGGGCTTTTAGGAACTATCCATTGCCCCAGAATATTTGGGAAATCCACATTCCCCAAACATCCCCGGCCTCGAAGTCCAAGCTTCCCACTCAGCCAGGCTGGGCCCTCAACAATGCCCTCATTTTTAATCAGTCACCTGTTTCTCATTTGAAGTTTATCACACTTGAAAAAATACTGTAATTTTTTGAGTTGTAAAGAACCCTCCAAACTTTGGTCTCCGAAATTTCATTTCGAAGGCATTAACTCATTCTGAAAGTCCCTTGGCTATTTAAGGTGTAGAGTTTCCATTAACAGAACAAACTCCGTGGAGGACGGAGCGCAAGGTTCTTATGGAAAACAGTCCCTTCCCCTAATTATTTAGTCTAGCAGGGAATGAAAATAATTAAGTCTCAAAATTCCCTTTAGAGTGGAGGGAGGGGGGAATAATAGTAGGAAAATTAGGGTGGTTTTTTTTTCCACCCGGCTACTGCAGGGAGCAGGGCTGTGGTGGGACTGAAGGGATCCCTAAGGTTGGCAGCAAACTTTCCCCTCAGCCTGGATTGCAGTCCAGGATCACAGAATCACAGGATCAGGGATGGTTTGGGATGGAAGGGAGGTTAAAAATCATCCAGTTCCACTCCCTGTCAAGGGCAGGGACACTTCCACCACATCACAGAGGGCAGAGTTATGGGATATTGGGAAAAAACTCCTCCCTGTGAGGGTGGGCAGGCTCTGGCACAGGGTGCCCAGAGAAGCTGGGGCTGCCCCTGGATCCCTGGAAGTGTCCAAGGCCAGGCTGGACAGGGCTTGGAGCACCCTGGGGTAGTGGAAGGTGTTGGGGTTGGAACTGGATGGGCTTTAAGATCCTTCCCACCCCAAACCATTCCAGGATTCTGTGATTTTTACCAGAGGAAACATTTTGGTAATAGTGGGCAGTTTTCCATGCCTCAGCTGGAGAAGGAGCCTCTCCTCAGGTTTGGGGGATGCACTGCCCTAAAGCTGGAAAACATCAGCAGGATCCAAGGGGAATTTCATTCCACACAGACCTGCATCCCTGTTTGCAGTGCATCCTCAGAGCCTCGAATGGAAAACATTAGCAAGAGCAGAACGTGACTTGAGTTGATCCAAAATGCCCCAAAAATGTTTTCTCAGCTAAAAATAACTCCATCAACAAAACAGACGCTTTTGGGACAAAATTCCTTTTGTATAAAACCTTGAAGTTTTCCTCTGTGCCTCTCCCTGGCTGATGTTGGCTTTGTCTCTTCCTTGAAAACACAAACAATTCCAAGACGAGTGTCCACAAACTCAGTAATTCCTGCAGGGCTGTTTTGTCTTTGAAATGCCCCAGGAGATCCACGGAAATGGTGGGGTTTGAGCTGAGCTCACAAGGACACCGTGGCAAAAGCCCTAAAGCTGAGGGGCAGGAAGCCACTGCAGAAGGGACCATTCCTGGCCAGGAGCAGCAACAGTGAGCCCTGCATGGAGCTGCCTGGGAATGGGCTCATCCAGAGGGTCCCTGTGGCCCCTCCGAGGGGGAATCAAGGTGCTGGCAGCACTCTGGTGTCCATCAAACCCACCCTCAATTCCACCATCAAATCCCAACTCCAACAGGGACCTCCTGTGCACATCCAGGATGGGAACAACGTGGAGCTTGCAGCTCCCTCAGGATAACTCCAGGCTTACCTTGGAGGGTCTCTGCCTGCAAAGGGGTTCGTGGCCAGCAGGGACAAGGTCTCCTCTTCCTGGGCCAGCAGCTTCCCAGCCAGGTGGATGATCCATTCGTTCTGCTCGTAGGTCTTGGGGAAGGAAGAAGAAAGGGAAATGTTAGGGACTGCTGGGTTTTTCCTGGGGTGTTACTGGGATTAAAGACTTTTGAGGAGAGATTTCAGCAGATTTGGGTGGAAAATGATGAAATTCCCAGTGTTTCAGAACACATCCAATGGGATCCTAGAAGTCCAGACAGAGGGCAGGGAGAGCTTCCCTGGGTTTGTCTCATCTCACTGCCAATTCTGCCCCCAAATATTTGATTTAAACCGTTTATTTAGCAGCAAACCCCACAGGGGAACCACAGCAGAACATTTTCTGTGGATAATCCAACCATCCTTTTTAATCCAGATTGCTTTCCCCTGGGAAAAGGGTTTGGGTTGGTTCCCTAGTGTTATCCAAAGGAAAACAGAAGAAAGTGGCTTCTCTGTTCCCAGTTCCTGTCTCCTCGTTATTTCCTGCTGTGTGATCCATCCTCTTTAAATTCCTTCCTCAAGGAGCCACTTCTGGAGCAGCTCTGGGCCCCCCAGCCCAGGCTGCAGTGGCAGAGTTTGACTCTGAATTTAGGCAGCCCTGAGGGAAGCAGGGAACTGGACTGGATGATCCTTCTGGATCCCTTCCAGCTTGAGATACTCCCTGCTCCTATGATTTCCCTCCCTGCAGGAATCCTGCTCTTCGCTCTTGTTAAGGCTCCCTAAAAACATTTCCCTATGGTGGCTTCCTGTGCCTTGGGCTTCCCTGAGATTTCTTCTTTTCCTGCTTTTTCCGCGAGTTCCTGAGTGGATTTTTGAGTGCAAGCAGCAGGGGACACTGTGGGAAAGGGAAACCCGGGAGCTGTACCTGCAGGGCTCTCACTAAAACCCAGCCCCGAGGCGAAGCTGCTCTGCAGAGCTCCCTCATGGCCCGGTTTGTTATTCCCGTCGCCAAGGGAAGCGGGAGAGAAACGCCATGGAAAACACCGAGCGCTGGTGGAAAGGCCCATGCAGGGCAGCTCCACCTCGCAGGGTTACTGACCCCAGCTCATCACGAGTTAGAGGAAAACCGCAGTTATTTCAGCCAACGAGTTCTGCAAAATGATGACTCTCCCCCCCTTGCCTGCTTCCGTCCTGCTCCTTCCATCTGCTCTCATCCATCAGCGATGGGTGCTGGAGACAGGGATGCTCCCCACCAGCCCCGTGCGGAGCCTGCCACCCCCTCCACCAACCCCCGGTGCCACCTCCTGACACAGAGGAGGAGGGGGTGGCTCTCATGAGGGACAGGGGACTGAGGCCACCGTGGTCCTGACACAACAATCTGGGAAAGGAGCACTGGAAGCAGGAGCTTGGCATCGTGTGGGATGTGCCACACGAACCTCACCCATCTCCCAGGGAGAGCTGGCACTGTCCCCATCCCTGGCTGTGTCCCCATGGGCGACTCATTCCAAGTTTCCGTGTCCCTCAACAGCTCCGGGATCTGGAGGTGCTCAGGCTGGGATTTGGGAAGGTGGGTGCCACCCTGGGAATCGCTGGCTGGGAGAGAGGATCCCCCAAAAGGTGCAACAGCAATTGCAGGGATCAAAGATCACAAGTGACACCTTCAGTGTCCCGAGTCTCTGCGGACATCCCAGTGCCCTGTACAACGTTAAACATCATCTCCAGGAGATCCCGGGAGATTTGAGGGCTCCTGTGTGAAAGCTGGGAAGCAACAGGAGAATGGAAACAGGAATCACCAGACTCCCCGAGCTGGAGCTTGACGGAAGCCCCCAAACCTTCAGAGCCTGACTGAGAACCGGGAGGCTCCGGGAAGGTGGGATCGGCTCCCCGGCTCCCGTGGTCTCCAAATTGTTAATTAGCAGCTCCATGCGCACCAGAGTTGGACTTCTGGTTTGTAAAGTGTTTTTCTTGTAAAATTTACAACATGTCTGGCCCCAGCGAAGTCTGCGGTGAGAAATTTCCAGCCGGTGCAGCCCCCACCCCCCTTCCCGCACGGAGCTTTGGATCTCGCTGGAGCCGGGAGCGGGAGCCGAGCTGCGCTAACGACCCTGCTTAACTCATTACTCTGCAAAGTGATACCGCGGCAAAGGGGGGCAAAAAAGAGTCCAGGAGATGTGGGCTGCACCCAGGGAAGCGTCACTCCAAGGGGTTCCTCTGTCCCTGGACCCAGAGGGATCCAGCTCTGAACTGGATCAGGACAGAGGGATCCGGCTGATGGCGCCAGCTCTGAGTGAGCAAAACAGGACAGGCAGAGCCTGAACCATCCAGTGGGTTAATTGTAACAGAAAAAAGAATCCAGGCTAGATGCACGCACTGCTGGCAGGTGGGCAGGCCTGTTTTGGGGTCATCTTTAGGGTTTGGATCTGCAACGAGCACGAGAAGCAGCCGGGACTGATCCTGCACAGCGATGGATCCCTGGGCTGCTCCATCTCCGTCAAGACACAGATCACGACTCCCGCGGCTGCTCCTGCCCTCCACTGGGGCCAGAGCTCCCCCCACGCCACACAGAGCCCGTGCTGCATCTGTACTGGGGTTACTGGGGAACCAGTGAGCACACAGCCACTGCAGGGAGCACAGTCACTGTCTGACCCTGCCCAGAGCACTCCTGGGGAGGTGCAGTCCCCCCGGGGGAGGAAAACACTTCCCTTTCTCACCTTTCTGAGTTTTCTTTCTGGTTTAGCACAGAAAGCAATTCAGGGACCTAAACACACAAAAACCCCATTGCCAACCCAAGTGCAAAACTCAAGAAAGGCTCAGGGGGAGCAGAGCTGAGGGGTCTCAAAGTTACACAGCCCTGAAGCTGAAGCCTTTCTGTGTTCGCGGACATTCCATGCAGATCCATGGAAGTGCGAGGGGCAGCTCTCCAGCCAGACCATCCTCAGCTGTCCCTACAGCTGGTACAAGCACCCAGAAGCCCCGAAAATCCCGTTTCAGGTACAACAGAGGGGACTAACGAAGAACTTCGGGCACTTGGTGCTGAGACCCCAGGAGCTTTGATTTGCTGATGGTTTTCAGCCTCGTGCAGTGCTCGGGCAGACACTTCCCCCCATCTTCCCACACCAGTCTCACCCCAAATGCCACTCTGGGAAGGGGTTTTGCTCCTCGTCCCAGCCACACCGAGGAGCTGAGCGTCACCACCCACCTCCCGAGCAGCGCTGCCCCGGGGCTTCCCTGCAGCTGTTGGCACTGCCTGACCTCTCCACTCCGACACTTTTCCAGGGAATAAACACGGTGTTCTCACCTTGAACACATTCGCTTGTGTCCAGGAGAATTTAATAACTGCACAGAATTGAAACCCAAAGCTCTGCTAAGGCAGGCCCCAGCGAGGAGCCGGAGCAAAGCAGCCACAGTAGCAACCAAACTGCCGATAACAGAGCCAAGGGAACGTTATCATCCCAAAAAAACCCACAGAACCCCCCCATCGCTACAGGGAACATGTTCCCAACTGAAATAATAGTAATAAGGAGGCTTTTCCTTTAGCTTTAATTGGTCATTTAATGAAAAAGGACTGGGGATTAGTGTGGTGTTTTATGGAATCTCGAGGCTGGCACGGGCGCAGGAGGAGGTCAGGACGAGATGCACATGTGGGAACAGCTGGAAACTTGGCACGGGAGCCCGGGGTTATTATTTCACGTGGTTGGGAGCCCTGAGTGGTTTCACATCGGAGTCAGTGGCTGCCAGAGGGGCAGGGCAGGTTCCATTTCCCGTGTTATGGTGTGAGGGGTGTTTTTTGTGTCACTGCTGACCTACTGTGGATGTAACACGGGAATTCCACCATGGAATTTCACCATCCTGGGCATCCTCACCCTGTATCCACGCTGCTGCTTGCACTGCTGGAGTTAAGCACCTTCAACTGTTGCTGTTTAGGGAACTTGAACTATCAGGAGAAACAATCCCTGTCCCACAGAAAGGAGGCCACAGTTTATGCCCCCCTTTGTTGTTTTATGTAATTGCAGCTCACCATCACTTGTTACCATCCTGCTCTCCAAGCAGCTTATCCAAGGAAGGTCCATTCTCATTATCTCCAATACCCACACAGAATCATGGAATGGTTTGGGTTGGAAGGGACCTTAAAGCTCATCCAGTTCCATGGGCAGGGACACCTTTCACCATCCCAGGTTGCTCCACGCCCTGTCCAACCTGGTCTTGGGCACTTCCAGGGATCCAGGGGCAGCCACAGCTCCTCTGGGAGCCTGTGCCAGGGCCTCTCTGCCCTCAGAGGGAGGAATTTCTTCCTAATTTCATCTCCTTTTTCTATTAGTTTCCCAAAAAGCCGTGTCTCCAGCCCAACGTTACTCACTAAAAGCCATCCCTCAGAAAATCCTTGGGAAAGCAGCTGCTCCCTGAAGGAGGCAGGAATGAAAGGCTGCATGAGAGAGCAGAGCAAGACTTCAGGAGCCAGCTCCTCGATCCCACCTATCCAGGGAAAGGGCGCACCTGGCACAGCTCCCATATCACCTCTGGCTCGGGGAAGAAAAGTCCCTTTGTTCCAGAGGGGGGGGCACACAGTGGCCACTGTGGGCAGGAATCATTCCCTGCATGGGCAAGGTCTCACTCTGTATTTATCCAGCCCATGGCACGATAGGATATCGGGCTGGTTTGGGATTCTGGGCACTTCCCTGGCACTGTTCCTGCTGGAGGTGAGGCTGCCTGTGAGCCAGCCTGTGGAATTCTTCACAATCACAGGGAGACAATAATCCCGGTGAAAAGGAGGAAAGCAAAGCCTTCCCTGCTGCACACGGACCAGAATGCTGCAATGGAAAATGGAAGTGAGCTGAGGCCTGTGTTTGGAGAAGGGGGAAGAAAGGAAATGGAAAAGGCTGAGCTGGGTACAGGGAGCACGAGGCTGAGGTTTGATTATGACACTCACACCTCCTCCTCCTCCGGGGAGCTTTTCCCTCCAAGCACCTTCTGGCTGCAAGGCTGAGATAACAGGAGGCTTGAATCAAATTTTACAAAAATACAAACCTGCCTTCTCTGTAAACGGGGTTACTTCTCCTCAGCTCTTCCAGTTCATGCATAACCTGAAGTTTCCCTCACTCTCTGTTACCACCCAGAGCAGGACCTCACAGCACCAACCCTGGAGGCTCTCTCTGCTCTTAGGAAAGCAGCTGAAGGTTATTTATAAATAACCTCATCTCTGGAAAACGCACATTGCATCTCAGAGCATCCCAACGCTGCTCCACAGTGGTTTTACATCCAGAGACTTTTGGAGCAGCTTCAAGGAACAATCCAACACACACTGGGCTTTAAAACCAATCTGAGTGCAGCAATATTTTGTTATTTTGGAGCAGGTATTATTTGATAAGCACCAAGAGGGTGCCTTTGTGTTTCCATGATGTCCTCAAACAGAATAAATACCCTTCATGCCACAATAAGGAAGGGAAAAGCCTTTCCCTTTGATTTTTCCTTTTCCACTGGTGGACAACAAACCTTTGGGGCAATAAATATCCAACTTCAGTAGAATCCAAGACATCCCAGCACCAGCAGAACTGACCAACTCGAAGCCCCAGAAGTATGAGCAGTATTTTGTTTGCTGGTTGTTATTGACCAGCGGTGCTGAATGCAGAAATTGTAATGGATTTTGTGCCAGCCCAGCTCAGTGTTGGGCTTTTCCTGAAATTCCAGCATTAACCAGAAGTCAAATAATTACAGGAGGGTTGGCATCAGTAGCTGGAGCACAGATAAACCTTTAACAGTTTGTCACCAGCTCCTGTAAAACCAGGATGTTTCTGCACTAACGCATGGAAGTGTCAAGGGGGGGAAAGTTATTCCTAATGCTTAACCTCGCTTTTGTGGGATTAAATCATATTCTGCCATTTCAGCCATTATTTCCTCCCTTCTCAAAGGGTGGGGAGGCCCTGGCACAGGGTGCCCAGAGAAGCTGGGGCTGCCCCTGGATCCCTGGAAGTATCCAAGGCCAGGTTGGAGGCAACTTCCCAGTGAATCCTGCAGCCAATCCAAGGTGGAAAATTCGGCAGCAATCCCGGAGCGCAGGAAGGCGTCATTTGTCAGGTGCTGATGAGGTGCAAAGAGGAGCCTGTCAGGAGCAGCACAAAGGGATGGGAAATATCCTTCCCACAAGCCCGGGGCTTTTCCACAGCCTGTCAGAGCTGGGAATGTCAACTCTGTACCTGGCCACTGCCAGGGAAGTGCAAACGCAGCCCTGGGAGAGCGGGGCCAGAGAAACAACCCAGAGCTTCTGAAAACAACTGAAATCTAACCCAGAGGCTGAACTCACTCGGTTTTATGGACTCTGCAAACTCCCACACGGGTTTTGCACAACGCCTCTGGCTTCACAAGCTCCTCCTGGGCTTTCAGCTCCTGCTTCTCATCCTTTCTGCAGCTCTGGGGGACACAAAGTCTAAACAACACCCAGGGACTTCTCCGGCTGTGCAGGAGCTGCCCAGGGAGGGCAGCTGGCAGCAGATCTGCAGCTCTCAGGGCTCCAACCGACCAGAGGCCATTCCAAACGGGATTTACTTCCATGCTTAAGCAGGTATTTACATGCCTGAGCATCCAGGGCTCGCTGCCGTGCCCAGGCAACTCGCCTTCCCACTGTTTTCCACGAGTCATCCCCACTTCCCACTTTCCAGAGGGTTTTTTTCCTCCTTTTGTTAACAGCTCTTCTAAGCAGGATCTGAAATTGCTCCACGGAGATTTCTGTGTGTGCTGGGGGAGCCATGGAAAGTCCCAGTGGCAGGAGGGATGTGGGAATGCTGCAGTGGGATGGCTGGGAAGGAGCACCAGACCCATTCCAGAGGGTGCTGCTGCAGTAGTGGGAGGTGACAGATGGGATCCAGGGTGACAGATCCACTCCGTGGGAGGGATGCACCTCCCCCTGCCTGTGCACAGAGACCCCCAACAATAATTACTGCTAATTAGCTGCTGTGGACACACCTCAAGAGACCAACACTCCAACAGGTGAACGGGAACACTTGGGGGAAGCTTTCAGTGAATGAAACACTAAAAATAATGAATTAAACACTACAAATAATGAAATAAACACCAATAATAACGAATTTAACAAGATGCAAAGAGGCTGAGTTATTTCCTCTTCCTCCTCACGGGTACACCAGCACCTGGCTCCAGCATCCCTCAGCAGGGCCCACACTCTGCTCCGCACAGCAGGGCCTGTGTCCCATCCTCTTCAGCTTTAAAACTCAAATCCCTTTTATTTTAAACCTTCAGGACATTTCTGCCCTGGGCAGAGCCTTCTTCTCACCTCAGAAACAACTTCTGCCTGGGAGAGCTGATTTCTCTGCACCCAGAGCCCTCCCAAAACAGCCTGACTTCAACCACCAGCTCCATCCACCCCCTGCACCATTCCCCAGTTCCGGGCACTGCTCCTGGCTGGAGTTTGGACCTTGGCTGTGGTTTTCCTGAGGGATAAGCAGACCTAATGCAGATTAAATGAAATTCCAGCACACACAAACTAGTGGGGTAAATATCCAACCATGGCCTGATGTCATGGCCCAGGAATCCCAAAGGCGCTGAAATGAAAATGCCACAGGGAAAGCAAACACAGGAGTTTGGGGCAGAGGGAAGAAGATATTCCAGGGGAGGATACAGGGACAAAGAGAAAAGCCTGGGATACTCTGACATGGGTTTGCCTCACACCACTGCTGTCAGTCAGTTTTGTAAAACCCAGCCCACATCATGTGGGTAAGATTTGCAGAATAAGCTAAGTAAGAATTAACATTTCATGGTTCCCCCCCCTTATTTAATTTCTGGCTGTCACCTGTTTGCTGGTACCACGTGGGGAATACATGTGGAGGGACCAATGTCCATGTGTGGGCAGGTAGGGAACGAGAGCTGCTGTCCCCAGGGGTGTCCCTGACAGCGATTCTTGGTATTGCTAAGAAACCCTTAAAAAACCTCACATCAAATTGCCAAAAGTTTCATTACAGTAGCACAATCCTTTAGGAACACAACCTTTGTTCTTGCTTTTTTTTTTAACATAATGAACTTAGCCACGGCTTCCAACGTTCCCCCCTGATCCCAACACGTAGTAAATCCATATAATTTGTTTTTCCTGGTCAAGGAAGGCCCAAGCTTTCAAAGGCACCTACCTGGAAGGCAGCAAACCACATGAGCCAGTCGAGGCGATAGTGGTAGGGGGAGATGAGGCACGGCCTCCTCCTCAAGTCCCCCGGCTTGCACTTGAACTCAAACTCCTCCCAGACTGCAGTGGGATCATTGGGATCCAGGCTGGCTGTTCCCTGAAGGATGACTTCTGTCCTCTCCTTGGTGATGCTGTGGGATACAACGGGATGTTATTATTTGTCTCAAGTCATGGAAAATCATAAAATCCCAGACTGGTTTGGGTGGGAAGGGACCTTAAAGCTCATCCAGTTCCAAAGCCAACACCTTCCACTATCCCAGGTTGCTCCAAGCCCCATCCAGCCTGGCCTTGGACACTTCCAGGGATCCAGGGGCAGCCACAGCTTCTCTGGGAATCTGTGCCAGAGCATCACCTCCCTCACGGAGAAGGATGTCTCACCAATATCTCAACTAAAAGCTCGGGTTCATGAGAGTCCACGTGGAACACGAGTCACTGGCCCAGCTGGAGGTACAGTTGGATCCTGAGATCCAGAGAACCTCTGGATCCTGGGACTTTCCTCTCTCCAGCAGCACAGCCAAATTCCATGCCTTTCCTTCTACCACCTGCAGCTACTCCAGCCCGAGGGAGGGCTGATCCATAAAGATGATTCCTACGGAATGGTGGGTCTGTGGTTCTGGAACAGAGGCAGGTCATGACTAATCCCATGTGGCTCAGCTGCGCTCCCAGCACAGAGCAGTGGGAACAGCAAACTCCAGACCATGGAAACACCACCCTGGAGTCCTGGGTGACCTGCCAGAGACACCCACCTGCTCCAAGGAGCTGCCTTCCATGAGGAACACGGAGCTACAGAAACCTGCCTGGCAAATTTCTCCAGCTGCCAACACCCTTTTGATTTTTTTTCTACTTTGATTTTGCCTCCTCCAACCCAAGAAACTGAAAGTTTGGGAACACACCACCTCCACCTTCTGCCCCGATGGCTTCCAGGGAGAGATGCTCCCAACCCAAGGAATGCTGACTATCTCCTCTTATAATTGTTCCCTCCATTTAGGAGATCTCTGGATTCTCCAGCCAAGTTCCATATTATCCCCTGGGCTGAGTTATGAGCCATGGCTGGCTGCCCAAGGCTTAGGAGCACTCCGTAAATCAGGGACACCAAATTACCAATAAAAGCATGGTCCTACTGTGTGATTCAAAACCTGTCAGGTTTCACATCATTGGAGATTCATTATAAGCTGCAATCCTCTTTTTATTGGTTTACATAGGCTGGAATTACAAACATCTTACAGCAGCATTGCAGCACATGCTCTGTAGGGTCTGGTAACTGTTGAAACAGAAACCAAAGACCGAAGAAGAAAAAGAACAACAACCCAAAGAAAACAATCTCCTGGAGCTTCACCACTCCAGCCTTCAAAGAGCTTCTGGGGTTATTTCTCTCTCTCAAAAAAAAAGAGGAAATGTTGGCATTTTCCACAAGTAGTGTTGATGGTTTTAATGGTTTTTTTCTCATTTTTTTCTGTCCACAGAAATGTCTGTGATTTGAAAAACTGAGGAAAAGATGATATTCATTTGATGAGTCCTCAGCATCTCCAGTGCTTGTGGTGGGACTTGTTCCTCCTCTTCACCACCCGCCCCGCTGGGCCTTTGACAGCCAAACTGCTTCACCTTCTGCAAAATGTATTTATTTACTGCTGGCTTCTCCTCTGGGGCCTCATCCAGAGCCCATCCCAGAGCTCTGGAGAACATCCCATGGTCACCCTGAGCAGGTGGTGGCAAAGCCTCCAGAGAAGCCCGGCCTTGTTGTTGTCCCTGGAACAACCTGAGGATGCAGCTCTGCTTTTCATCATTTTCCCAGCTGGAAGAGGCTGGGATGGACAGCACATGAGAGGGGTTATGCTGAGCCCAGCCATGGCTCACCTAAGCTTTAGTCCCCCAGAAAACCAGATTTGGATCCTTAAAACCCAGCCCAAACCAGTGTGTTTCCAAACACAGCTGGAGATGCTTCCCTTGTCCATCCCACCTTGCAGCCTTGAGCCGCTGATGGCCCTGTCCTCTCAAATCTTCTCTTTTGAGGCCATTCCTACTTTGGTCTCCATGCCTGGAGCAATGAATTCCCCAAGACGGAAAAAGCACTTCCTTTTGTTGGCCTAAAATCTGTTACCAAGAGCTGCTGTGGATGTTTCCAGGAGGGAGAGCAAAGGAGTGCAGGGGAAGAGAAGCTCAGCAGAAATAAAGAGGGCTGGGGAGGGTGAAGTCTATCCACTGGATGAACTCTCCTATGGATATTTTCATCCTGCTCTTACATTTGCTGTGTTGATGGAATGAGGTGACTCATAAACAGCTCAGAGAAAATAAATTCAGTGGGAAAGAAACCTGCTCCTTTTCTCCATCTCTCTCATGAACAGATACTCCAAGCCTAGAACAGACAGAATGACAGAATGAGCTAACTGAGAAAGAAAAGAGGTCAAAGAAAAATGTCAAAGAAAATAAATTCAGTGGGAAAGAAACCTGCTCCTTTTCTCCATCTCCTTCCTATTCCAGGTCTACTGGAAGGATTTCTGTTTAGGTTTAAGGCACACAGAATGTCTGGCTCTGGAATACCCTGGGCAGAGGTCTGGGATGTGCCATTAAAGCCTCTGTACCTCCCAAAGGCTCCGTAGGTGTTGACGATTCTGAGGGGGTTGAACGAGGTGTTCATGACCTGTCTGGAGTTGAGCAGGTTCAGCACCACCGGGATGCTGAGGTAGATGATCAGGAGGCCCAAGGAGATGTTCAGCACTCTGCGGACACAGGAGCCTTCGGGGGACACAAAACCAGACCAGAGGGAGGTGATTTCACTGCTCTGCTCCCATTCCCATTCCCATTCCCATTCCCATTCCCAGGGCCCCCCATGCCGGCCCCACCACTCACAAAACCCCGCTGTAATCACCCCGACCTTGCCACGGGCTGCTATCGCTGCTGGGATCTGCCTTTCTCTAAATAGTCTGAGCAAGGGCTAAAAGGAAAAAATGTCTAAAATGTGACATTAATCATGGCTTTAATACAGGGGAAAAACCACAGCTGGCACTTGCACCTTGCTCAGGATCAGCCTCCTGCTCTGGGAGCTGGGCCTGGAGTCCTGGGGCCACTCCTGCCTCCTCCTGCTGCCCCACGCTCTCCCCATCCTGAGGGCTTTTCCTTCTGCAAAATGCCTGTTCCCCACCATTCCTGGAGGAGATGTGTGTTGCTCTGCCAGTGCTCTGGGATGGGGTTTGCAGGAGCAGCACGGGGCTGGGCTGGATCCCAGGCTGGGCAGACACCGCCACGATCAGACAAATAAGCAGAGGTGACCCCCGAGGGGCTGCTTCCCTCACGGCCCTTTTCAATTTATTTAACATTAACAGCCAAAGGATCAGATTCAAAGCAATTGCGTGGAGCTTTCCCCTTATCTCTGCAGGAGAGGGATGTTTATTTGAACCTCTCTCAGAAGCTATTAATAATTGTTTAGTCTGAGAACATTTCTGGAGAATCATTTGAATCGGGCCTTCCCTCGCCCCCTGTGCTGCTGTGTATGAGGTTTTGGGGCATTTTTGGGGGTTTTTTTTAGATGGGCTGAACTTCTTCCCCTGTAATTCAAGGGCAGGCACAGGCACAGAGCCCCCACTTGGCTCCTCAGCAGTCCATGGCCATGCAGGGACTGCTCATCCTTCAGCAGGGGTGATTCTCATCCTGTCTCCAGGCCCTTGGGGTCACAGCTGCTCAATCTGAGAGAAAAAGGAGTTAATTCAGGGAAAAAAATAACCTAGATGGCAAAGATGGAGCAAAACTTGGGGACAGGAGTCAGTGGGATCTGGATGGGAAGTGGAGGCCTCAGTAGGAGTCAAACACACACTTCAAGGATGTGGCCTCACAAAATCAGGTCATGAGCAGGACACAGCTGGGGACCCTCCTGTCTTCTGCTCTGGTGGCCCAGGGCTGAGGGTTCCTCTGAGCCTCCTGGCACCCATCAGCACCAGCTCAATAGCCCCTGCTTCCTTAGCAGAGAAAATACGCAGGAATTCAAATTCCTGGGATATTACAGATACCCCACCCCTTCTGAGGGTGGGGCATGGCTACACCCAGAGTGAGATGGATGGACGGATGGATGGATGGATGGATGGATGGATGGATGATGTCCTTGCTTGGACGCCCTGGCTCAGACTCTCTGGACAGCATCACAGAAAAGCTGCAAGTTCCTCAAAACAGGATCTGCCTCCCCCTCACAGGGACTCCCTTTGGCTTTTCCTCCCAAAAAAAAGGTGCAGCCTCAGTGTTGTTTGGGATTGGAGGCATAAATGGAGTTGGTAGGAAAAGTCTGAGACTTTCACAGGCTCTAAAGCAAAGCTGCATGAGGGGAAAAGCCAATAAAGATTTATTCCAGCAAAATATGTGAAATAAAAGACACCAGATTTACTGAAGCTGCATGGCTGGAACTCCCATTTTTGGTTAATAAACTGCTTCTTGGTAGAAAAGACTGGAGACAGATGCTGCCTCTTGTTGACATTTTTCCTTCCTCTGACAGATGTTTGGGATATTTAACCCCAGCAGCTGTGATTGTTGTTGATATTACAGGCAATTTGTTGCTTATATGCGGTTTATAAAAATGCTGCAAACACCACTCTCCATCTGCTACGCAGCCTCATGAGAAACATCCCAGTGCTGCTTCTCCTGGATCAGGGCTGCTTGGAAACTGCCTCCGGAAGGGGAAATCAGCCACCTCGAGCCCTTTTTTCCAGTCTTAACCCCCCTTGTATTTGCTTTTTCATATTCATGGTACGAACAGGAGTTCTCCTCCTCCCTGTCCTGGGCAATTCCCTCCCCACCTCGATGGTGGCCACACCACCAGTGGTGGCCACCAGCAGCTGCTCCTCCCACTATCCCAGGCTGCTCCAAGCCCCATCCAACCTGGCCTTGGACACTGCCAGGGATCCAGGGGCAGCCCCAGCTTCTCTGGGCACCCTGTGCCAGGACCCTCACAGGGAACAGTTCCTTCCCAATATCCCATCTATCGCTGATCTCTGTTAATGTGAAGCCATTCCCTGTGTCCTGTCCCTCCATCCCTTGTCCCCAGTCCCTCTCCAGCTCTCCTGGTGCCCCTTTAGGAACTGAAAGGGGCTCTGAGGTCTCCTTGGAGCCTTCTCTTCATCACACCATGAAAGAGAGCCAATGTGAGAACCCAGCTTCCAAGCCCACCTCAAGCTGCACTGGGTGTTTCATCCTTGTCTTTTAACAGCCAAAATTAACAAACAAGTTCAAAACAAAACCCTAAGGTGAACTGTACAACTCCACATTCTTATTTTGCGTTTGAGTCGCTGGGGGCAGAGCAAGCACTGACTTTCCAGAGCTGCAACTGCCTGGGTTTGCTGTGACATTGGTCCTGCAGAGGACATGTCCCAGAAGCCACGTCCCCATGGCAACGTCCCCCCCTCCAGCAATGTCCCACAGACCCTCATGGACAACCCCCAGCTTCACACTGCGAGGTGCAGGCACCCTCTGCCCACAGAGGAGCAGAGCTTTGGTTTGAAGATGAAAGCTTTGGAGCCAAGCACACCAAAATCCCAACTTCTCCCTCTCTGGGAGTAACTCACCCAGGGAAAGCCTCTCCCCCTCCGGCCCCGGGAGCTGCATCCGCGCCACCCGTTCCCTCAGCCGGGAGCCGAAGAGCAGCCCCAGGCTGGCATCGTCAAAGCAGGCGATGCTGGGCACCATGGTCAGCCAGTTCAGGAAACTCAGGTTCCCACTTATGATCAGGAGCACCTAAACAGGAAACAAGGAAGCAGAGAGCGTTGGATCTCCCTAAATGCCAACAAAAACGCGCGGTGATGGATTTTAGCATCCCAACGCAGACCTCGCTGGATTTCCAGGATGGCAAAACCTTCCTGGAGCCCAGGCTCCAGCCCAAATGTGTCCCCCTGGTTCACAGTGTGAGCTCTGCCCACGAGGGATCAGCCAGGGGATAGAGAGACTCGATTTCCACAGCGACTCGATTTCCACAGCGACCTGATTTCCACAGTGCTCCCACAGGAATCACCCACTTCCTGCTTATTCCGAGGGATCCGTGACAGCAACGCTCCTGAAACCCTTCAGGAGGAAATCTTGGAACTTCTAATGAAAGAGCAGCATTAAATATAGAAGTGTGCATTTTAAGAGGCGTTATTTTGGTTCAATTTTAGCTTTTGTTGGCCGTTTAGGAGAGTATCTTGCATGTGGTCTCCCAAAATACCACTCCACAGTATGAACATCAACAGCACAGGAACAATTTCAGTCTGAGGACTTTCAGCCAGTGTTCTGTTAAAAAACCCCATGTTTTCTCATTAAAAATGACAACAAATAAATGTTAAGAACGTGTGATTTCATATTTTATATGACTGGCACCATGGTTCTTGACATGGTGATTTGCAAGTTACAAGTTTTAAAACCCCAGCAGGACTCTCCAGAAAGTCACAGATCGTTAAAAAAAGGAGAGCTCTGACCAATCACAGCAAGGAACAAAAATCCAAACTATTATTTAGTTAAAAAAATAATAATTTATGCTGAGTTGGATAATTATGAGGGGCGAAAAAAAAAGCTATTTCTATCTGAATTCCAGACAGATGTTGGGTCCTGGAAGGGAACGTGTTACACTCAAGGTTTGGGGCTCACCCTTTGACCTGAATGTGATTCAGCTCGATGCATATTAATCAGCCTGGATTCATTATCACACCTCTCACTTGGGGAACTCTGCTCCTGTTCCGAGGTGATTTTGCCTCGTGCAGTTGCAGTTGTGTCAAGAAAATCCTTCTGCTCTTTGCCACTTCTGGTTCCCAGCTCTGCAGGAGCCCCTGGGTGGTCCACGGGAGGGTTTTTCAGGAGTGATTCACCTCTCTTTAGTGCTTGGAAGTCAGAACAGGAGATCTTATTTCCAGCAGCCCTGAAAAATCAGGGGATTCAAAAATAACATGAGTTTGGCGTTTTCTGGGCTGTGGAGGAATCACGGCGCCGACACGTTTTTAATTTCAGCGCTTCTGGCTGAGGCTCGGAGCCCGCGCCAGCTCCTGCTCACAGAGGGTTGATGAGACCATGCACCCCTCAGATCCGCAAGGACAAACCTCAAAGGAATTCCTGCTTCAAAGCCAAAAAACGGCATTTTTCAAACATGCTGAGGGGTGGTGTCCCAGCAAGTGGCTTTTAGAGCGAGTTTTATGTTATTTCATCCTCATGGAATGGTTTGGGTGAGAAGGGACCTTAAACTCAGCCAGTTCCAACCCCAACACTTTCCACTATCCCAGGCTGCTCCAAGCCCCGTCCAGCCTGGCCTTGGACGCTCCCAGGGATCCAGGGGCAACCCCAGCTTCTCTGGGCACCCTGTGCCAGGGTCTCCCCACCCTCCCAGGGAACAATTTCTTCCCAATATCCCATCCATCCCTGTCCTCCGGCAGTGGGAAGCCATTCCCTGTGTCCTGTCCCTCCATCCCTTGTCCCCAGTTCCTCTCCAGCTCTCCTGGAGCCCCTTTAGGCACTGGAAGGGGCTCTGAGCTCTCTCTGGAGCCTTTTCTTCTCCAGGTGAGCACCCCCAGCTCTCCCAGCCTGGCTCCAGAGCAGAGGGGCTCCAGCCCTGGGAGCATCTCCATGGTCTCCTCTGGATTCACTCCAGCAGCTCCATGTCCTCATGCTGGTGGCAGTGCTCCGGGTGAGAGTCACCAGAGCAGAGCAGAGGGACTGATGTGTCCATGGCACCCAGGGTGAAGCTGAACCCCCGCGTCTCCCACAGCGCTGATCCTGTGAGCGCAGCCTCTCCCAGGATTTAGGGATCCACTGCCATACAAACCTTGGCACGCAGCACGTATTTCCCCAAATCCTGCCTTTCCCATGGGAAACCTCTGGAGCTTCCATGTGCTGCTCCCCCTGGCAGCGTGGAGCTGTGCTAGTTCTGGGTGGGATGTTTAATTTTGGATGATTTCCCAGGGCAGATCCCTGTTGGCAGAGCGCGGGGAGCTTCCCTGCTCCTTCCCATCGGCTGCACGAGGAAGGAGAATTCATCCATGCTTCCCACAGCAATTCCAGCCTTTGGGCCACATCACCTTGGCTCTTCCATGCTCCAACCACCATCAAAACCCAGCTGGATCTCCAGACCTCCATCCTCATCCATCCTCTGCTGCTCCCATCCTCAGCCTTGATTTGTGTTCCCCAAGTGTCTTTCCCTTGCTGGACAATATTGGAATTCCCAATTACACCAACCAGATGGGATCAACCCCTGTGGTGATGGGGAGAAATTTTTTATTAAAGCCCAGTATTAATCATGGTAATTGGGGAGGAACTTTGAGGTTATAAAACTACAGCATGTCTAATGAGCGAGCTCCTTCTAGGAGGAACTGAGGGTTTTAATCTAATAATGTCACTTTTATGGATTATGACTGGAGTTTTATGAAGTGTGATATGAAATACAGTGGATTCATGGCTCTCGCTGGATTAATTTGGAAAAGTAGTTTTCCTGGTTCTAGGCCCAAAACCAATTATTCCTCACATTTCTGTCCCCTGCCCCGTTACCAAACCCCTCTGTCAGAAAACGGGCACCTCCAGCCGTAACTTTTTTACGGGTTGGGCTTCTTTGTTTGGCTGGGGTTCGGTTTTTTTTTTGAAATCCCAGATTGTTACAAACATCCAGTAGGCAGAGGAAGCTCATATTCCATGGCACAGGCTGGATATTTGTCCAGGAGGGACAAAAACAAGCTGGAAACTCTTAAACACAGGCGAGGGCTACCTAGAGCTTGTCTTTAGCACGGGGACAGGATCACCTCGCTGGGGCTTCCTGATACCAAGCCATTGGCACAGAAAAGCCAAAATTGGGATGTGTGGAAGGACTATAAATCATTTAATGGAAAAAGGAGACCTCAAGAACCATCCAGTCCTTCCTGCTGCCCCAAAGCAGAGTCTGAAAGTCAAAGTAGAGTCTATTTGTTAAGCTATTCCTAGGAAAATACTCATTTGTGCAGTTTTCCCCAAAAATTTATCATAGGCACAGATAAAAAAATTCTCGTTAAATAGCAGCAACAAGAATATTTCATTTCCCCCCATTATGAATTTAATTTCTTGTTAACTCCTTAATTGGATACTTGCATGAGGATTTAATCTCTGCTGTTCAGTGCAGAAAAATACACAGGAAAATAATCACCTCTGTGCACTTGCTCTGATTTAGACAGGAGATCGTTTTGTGAATCCCAGAGAAATTCAGAGAGCTTTTGGAAGCACCAGGAGAAAAGGGAGCGGGTCAGTTCCTACTGAGGAATCAACCAACACAGAAATGCACAATCTTCACTAAAACCTGTCCTTGGTCTGGGTCAGGCTTTGACCCATTACAAATTGCACTGTCAGGTTTTTGCAATTCCAGGCCTAAATCCCAGGTCTAAAAGCAAGAGGGACCCAAATCCTCTCCATTGCTGTCCCACACCCCACATTTGGGTTTGATCCAAACGTGTCTCCTTCCCAACTGGTTTTTAATTTGTTGCTATATGAGCCACCTACCAGAGTTCCCACAGATTATGGGATTTGACTGCCGAGCATTTCTAGGGATAAGTACTGCTTCCAGATTTTCAATGGAAAAAATGTTAAAGAGAAGCAACGGAGTGAAAGCGGAGTGATTATGGTTTTATATATGTATGTATGTATTTATACACACATCTATCCCCAAATCTCACACTTCAGCACTCCCCCTGCCCTCCAGGTCAGGACCTCCTGGCCTCCTCCTTTCTTCTCAGGGAGAATTCCTTCATGGAAAGGGCTGACAGGCATTTGGAATGCCCAGGGAGCTGCTGGAATCCCATTGCTGGAGGTGTCCAAGGAATACCTGGACGTGGCACTCGGCGCTCTGGGCTGGGGACAAGGTGGGGATTGGGCACAGCTTGGATTTGATGATCCTGGAGAGCTTTTCCAACCTCAGAGCTTCTCTAATTCCACGGACAGGAAGTCAGGAGAAGAATGGACAGACAGGCTCAGTGCACACTCCCCTTCTAAAACCCCCAGGATTGGGGTTGGGATGAGAGACAAATCCAGTGCCAGAGAAGTTAAACTTATTTCATCACTGATCCCAAGACATTGCAGCAAATATTCCTGTTTTGGGAAATTTTATCCCTTTAACTTCATTACCCACGTTCTGTGTGTGAACTGAGGATCAGTCGCTCGCTTTGGGTCTGAAACACAACCAGGCTCATCCTGTCCTGCTCCTGCCGAGCCCGGATGTGGCTCGGAATTCCTGACTTTGACACTTTTATCCTGCACTGCATCTTTGTTATGGAAAATCCCTCTTGGTGCTGGTTGATCCGTTGACTCCTTGCTGGAGGCAACAATTCCACATTAACACAGGACAGGCCAAGAACTGCCCCAGGACTGGTTAGGGAAGTGTTGGACCACTCGGAAATGAAAGAATCATTTTACAGAAGGCAAGAATTCCCTGCTACTCTGCTCTGAATTATCAACATCTTTCCAACCCTTCCTTCCTTAAAGGGGGAAGTTGCCATGAAGACAATCCATGGCAAAAATCTTCCAGCATCTTAAGGATTTTTTACTGAAGGCCAAAAAGCATTTCCACAGAGCAGTGAATCCCAACGAGCTCTTCAGCATCAGAGGAGGAATTTCAGATCATTTCTTCCTGATTTTATTCCAGTTTCCTCCAAAAATTTTAGTGGCAGGCCTCTTAGTTGGTTTAGATTGGATATTAGGGAAGAATTCCTTCCTGGAATCCCTCCAGCCCTGGAGGGATTTCAAAGCTGTGTGGATGTGGCACCTGGGGACATGGGTCAGTGCTGGCCTTGGCTGTGCCAGGAATGGTTGGAACTGATGGTTTGAGAGGCCTTTCCCAACCTAAACCATTCCATGAGGATGCTGACAAAGGGCAGGAAGGCAAGCTTGAGAGTCCTCCAAGTTTTGGATAGTTTCTCCATGGAGAACATGTCACCACATGGAAAGAAGGTGACAAATTAGACAGGGAGACCCTCCCTACAGACCCTCAGCTTTTGAGCTTGTGCAGGGATAACCCAGAACGAATTCCAGCTGCAAACCCAGCCTGGCCCTGCACGCAGGTCCCACCCACAAGGTGCCAACCCAAACCCTGACCTTTGGAAGAAGTCTTGGCAGGTCACCACCACACCTTTCATGGCCATCAGGAGGAAGAGGTAAACCTGATAAAAGGCACCATAGAATTTTGTACAAACATGGGAAAAGCAGAATGGAGAGGACCTCAACCCAAAATTACAGAATCATGGAATGGTTTGGGTTGGAGGGACTTTAAAGCTCACCCAGTTTCACCCCTCTGCCAGGGACACCTTCCATTATCCCAGGCTGCTCCAAGCCCCACCCAGCCTGGCCCTGGACGCTCCCAGGGATCCAGGGGCAGCCACAGCTTCTCAGGGCACCCTGTGCCAGGGCCTCCCCACCCTCCCAGAGAGGAATTTTTTCCAAGTGCAAGTCAGGTTGTTACAACCAGGGCACTGCAGCCCTTCCCGGCATCCCAGCAGGACCCTGCTCCCTCTGGCACACAGCAAGGAATGCTGATGTCCTACAACCAGCACAGAGCTCCACAGGAGCTGTTGGAAAAACGCCTCGGGATCCATCCCCAGGATGGGAGCACTGGAAAAGCTGCTGTGCGTTGTTCCCTCGTGTACTGGTTTGAAAACAAACCAGTGGGAGGCACCAAGTCAGAATAACAATTTAATGGAAATTAAAGAAAAGGAAAAAAATGTAAAAGAAAACACTGGTTCAAACTGACAGAGTCAAAATACAACCTGAGTCCCTGTTAGGCAGGGTGGTGGTAGCAGTCTGGTAGAATGGTGGCTGCAGTCCTCTGAAGCGGTGATCCTGTAGTAAAGGGGTCTGCTCTTCCTCAGAAAGTCCAATGGTGGCTGTGTAGCTCCTGTCCTCTGGAAATCCAGTGGAAAAGGTTGTCTCTGGTGTTCAGAGTCCCAGATTATATCCATGATGGGATGCTTGGTTCCTCCCTTTGGGTGGAGCATCTCACAATGGTGTGATGAGTCATGAGGCCAAGTGTTGATTAGGCTCATTAACAGAAGATGGTCCGGAGGGAGTTATCTCTGAGTCAGGCGGCAGGACAATGATGGGCCATTAACAGAAAGATAGGCTGGGGGGAGGAGGCAAGGAAACACTGCCCCACCTGATTTCAACAGCTCATGAGGATGGTGATAGAATACACTGCAGCCCAGGACACCTCGGAGCAGGCCTGGGTTCCTTCAGTCAGCGCGAGGGCAGCGCTGGTTCCGATGAGCTCATTCCAGCCGTGAAGTCCAACAGCTCCTTAAAAAGTCCCTGCATCCATTAATGCTCCAAGTGTTCCGCTAACCAGCTCCATGCTGCCCGTTAAAAGCACTTTTATGGCACGTGCAGAGCTGAAGTCCAGCAGAAGGGCTCTGCTCCGGTGGTGCCTCCACGTGGAGATGTTGGAAAGAGCCCCACGAGCTCCAGAGGGACCTCATGCTCTGCCCTCCATCTGCCTCCTCCACAGGGAGAGCAGCTTGGGAAGGGTTTTTTCCAATCAGAAGTCGTGGATTCATCAAAATATACAATGGGCCAGGCTCAGCTCTGAGCACTTTGCCCAGGATGCCTGGAGACCATTCTGCTTCATGGGACACCTTCCATTAGACCAGGTTACTCCAAGCTCCATCCAGCACTTCCAGGGATAGGGCAAAATGATGGCAAAGAAACTGAAAGCACTGATCTGACTCTAAAAAGTGATTGAATTGTGGGTGGTTTTTTTGTCAGCACAGCTTTAGGTCTTTCCAAAGTATGAAGTTTTGATTAATTTTTGCCTGTTTTGGTTAAAACCAGCAGATGGTTTGTGATACCAAAATCAACTTCCTTCTTGAAAAGTGAGGGACGCACCCACGGACATTTTTTTCACAGCTTCCTTTCAAACCAGTTTCCAACTGGAGCTGGACACCCAGGAAACAGCTTTAAAAAATAATCATAAATATTTTGGATGGCACTGGCAGGACTGGGCAATTCCTGCCTATTCAAGTTGTTCTGGGAGCTTTTTGCTCCAGGTTTTTATTTTCCCTCTCTGCTGAGCTCTGCTCCATGCTCGGCTATTAAGACATCATAAGAAAAATTCCACCACGGCAATGAATCATTAACTGTCACCATTTTCCAGAAGGTGCAAATTTAAGGTTATAAAACTGTCAAACCCCCAAACAGTTACACGGGGGAGGTTGTGCTGTTGGCTGGATGTGCCTCTGGAAGGGGATGCAGACAAATCCCAGTGGAGCTGGGATGCAGCGCCTTGGGAACAGCCAGGGCACATCCATGGCAGAGACCATCCCTGTGGGAAACCAAGTGGCTGCCAAGAGGGGCTGGGGGCTTGTCCCTGTGACCTACCCTGAGGTGGGTGTTAGTTGGAATCATGGAATTGTTTAGGTTGGAGAAGCCCTTTGAGATCAAGACCATTCCCCCACCATAGCTGAGGCCAGCACTAACCCATGTCCCCAAGTGCCACATCCACATGGCTTTGAAATCCCTCCAGGAATGGGGATTCCACCCTGGACAGCCCTTTCCATAGAGAAATTCCTCCCTAATTTCCAACCACGTGCAAACCAAAGCAAAAAGCAGATGGTCACTTACTCAAGTGGTGAAATGAGGGCCCTCTAGTTCTACACGGTGGCCAGGATGAGGAATTCCACCCCAGGCATTCCCAGCACCTCGGTCCTTCCCAAAAGGTTCCAGGCACGCAGATTTTGGAGGCTGGAACCAGCCCTCAACTCCATGGGGCCTTTCCCACCGGCTTCAGCAGGACCCAGACACCGCAAGGACCAACTCTGGCCTTAGTCAAACCACAAACACCATTTTCATTTGCCATTTGTGCTGCAGAGCCGGGATTATCCCCTAATACCAATACACAGGAAAAGAAGGATTCAGGAAAAGCACTTTTCAGCTGTGTAGAAATAATCCTGGTTTGAGGTTTAATTACAGCCTGGAATGGGCTGTCAATAGGCACCAATCAATAACTCAGTTACACAGAACTCCCCTGTAATTAACGCTGGATGATTACTGAGTGATCAATAATGAAGTGGAACATCATCAAGACTAGAAAGTGAATATTCGTCCAGAATATCCTTCTCCCTACTAATTAGGACATTCTTCACCAGGAGATGTGTGGGTTCAAAATTCCCTCTGCGAGAAATGATGTGAATTAAACCCTGCTCTCAAATCCTGGATCAGCCCAAAGTCACATGGAACTGTTTATATTCCTTGATTGAAAGAATGCTAAAACACTTCTGGCAAAAATGCTTCCATTCCCTTTCCCCATCCAGGCACTGCAGGCTCCTTTGAAAATCACTTTTTCTGCAATATTTAGATGTATTTAACAATTGCCAAAATCAGAGCAAACCAAATTTTTTTGGGGAAGGAGAGAAGGAGAACACATCAGAACAAAAATCTATTCTGATAGCAACCATTTTCACCAATCCAGGTCTTGGTAAAATTTGGATGAAATTGGTATTAAAGACAGAATATGGGGAAAACAATGTTCTCGGGAATAAATATTGATGGGAATGCTGAGTATGGCCAATCTCAGACAGCCCTGGCACAGAGAAACGGGATCTGTGTCACAACCCCCTTCCAAAACAATTCAGATCCAAGGTTTTGGTTTCACCAGTTGTGGAGACTTCTGCAACAGCTGCACTGGGACTCTGCTCCCCAAATTCAAGCCCAACACAGATTCAAACCCATCTCTGCCTTTTCAAGCTAAAAGGAAAGGACACGACCACATCCGCAGGCACAGGGAAAAGGCAAGGAAAAAGTCAAGGATGTCACATCTGATCAGCCTGACACCAGGCTGGAAAACACTGATGGCTTCCCTGATTTGGATCTTTCTGCAGCTCCTGTCCTTGCCTCGTTAAATCCATAATTTTGGGTAACTTTAAGCTCTCAGCAACATCTGCAGTGAAATATTTAACTTGGGTTGGCTACTCGGTGTCACTGGAAGCCAAGGCTGGGTGCATTTCCAGCTCTGGGATGACCTGGATTTTTCCAGCAAACCAAGAGCACGTTCATGGGGAACACACGGAGCTGATCCCTGATCCCTGAGCCCGTGGGCTCCTGAGAGCCTGGGAGAAATGGGAAACAGTTGTGGTGTGAAAACACACCAGGAAAACCCAGCCCGGTGCTCTGTCTGGGGCTGGGCAGCATTTGATTTCAATAAAGCCAGGCTGCAAAAGCCTGGAGGATAAAAAACCGTGAAGGACTGGATGTAAAAATTTTATGGAAATGCTAAAAAAAAAAAGAGGAGAAATGTGAAGCAAGGGCAGAACAGCCACCATGCCTCGGTGAAGGGCCTTTGCAGCAAGACATCGGCTCTGTCCCAAATCCTTCCCTCAACCCTGATGGAAAATGGCTTAAAACTTAAAATAAATATGTCAAAGAATCATGAGCTGGGAGAGACCCACGAGGATCATTGAAGTCTTTGGTAACACCCTGGCAGAGATTCCCAGTGAAGCTGTGGTTGCTCCCGGATCCCTGGAAGTGTCCAAGGCCAGGTTGGACGGGGCTTGGAGCAGCCTGGGACAGTGGAAGGTGTCCCTGCCCAGGGCAGGGGTGGCACTGGATGGGCTTTAAGGTCCCTTCCAGCCCAAACCATTCCAGGATTCCAAGTCCCACTCCAGGCTGTAACCACCCAGCCCACTGGCACATTTAAATTACAAAATGCCCACCCACTGGACATCGAGCCCTTGTTAAATTTTCCAAGTTAAAAGAAGAAAAAGAGGGATAAAAAGGGCATTTTCCCATTTTCCTTCCATCCCAGATGGCAGCTTAGCAATCCCTGAGCTGTCAGAGGTGGGGACTAAATAAACAGCAAATGAAATGTACCCTGGGCAAAACCAGAGATGCTTAAGAAAACAGAAAATGTGTTAAAAATCACATTTTTATGCTGCCATCTGCAGCAGTTTCTTTTCAGCCTTACTCATAATTCCAGTTACAATGGGAGCGAGGTGTAAATTATGAAATGATTACAAAAAAAAAAAAAAAAGAGTTTTTTCAGCTTTTGCCTTCTCTAAGCAGTTGGTTCTACGTGGGACAAAATGATGCTGGGATGGAGGCAGGGAAGATCATGTGGAACCCCGGAGATGGGGATGCTCATTGCTCCAGCCCTGCTGGGGGGAACTTTTATTTATATGGATTTATTTACTTCTAGGAATCTGAAATAAACCTCCAATACAGGGATTGATGGAGTCTGTTCAGCACTAGACAGGAATAGAAGCCAAAAGAAACCCAAATCCTCCTTTTAGCTCTGCAGAGGAAGACCAGGTGCTCCAAAAGGATGGGATGTAATAAACTTGGAGCTGTTTATCTCCCAGGTTGCCGCCTGCACAAACGGCAAATTAGGATTTCAGGGCTGCCTAAGGAGCCTGGCTCTGTCAGGTTGAGCGTTCTGGCTCAAGGAGAGCCTGGAGGTGCAGCCACAACCCGACTGCACTACGGTGACACACACAGACACACAGAAGCGCAGACAGACAGACGGACAAACAGACGGGGTGCGCTCCTCACCCGAGGGAGCCCTCCCCGAATAGGGTGGGAAGGCACACAGGCAGAGGTGGAGAAGGGGGAGAGAGAGAGGGAACTCTCCTCCGTGTGAGTTCCACACAGAAGGTTCACTGAGGTGAAATCCTGGAGGCAGAGACAGAGAGCCGAGGAGCCGAGGGTGTCCAGGGATTTTATAGCGGGGAGAGGAAAGGCAGGGAAAAGGGATACAGCAAATGGGATACGTGACAGGAGGTGGGGTTGAGGGCAAGGGAACCAATGGGAACAACACACAGGAGGGATTTAGGGAGGGAATCAATGGGGTGTCGAGTACTACAGAACTTTCTAGAATTAACACATATTAACTTCAGGGAAATTAATATTAACAAACTTATACATAAAACAGGGAGGAGAAAACACGAACCTATCGTACCAACTATGTAAACTGCGGAACTGGGGGATTATGGGCTCTCACCCTGACTACAGAGTGAGGCATTAAACTTCGGGGTCTGATCACCACAGCTTGGTGTCTGTTGGATCTTCAGGGGCCAGGGTGGCTGCAGCCACCTGCACCACCCCATGGCTCCTCCTGGGAGCTTTGAAGATCCCAGCCGTAGGAGTGCAGCGGGTATTTCCTGGTAGCCTCATCCTCCTTTTCCCAGCCTGGATTTGGCCCGTGGCAGATGGGATCACATGAGCTGTCGATCCCGGAGGATGCTGGAGAGGAAGCAGAAAATGCCACCCACTTGCAAGGTCACAGCTGCAAGATCCCTGCTCATGCTGCTGCACTGATGGCTTACATATGAGAGGAACCTTGGAAGAGGAATGAAAACACAGGGATATTCCAGGCTGGATATTCCAGGCAGAGCTGTCACCAGAGGGGGAACGCTGCCCTGACAAACACCCAGTGGCAGCTGTGCTGTTATCAGGGAAAGATGCTCCCCTGGAAAAATGCTGCACAGGGCTTGAGGTTTTCCAGCTCCAAGGAATCTGTAGCAGAGGATGAAGTGCAGCTGCCTGTCCGTGAGGAAGTTCCTGCTCTCCACAGTGACTCATCCCACAAAACCCAAGGGCATCCACATCAGCCACGGGGCTCACTTTCAAAGGTTACTCATTATTCACCCACAAATTAGGTTTGTCAACAGAGGGGAAGAGCAAAAATCCACCATTGCCTCATCCTGTGATTCCAGCAGCCTCATCCAGCAACGTGGATAATGAGCTCCTCTGAGCCAGGTGCCAGAGTGACACTGGGACGGAGACTGGGAATGAGACTCCGGCGCAACAGAACGTGCCAGGCACTGCCTGGTGCTGCTGGAGGAGCACTGGAAAGGGACTGATGAGAAGGGGCAGGGATCTGAATGCTCCCAGGCTGCTGAGCTGGGAAAAGATGCAGGGAGGTGGGAAAAGATGCAGAAATCTTGGCTGTTCCAGTTCTTCTGCACCATCCCCACAGTGCTCACAGCTTTGGCAATGTGTGCACAGCCAGTGCCAGGTCAGGACATGGGATCAGGAGCAGGACAGAGGCACCTGGAGAGGTGAGAGTGGATCTGCCCAGGTGTCCTGGATGGATTCTGCAAGGGGAATCTGCGCTGCAGCCCTGGAAGGTCCTGCTGGGTGGGCATCTCCATCCTGGACCTTCAGGCTACGGACTTGTTGTTACAGAAAGTTTCTGTCTGGCTTTGTAACTTAATTTCTCCTGACAGCGAGAAGGAACCCTGAAGGTTTCTGCAAACTGAACTGTTTACAGGCCAGTGCCAAAGCCAGAGCCGGGGCCAATGTGGGCTGGGAGCAGCAATCCCAGAGTTCCAGAATTCCCTGCCGGAGCACAGGCCGTGCCACAAGGCATTAATCTCCCAACGCACCATTTGGGCCTGGAAATGTCGGCGTGACAGAGCCGTGAGTGGCCCAGACAGCACGGAGGGAAGTGAAACCAAGCGGCAAATTACAGCTCTGCCCAGGATTTTCCAGACGGGATCCCACAGAGGTATTTCCCAGCGCTCCCAGCTGTGGTCAGAGCTGCTCCTTTCTGGCGTCTTGCGGTGGCAGCGCCGCTGTCACGGTGCTGGGGCTCGCTGGGCCTGGGCAACATTGGGCACTGTCACCAGGGAACACCAGTGGTGCCAGCCCAAGAGACAAGGGGGACTGGCATGGACCCAGAGAACTCCTCTGGAGCCAGCCCAGAGGTGTCTCCTGGTCCTGAAGACCCTCAGGGCTCCCAGTTTCAGCCTTGCCCTGGACAAGGAATGATCTGGGAGCATTCATGAAGGAACTGTGATAGCTGGCACTTCTCTAGTGCCAGATCCTAACGGGCTTTCCCAGCTCAGGATGGCAAGAGAGGGACAAGAAGAGCAGCAGGTGTGACACAGCACCCATGGAGACGGGAGCAGAGCCACCTGAGCCTCACCCAGCCACTCATCTGCAGCCACCTCAGCTCTGGGAGATCCTTAACCCCTGGCTGAAGACACCTCACACCCACTCCTGACCCGACCCTGGCACAGAAATCCCTCCACGTCCCCAAACACAATCACTTTTCCCAACTTGCCCGTATTGTCAATAAAAGCACAGGTTATTTTGGCTGCCACACGCTGGGGGTTTGCACTCAGTTAGAAACTACTGCAAGGGAGGAAAAGCACCAGGAGAAGCAGCAGAACCACCAAGTCCATCCCTGGAACACCTTCCAAGCAGGACATGTCCCCCAGAGCATGGCCAAGGGCAGGGAGAGCCCAGGAGAACCATCACAAGGACTCTTATCACAGCAGTGGCTGCATGTGGAGTATTTCATTTGGCACCCTTTGGAGCTCTCATAATCTTTTCCTTTATGATTAATATTAAACAAGTCATATTCCTTATGGAATTTCCTAACCCTGTCTGTTTATATGTTTCTCTACATCAGAGTTAATATTTTAAGATCGCCTCTCTCTTTTTTCTCTTTTATTTCACGTTCATCTGTTTTTCCTCATTTTATAAATCAGGTTTCTTGTTTAGTAGTCATGACAACATCTGCCTGCGGTGGTTACACCACAGCCTGGGGCTTTTTATTTTCTTTTCTCCCCCCAAGCTGCCTTAGGAAAAGAAAAAAAAAAAAATCCTTTAAATAAATAAAAGCATAAAATGAAAGGGGCAAGTTCGGAACCGCCTCCTCCTCTTTTCCCTCCAATGACCCACTTCAACAAGACTTCCCAGCATGGTGGGTGAGGATTCATTTGGCTTTAATCCTGCAAAGTCTTATCCACTTAGTTCACTTCGATGGGAATACTCGGAGCACATCAAGTCAAACACATATGAAAGTCTTTAAAACCTTGAGGTCTGGGCCTGAGAGGCACAAAAGCAAATAGCTGGAGTTGCATTTTCCTTCTGGGCGTTGAGCTCTGCACAACAGCGAGAGGGTTGGGGTGGGATGGGGTGGGATGGAGATGTGCTGCTCCCAGGGGAAGGATGGGGTCACTTCCAGGAGATGCTGGAGTTCAACATCACCCTCTCAACAGGGACCACCGCATGGACCACCATGGATCCAGCCACCACAGCCACCCCATGGCTTTGGCATCTCCCTTGCTCTGGATTCCCAAAAACCCCAGTGGCTGGAGGGAGCAGGATCCACCTCCACCCTCTTATTTCAATCAAACCCTGCCAGGACAACCTGGAGATCAGGCAAAGGAATTCCAAGGCAAAGGAGCATCACACCACCAAGGACATCCCTAAGATCTAGGGAATATTAAGGAATAGCTTTTTTTTTCCTAAATTGAGTCTTTCAGGATGCTGGGAACCAGTAGCTTAGAGGGAATTTAGGCTTTTGGAAAAATAGGAGTGCGTTTTATTTTAGAGTTCTCCCACGAGCACAGCAAGTGGCCATGGAGTTATGGATCTGTGCTTGCCTGTGGAAAGACACCACTAAAATTCCGTGGGGTGTTTTACACAGGGAACCAGGAGATGGCCGGGAACACTGAGAGCAACCCTGAATCCAGGGGAGGCAACGAGGAAGGGAAAAGGCCGGGAATTTAACAAAGGCAGATGAACCTTTAATGCAGCAGAACCTCTGGGAGCCTTGAGACACTGTGTCCAGATGTTCCGAGGTCGCTGTAACCTGACTCCAAGAAGGAAGAGGATGTATTCCTTAAAATTCCCCGTGGTGCTTTAATTTACTGCAGTCTCGCAGAGGCCGCATGTGGTGATCACAGGTGGGGTTTCACACTGACCATAAACGTGGAGTTGGGGGCAAAAGACTCCAATCCTTTCAGGTTTGCCTGCCAAGACGGTTGAGGAACAGACTTCCATGAAAACATCTCCCTTTCCCTGGGCTTCAGGGGCCAGAGGAAAACACTCCAACAGAGATTTTGCAGCACCAAGGACCCTCTCACTGAGAGCAACCAGGACCTGAGACTGCCCAACAAGGACTTGATCCCTTCCTGCCTGGGTGGAGAAGGGGAATTGGGAAGGAACACAACATTTTGAAGCTCCAGTTCTTATCTGTGGGCATGTTTTTTTCCAAATAACCCCAGGAAAACGATCCCTCTCCATCTTTAGGACCCCACTGTCCCTGCAATATCGACCCTGCAGCATCTCCAGCATGATCCCACTGCCCCTGGAATCCCAGAGATGGAGCTGATTTGGATGCACTGGGTTTCAGGGTGCCCCCCTCAGCAGCCCCTGACCCTTTTACCTTGGCTCTGCTCCCTCTGAGGTTTCTGGCTGCAGGACTGATCTGTGTTGGATAGTGAGAACGGGCAGATTTGCCCTTGTTGCTCCAGAGGGATTTGTGTGGGGATTACAACTGCTTTTCAAGGGCTGGCTATGGAATAAATGACATTATTGATGCCATAAAAGTAATCCCTGTCTCTTTCCCACCCTCCATTCCTGCCATTCCCAAACCCATCCAGTCAATGCAATCTGATTCGTTTTTCCAGAGGAAATTTTGCAATTCCTGTTGACTGCAATATCCTGAGTTTGGTACTGCTCCTGGATTTTGGCAGCTTCTCTCAGGGTGACCGTGATGTAGAACCTGGTCTAGTGGGCGTGTCCCTGCCCAAGATGAGTTTTAAGCTCCCTTCCAATCCAAACCACTCCAGAATTTTATGGAATTCCTGTCTCTTTCTGCTTGTTCACTCACAAAGTGTGGGGAATCCATCCACGAGCCATCCCAACCATCACTGCCACGCCACACTGGCCAAAATTTGGGACAAAACGTTCCCAAATTGCTCTTTTGGTGCACTTTTCTCCCAGACTTCCTCCATGCACCCCCTTGTATCCATGATTTCTGCAAAGAGGGCACTTGCTTCCTCAGCCTTTCCGAAACTGGCACCCATCTGGGATTTCTCCCTGCTTCCAGGCTTTTCTAATCGGAGCAGGGTGGAAATGTAAAGTGCTGCTTCTCTCCCTGAACAGCTCCACGTGTGGACACCAAGCCCAGACCAAACCCACGTGGCTCCTGTTGAGCTTAACCCAAACTCCAGAGGGGGTTTCACGTGTGGGAGAAGTTACTCAGGAACGTGGACAAACCATCACCGTGCTCCTGGCAGAGAAGGAATTAAAACCCAAGAGTCCCTCAGAAGAAAGCAGGAGAGGTGAGACCTCGTGCTGCAGACACCTGCCTGCATCGAGGTATTCTGGGGCTCAGCTCAGGGTTTAGAGCAGCAAGAAAAATCCAGGACCCTCTGCACAATGCCAGCAGAAATCATGGGATCATGGAATGGTTTGGGTTTGAAGGGACCTCAAAGCTCATCTCCAACCCTCTGCCCTGGGCAGCGACTCCTTCCACTAGCCCAGGTTGCTCCAAGCCCTGTCCAGCCTGGCCTTGGAAACCTTCAGGGATGGGGATGCCACAATCTGCTGGGAAAAGGGAAAGCAAGATTGGGGTTTGCAAACAATTCTCCACTGACCACTGACCACCACTGACCACGGCCCAGCATCTCCATCCCACGTTCAGGGGAAGGAGCCTGTCCCAGCACAGCACCAAACAAACCCCAGCTGCTCCAAGAGTATCCTGCACTGATCTCTGAGTCACAGCTCCAAAAATCCCAGTTTTTATAGGAAGATGAAAGTAATGAGTGACACAGGTTTCCTGCAATTTCTGGCTGTTGCATCACCAAAGAGATAACGGCCCTGCTGGAGCCTGGGGAACGGGATGATGCAGCTGTGTAAACTGCGTGTGGGCTAAAGCATCCCAGGGCTGCATCCTCATCCCAACGCTTCCAAAGCAAAATAAAACCTCTCTGGAGGCAGCAGCGTTTCACAGGAACATTAAAACCCAGAACAAGCAGAAGAGTTATTCTCATCAAAGCAAGAAAATAGAAAATCCATCTTCACCTCCATCCCTGAGCAGCCCGGACACCAAGATCCATCCTCTGAAATTATGTGGGGTTTGTTTAAAAGGCTTTAATTAAAGCTGTCCAATCTTTGTGTGAGGAGGACTGGGAAAACTTCCACCTCTGTCTGTGGATGCTTTTACACATCCAGCTGACACGAGGTGGGCTCAAATCCCCACTACCCACAGGCAAAAAGCACACTCTCATTTAACTTGACAGGACAGAACTGATTGGAATATGCAAATTAATTTTAAAGTAACTGCAAATTGACCCCCTGGGAGGACAGAAGGCACAGGGTGCCCACAGAAGCTGTGGCTGCCCCCTCCCTGGGAGTGTCCCAGGCCAGGTTGGACAGGGCTTGGAGCAACCTGGGATGGTGGAAGGTGTTGGGGTTGGAACTGGATGAGCTTGAAGGTCCCTTCCAACCCAAATCATTCCAAGAAAACCATGCCAGGAACCCACAATAAGAGCACAATTGAAACTGCTCTGACAGCCAGTGCTACCAGAGGGAAAATCAAGGAGCAGGGATGGGAAGAAGCCTCCTTTCAGCCAGGAAAGTCACTACACCAGCAGCAAAATCCCCCCCTCGCTCCACACACACCACACCAAAGGCATCATCCCACTCCAGCCCCTTCCACTCCTCACATGGGCTCATTCTGTCTTCACACGTCCATCTCTGACACCAATAACTGATTTTCTTCATAATAAATGTATTAAAAATTCCCTTTCAAAGAAGTTCCTCATCTGCCATCTGTTTCCAGTTAGGCTGTTCTGATTTCATCTTCTTTTTTTTTTTTTGAAATGGAATAGAAAACATTATTTAAAGGTCCTATCATCTTGCTGGTGGGAGGAGAGATCCCAGATCCCAAATCCCACCACTGTCACCCTGCCGAACAGCAAAGGCTCGGTGCGAGCCAAGAGCTGGGAAGGTGCCAAGGGACCAGTCCAGATCAGGACTAAGGGACAGAAAATGGGATTAAACTCGGAAGAACTTCACCATGTCTTCAAACCATTGCACTGAAACCGGAGAAATTCAAAGATATTTAAAGATATTTGACACGTTTTAGTGGGCGAGTGCTCTGGCTTGGGCACAGGAATGGATTGTGATGGTTTCTCTCAGTGTTAGCAGCTACACCTAAATGTAAATAAATAATTATCCCAGGAAATATGGTACCAGAGCATGGTGAAGATCCTGTCATGGACATCAGGAACATCTCTGCTTTCCAGCTGCTCTGGCTCTCATCGGACAGAAATGTTTTATGCCCTCACTCACACGTGCAACACATCCTTTATCTCCCAGCCTGGGCCCGAATGCTGAATCCCATCTGGGAAGTGCAGCTGTTGGAAGCTCCTGCAGCCCGGCCAGCTCGGATCGCTGCACTGACAGCATCCTCGGCATCGATTTTCCCCATCCAGCCCAAGCACCTGGAAATTCTGCTGGAGGACGCAAAGGTTCTGGAGCACGGAGGAAGCTTGAGAATCAGGTGAAAAATTCCAACAGGGAGAAAAACCAACCACCTCGAGCTGCCCCGGAGCCCAGGAAGGTGGAATCCTCCTCAGGCTCTTCCCTTGGGAAGGCTCCCTGTCAGCCACGTCATTCCATCGGCTCTGGAAGGTGCTCCTGGAGCGGGAAGAGCAGACAGGGAGCAGCAGAGAAAGAGAGAGCTGAGAGCCCCTGGAAAGCTGTAATGTGGCCAACACACCAGGATTGGGGGAGTTTCCACACATTTAAGCAAATCTCGCAATTTAAGGAGTCAGTGCTCAGCAATATTCCCAGGGACACCGTGGCCCACCCTGTCCCCGCGGCTCTCTGGCACAGAGGTGGCACCAAACTGGGCCACCAGCACTGGGCCAGCCCGGCACACGTGGCAGCTTCCAGCAGGAACCTGAAACTCTGCTGGAGCTCATCCCTGCCTCCCCTCCCTGCTGCCCCACGAGCGAACGCACGCGGCCCTAGAACCACCCTGTGCTTGTGCACGGCCAAACCCACTGCAGCTCCTGTTGGCCCCAAAGCCAAGAGCCCCGGTCAGGAGTGAAAACAAATCCCAACCTTCCTGCTGCATTTTTACAGCCATGGCAGCGCTTCCCACCCCGGGGGCCTCCCATGCAAATCTGATTTCACGGCTGGGCGTCAAATCTCCCTCTCAGGTTTAACAGCAAAGCCAGGAGCAGTAGCAAAGGTGAGCTGACAGCCATGCCAGGCTGGATGGGGTTACCAGAGACACTCCAAACCCTGCTCCATGGAAAACCAGCCCCTTCCGAGCCAACCAAAAGCAGAGGCACGGGAATCCGAGGCTCACAGTGTCCTGAAGAGCCACGTTTGATTCCCAACTTTAAGAAGCCCCAAGCCCGAGGCTGTGGGATGCCTCCAAAGGCCCTGGCGTGCCAGCAGGATGAGTGATGGTAAACGAGCCCAGCTCCAGGCTCAGCTGCTGCCAGGCGGCTCCGCCCGTTGGAGTCACTGCCGGTCCCCTCTCCAATTAATCAAATTCCCATACTGATTAACAGCATGATTCATGGCTCTCGTTAGGAGCATTCTGGAACAAACAAGGCTGTATTTCAAGGCCACTGGCTTAATGGTTAAAATAAATACCTTCCAAATTTCTATTTTCAAGTAGCTGAACCTTTTCCACCTTTACAACTAATTCAGACTTCCTTCAAATTATTTTTCTAAGTAATATAACAATTTGTTTTTCATTAGAGCTTGTCAAAGCCGGACTTGGGTTTATTTTGAGAGAAACCAGCGCTCTCCAGAAACTGTTTAGTACAATCTGAATGACGCCCAAAGGGGTTATTGCAGCCACAATCAAAATAGAGTTTACAGCACTGGCTTGGGGTGACACTTTATTTAATGATTTCAAAAAAAAGAGAGGAGAAAAAACCCCCAGCGCCCTGAATCAGGAGCTAATTAAATGCACTCCTATGGCTCCCAGTAAGTGTTTCTCAGTCCCTCTGACTACTGCAGAATGCAAGGACTTAACTTGTTGTTAACTAATCCCAGACCCCATTATGGGAGCCGTGTTATTTACTGGTTTGGGGTGGTATGTGCTGCTATTCCCGTGTCTGGCACAGCAGAGCCTATCAAGCTGGATGTGAAATCAAATATCAGAGTGATTAAATAGTTTGGGTTCTGCCTGCTTAACTCAGAATGTTTCTTGTTGGGGGGTGTAGAGCTTGGTATTTAATTTAAGGGGGCTTAAATGTAACAGATGCCCTGTGACTGCTTTGATTCCACGTTCCTTTTGTTTTGCTGCGCAGAAAAGCTGAGCTGGAGCAGCGCCAGGGCTGAGGGAGGGGATCTGGGGGATCCAGGAGGGAGTCAGGGGCACGGACACTCCGGCCACCCTCGCCCTGGGACCAGGATGGGTGCACAGCGCTGGGGATCAACTTCCATAATCCCAGTCCAAAGCTCCAACATTCCCAAAGAACCTCTGAATCTCTCTCCCTGCATCTTCCATCTCTCACCCGAGTCCAAAGCAGATTCTTAAACAACTGAACTGCAAAACTCTTTTCCATGGGCCCATTCCTCCAGTCGTCTCCTGCTGTTCGCTTTCCTGGGATTCTCTGTTTGTTCTTTCTTTCTAAACCACAACAAAATCAACAAGGTTTGGACTTCAGTGAAGGCTGAGTTTCCTCTGTTCTCGCAGGGGAGGCCCTGCCCAGCCCAGGCAGTGACACCCACCCAGTCCCACCCTGCCAGCGCTGCCGGGCTGGGGGCCACGCTCCCCAGCATCCTTAGGGATTTATAGAAAAGCAGGAAAGGGACTTTTTACAGGGGTATGGAGTGATAGAACAAGAGGGAATGGATTTAAACTGAAAGAAAACAGATTTATATTGGTTATCAGGAAGGAATTGTTCCCTGTGAGGGTGGGGAGGCCCTGGCACAGGGTGCCCAGAGAAGCTGTGGCTGCCCCTGGATCCCTGGAAATGTCCAAGGCCAGGTTGGACGGGGCTTGGGGCAGCCTGGGATAGTGGAAGGTGTCCTTGCCCATCGCAAGGGTGGCACTGGATGGGCTTTAAGGCCCTTCCACCCCAAACCAGTCTGCGATTCTGTGAACTGTAGAATAATTCCTGAATTTTCTGGCTGCTCCATCCTCCAGTTAATTGGGCACCAATACAGAAAAACCCCTCCCTGAGCAGTGCCTGTGTCCTGTGGGTGCACAATTAAAGCCCTAACGAAGGGCCTGATCCTCCTGCCACGAGCCTGGCACTTGCCTAACCCTGCTAATCCTGCTGGAGACACCCCTGATTTACACCAGCCCTGCAATGAGAACAAACCCCAGCTCGGGTCTGACAAGTGAAAACAAACACTGGATTCAGACACTTTCTGCAGGGAAGGGGGGGCTGCTTAATTTTTGTTCCCTCTCTCCAGGCTGCTGCTGTGACCTCTGCTACCTCCAAAGTCAGCAACACAATCTCTTGCAGCTGTGGCACCGCAGCAGCCTGATCCAATTTGTGTGTGTGCGGCTGCAGGGGCAGCTCATCCCTCCAGCATCTCGTGGCATGGCAGAGGCAGTGCTGGGACAACAGGGGGCTCGGTCCTCCCCTCCCAAAAAAGAGGGGGGAACCCCCACTTGGCCTCCCCTGCCTTCCTGGAGAGATGGGAATAAAATCAACCAGAGGGAAACGTCCGTTTCTATCAAAATTTTTAAGAGGCTGGGGTTTGGCCAAGCCAAGGAGGAAAAAAAAAAAGCCAGAAAATATCTGTTCAACAACTGTTTTCTGCCTGAGAAGGAAAAAAAAATGAGGAGGAAAATGACTTTGCTCCCACTCTCCTGCACATTCCCAGCTCCCAGGGGCTGTGTGTCCCTGGTGCAGTGCCCAGCTGGGCAAGGGTAGTGCTGGGAGCTTGTTTTCCAAGGGAACAGAGCTGGAGCTTTCTGCCACATTCCCCCTCAGGGTCCCTCTCCCAGCGGGTCCCCCCATCCCTCTCCAGCTCCTGAAGTCCCCGTGTTCCTTGGCTGGATGCCGGCAGCTGCCTCGGGTGGTTCCTTCTCAGGGCTCTGAACCTTGGAGGGGTTTTGGCTGTGGAAGTTTTATCTCTGCCTGCTGGAATTGTGCCTCGCTCCTGGCATTGTCATCCCTCTGCTCTGGAGATGGATCCTGCTGAAAACCATCCCGGGATTGCTGGGGTGCAGGGAAGAACTGGCAACGCCAACATTCAGGATCTGGAGGGGGGAAATATTCCACAACCACTCCTGCTCCTTCAGGGAATTCTGTCCTGGTGTGTGACGTGGGGCTGAGCTCATCCAGGGGCTTCTCCAGCCACAAGGATGCTCCGGGCTGTAGGACACGCCAGGAGCTTCCAGGGGCCACGGGAAGGAGTCAGGCTCCACAAATCCATCCAGGGATCCAAAGGGATTTAAAAGCTTCAAACTCTCCCCACATTCCAAACTCCCCAGATTGTGCCTTTCTGGCTGTGACTGGGAAGCAAAGCAATGGCCCTGCCCTTCCAACAGCACCAGCCGGGGACTTTCCATTCTATTTATTCATTTATGGATTTCACCTTTCTCATCCTGAAGCTCCTTCCCACCTGGCACTGCCAAATCCACCCCAGCCCCCTCCCTCCCTCGCTCCAACCCAGCACTACCTGCCAGCTCCGAGGGGCAAGGTGGCTTTTTCCTGCCTTTTTCTTGGCTTTCCTCTTGCTTCCCCTCATCAACTCGTTTGCCAAGCAGCGCAATTTTACTGCCTGGCTTCCAAGGAGCCAAGAAATACGTTTGCTGGTGTAAGCTGTGAGTTAGACAGCGTGAAAAACATGCAGATCCAGGGCTTTTAGAGGCAGCTCCAGGGGTTTTAGGAGGCAGCTCCAGGGGTTTTAGGAGGCAGATCCAGGGTTTTGAGGAGGCAGCTCCAGGGAGCAGCAAAACCCCTGCCGAGCTGCAGGATTTGCCTTCCCCAGCAGCACTTCCAACCTCCCACCTCCTAAAACCCCACAAACTCCTCGATGTATGGGCAGGCTCTGCCCTGGTACTTCTACAGAACCAAGACTAAGAGTCCAGACCTCACGTGGGGACTCCAAGATCTCTTCTTCCCCCTTCCAGGTACTGACAGCCACATTTTGGATTTGATTTCTCCTGCACATTGGGGTGTTTCAGATCCAGGTGTGCATTTCTGAGGCCCAGACCCCACCTCCACTGCAACAACCAGCCAATCTCAGAATTGTTAAGGTTGGAAAAGCTCTTTAAGATCATCAAATCCAACCATCAACCACCACATTCACCACTACCCCGTGTCCTGAAGTGTCACATCCACATGTTTTCTGAACACTTCCAGGGATAATTTATTCCTGGCAGAGACAATTGGCAGCAATGCCCAGAAGATCCACGGAAATGGTGGGGTTTGAGCTGAGCTCACAAGGACACCGTGGCAAAAGCCCTAAAGCTGAGGGGCAGGAAGCCACTGCAGAAGGGACCATTCCTGGCCAGGAGCAGCAACAGCGAGCCCTGCATGGAGCTGCCTGGGAATGGGCTCATCCAGAGGGTCCCTGTGGCCCCTCCAGGGGGGAATCAAGGTGCTGGCAGCACTCTGGTGTCCATCAAACCCACCCTCAATTCCACCATCAAATCCCAACTCCAACAGGGACTTCCTGTGCACATCCAGGATGGGAACAACGTGGAGCTTGCAGCTCCCTCGGGATAACTCCAGGCTGGGATCACAACCCCACAGGAATCCCATGGTGGACACACATCCACCCTTGGGCTGCTGAGCCCCTACTCTCTGATGTTTCCAGCCTCACTAAGCCTTTTTTTCCTTACAAACGTGAAGCAGGCAAGAAGAATAAGTTCACACTTGGCAAAAACCCCACTCTCCTCCTTTAAAGCCCAACTTTTTTTGGGTTCCTGACAAAGCAATATTCTCCAGGCCAGTTGGAATCTGGAAAAATACACTCACTCAACCTAGCCACCATGACTCCAATAACAATTATAAAATGTCCAATAAAACTTGTCTGTAATGTCAATTCAAATCTTGAAAAGCAGAATTAAGTGGTATATCAACATTAAACTTTATTGCTTCCTTTGCAGAGCACAAGGATTGTCAATAAAAGTCATTCTGAATGAAGAAAAGGGCAGTAAATATTAAATAAACAGGTTTTTGTTGAAATGCTATAAATGCACCAGAGCTGCCTCTTACACTGGGACCCTTTCTGCCTTTGCAGACTCCCCTCGTGATCGAAATAAGTCAGTAATTGCCAACTATCAATAAAGGGCCAATTAAAGGGCGCTTGATGCCTGCATTTACTCGCTGTCATTAGGAGCCTTTATGGGGTGGACTCGGCTGCTCCAGGTCCCCGTGGCTCTGTCTGACGTCCCCCAGCCCCCCCAGGACCCTGCTGCTCGTTAGGGCCCCTGGAGGAGCCAGGAAGGAGCCGGAGACTCCCGGCCAGGAGCTCGGCAGGGACGGAGCAACCCCGAGGTGAGAAGGGATGGGAGGGGAGCATTGAACACGAAATGAGTTGGGGTGGGAGGGACCTTAAAGATCTTGTTCCAACCCTCAGGGACACCTTCCACTATCCCAGTGTGCTCCAGCCTGGCCTGGGACACTCCCAGGGATGGAGCAGCCCCAGCTTCTCTGGGCACCCTGTGCCAGGGCCTCCCCACCCTTCCAGGGAAGGACTTCTTCCCAATATCCCACCTAACCCTGCCCTCCTTCATCTTAACCAGCAGAGAGGGGAGGTTTTGCTTTGTCCATGAGACAAAACAGGAGTATTTTTAGGGTCGGGCTGAATAAAATCCTCCCAGTGCCTCTGAAAACCTCAGGTGTGACATCTGTCACAAACACAGCTGGCACTTCTGGAGTGACACCCTGGGACCTCCCTGGGTCAGACCTCTCCCTCCAGCTGCTCAAGATCCATCCCAACCCAACCAAAGCTGCCCCCAAAAGCTGTGCAGAGGTAAAAGCTGACGTTCAGTGGCACCCAGACACAACAGGAAGCGTTTGGGAAGCAGAAGGAACCGGGGACTCCGCGAGGGCACAAACCCGGCGGGGTTTCTGTCAGACCTTTAAAACCTGATCAGCATTTTTGTGGTTTACCAAGGGGGTTTATGAGCTGTTCTCCAGTTTAATCATCACATGAACTCACAGGAAGCAGTAACAGCTCCTGAGTATGAATTTCATGATGCTGAAATGATGCTGAACAAAGACAGGGCAGCAAGGGCTGGAAACGGAGTGTCTGCGAGGTTTAATGAGCTCTTTGAGCTCTGCCAGGGCAGAGAGGACAAAAATCAGATGGGGTCTAGGAAAGTATTTCTGCAGCAGCTTCTGTCCTCTGAGTTCTGCAGAGGTACAAAGAAAACCCACCCAAAAATCAACTGGAACGTGAATCCATTACATTTTCAAGGAATTACTTCCATTCTGAGCCTCGGCTCAGTCAGTCTGGTGTTTGTGAAGAGCAGCTCAACCACTGTCAGAGACAAAGAACAATCCTTGAATGATCAATACAGAAAGAAGAATCCCTTCAGAGCGGGAAAGATGTCTACCAAGATTAACTTTCGGGGGAATGACAAGGATTCCCCAGAGCTGTTGGAGCTGCAGGATCAGACCCTTTGCACTGATCCTGGGCTGCCACACAGAAACCAAACCTCCAGCAAAGCACTGAGAGCAGTGGGAAGCACCCAGGAATTCCTGCCTGGGAATCATCCTCATCCCCTGGAGCCTGAGCTCCTGTCCTGCCCCCTGAGCCCGACGCTGCTCGGAGGAGTCGGGAAGCCCAGCGCTGGAGAGGATGGGAGCCTCAGGAAGCAGAGCAGGAGCAGCTCACCTGGAACAGCATCTGCAGGAGCCCGTGCAGGATGCACATCCTTCGGCCCAGGAGCAGGAAGAAGGGCACCAGAAGCTCGATGAAGTGGTTGACCAAGGTCTCGAAGCGGTGGAACCACCACGGCGAGTGGTGCATGAAGTACGAGATGGGGTTGGGCACCGGCTGCGTCTGGAATATAACAGGAAAAAAGGAATTAATCCCCTCCAAAACTTGTTACGAAGGGCAACTACAAAGGTCTGGGCTTATTCCTTATTTCTCTCCCCCAGTGTGCCCTCAGGAGAACCATCCTTCACCTCTGGGAAATCGTTTCTTGGCAGAGAAAATGACTTCATTCAAGTTTTTTCACGCATCTTTAAACAAATTCATCTTTTAAAAACCAAGACTTTCAGTTTTCCCTTTTGTCATCACAAACAAACCCCATCTTAAATGAACCCCACTATTATTTAACACTGAAATCTTACACTTAGCTCAGCATTGAGGGATGTTAAACTGAGTGAAGATCCTCAGAGCAACGGAGCAGATCCAGAAACTGAGCCCAAGATTTGCTCAGGGTCAGGCCTTGGGTCAAACAGAGCCAGGAATGGAAACCAGATTTCAAAACCTCGGAGATCTGCTTTCAAAATGTTTAAAATTCAAATAAATGTGGTGGTAGAGCTGCTTTCCAAGATGGTAATTTGGGAGAGGAAAGTGTAATTCCTCTAAGCATGTTATACTGGTTAAGGTATTTACATACTGGCCTTGGGACAATATTATTCTTTTATCAGCCTGAAATTTTTTGACACGGGGAGATTTTTCCATCGAGGACAAGAAAGCAGCAAATTTTTCAAAGGGAGCAACCCCAAATTCTGATATGTTAATAAGTGCCACCCTAAGAAATCCCACAACTGGAGCAAAAAGAAATGTTAATTTATCTGAGCGTATCTGACCGCCTCAAATTCCCCGGTATTGTTTTAAAACTGTGACAACAACAAAAAAAGAGAGAGGTGGAAAACACCAATGTTAATTGAAGGAGACACAACACATCTTTAAATTATTTGTAGTTAAATCCAAAATACAAACAAACCAGGGAAAATCCTGTAGGATGCATGGCAGCCGAGCACGCTCCCACTGCCAAATCCCACAACTATTGTAATTCCTTATTAGCAAAGCTGGGATTAATAAAGCTCTTGCTTCGCCTGGGTTGGAGGCTGCTGTGGCCCCTTAGGACAGGAGACCGCATCCTTCCTTCCCGGATGGAGCCGGGCCGGGGTCAGGGAGCTGTGCCAAGGCCACTCCGGCCAGGCTGGGGGGTCAGGGCAGCCCCAGGTGCCCCCCAGGGTCCTTCCCCTCCGCCAGGACCTGCTTCCAGTTAATCCCGTGTTGGGCTCCTCGCAGCATTCCCAGGGAGGCTCGCAAAGGGGTGTTTTTACCTTGATCCCAAATTGCTGAGAAATGCTTTTATCCTTCCAAACATGCAGGTTGTTCCTTGGCTCTTTTTAGTGTTTTTATTATTATTATTATTAGTTTTAAAGTGCTTTAACCAAGCCTGACCCAGCTGAGGTATTGATCCAACAGGTTGGAATGTTTGGCACTTATGGATGAGGACCACGGAGAGCAGGCAGAATTACTAATTCCACACCTACTCATAATTGTAATTAATACATTAATGTTTTATTCCCGCTTGTTGTTTGGGCTGGCACTGGAGATATTGTCATCCCAAATTGTTTAAGGGCAGAAAGAGAAAATTCCAGCCTCAAATCCCACTGCAGTGGGAAGTTCAAGGCCAGCTTGGAGGCTGTGAGGGTGGTGAAGCCCTGGCACAGGGTGCCCAGAGAAGCTGTGGCTGCCCCTGGATCCCTGGCAGTGTCCAAGGCCAGGCTGGATGGGGCTTGGAGCAGCCTGGGATAGTGGAAGGTGTCCCTGGCCATGGCAGGGGTGGGAATGGGATGAGCTTTAAGGTCCCTTCCAGCCCAAACCAGTCTGGGATTTCAGGATAAACCAAACCCCAGTGATCGAGAAGTGATTCACACATCCCAGATATCCTTTAAAAGCTGCTGGGGGAGGAGATCTGTGTGTGTGTGTGTTCCTCCCGATGCCTTCCAGATGCTGCACAGCACAGGTTTCCCGGGAAGAGAGCCGTGTTTACTCGGGATGGGGCGTTGAGGCCGCAGCAAAGACCCAGAGCAGCCTGTGAATCACCAGGAGCCTGGGATGCTGAAAACTTCCCAGATTCTTTTTGTGCCCGAGTGCACTGGTGCCCAGAGGCACTCACTGCTGGGGAAAGCACCCAGGGCACCTTGCTGGGTGCAGAGAGGGAATTTGCCCCACACCTGCAATTCCAGAGTAATCTTATCCCATGGAAACATCCCGGCAGTCTTGGAAGTGGCCGTGTCAGAGCCCAGGAGGAGGGAAAAGCTTTCCAGGCTCTCCTCACCCAGCTTGTTCCTGGGATTTGGAACTTTACACTTCGCTTTGTGGCTGCGCTGTGAGGAGAATTATGGAAGCCCAGAATGGTTTGGGTTGGAAGGGACCTGGAAGATGATTTAATTCCCACCCCATGGCACCTTCCACTATCCCAGGATGCTCCAAGCCCTGTCCAACCTGGCCTGGAACACTTGCAGGGATCCAGGGGCAGCCACAGCTTCTCTGGGCAGCCTGTGCCAGGGCCTCTCTGCCCTCAGAGGGAAGGATTTTATCCCAATATCCCATCTAACCCTGCTCTTTTTCAGTTTGAAGCCATTCCCCCTTGTCCCATCACTCCAGTTCCTAATGAAAATTCCCTCTCCATCTCTTCATCCTAGGAAGCATTCTAGAAGCAGCTGGGAGTTCTCTACATCCAGAACTGTGACCTCCTGACACACAGACATGGGAAATGCAGCTCCAAGTCAGACGGATCTAAACAACCAAGCCCAAGGTGGATGCACACGGAGAGGGAGCGAGCAGAGCCGTGGGCTCGGAGCAGTCCCGTTTCTGGGCACCTCATGAGACATGCAATGTTTTTAAATAAAAAAACCATTAGCAAACCCTGGCTTTGTGTGCCAGCACAACATCATAACCCTCGTGCCTCCCTCACACCTCCAGCAGCCGGACAGAAACCGCCGCTGCAAACGCCTTTGGAAATCGTAGCAGGAAAATGAATTCCATAATTCACGGGGCAGATTTGTAAGGTGTGAGTGCTGCTGGAGGAATTCTGGGTCGCCAGCTCGGGCCTGTTCCCCGGCTTGGATCGACCAGGTTTTATGAGGGCTGGTAACAGAGTCTAAAAATACGCACAATAAACTGGTTTTTCTCCCTACGGGGTCTATGGTTTAATTATGTTCTTAGTGAGAACCATTAAAGTGCTAAGTACCTGAAGACTCCTAATTTACTAAACTGCACCCCACTAAAAGCCAACAGAAGGCCATTATATGGCAGAGTGAAGGCTCTTCTTGGGGGCTGTAAATGCCCACGGTCCCTCCTCCCAGCCCCGTCACTGCCACGGCTTTCCAGAAACTCCGAGAGAGGATTTAATCCCGGGGTTGGATAGCCCAGCCCAGCCTAGGGAAAGCTCCAGGCTCTCCTAGAGGGAAACAAATCCCACATTGTCCTCAAACAACCCACTGCTCAGACAGCGAGGCAGACTGGGATAGGGGAAGGTGTCCCTGCCCGTGGAATGGGATGGGCTTTAAGGTCCTTCCAACCCAAACCATCCAGGGATTCTTTATTGAGCTCACAGCATAGCTCCCGTGCAAGGAACTGAGCAGCATGGGAGTGTGGAGGGTAAGGAATCATAGGATCATAGAATGGTTTAGGTTGGAAAAGCCCTCTAAGATCAACGAGTCCAACCAAGTGCATTTCACGGCGGAGAAATCCTGAAAAACAGAAGGAAATGGAACAGCAAATAGGAATAAGTAATGAGAAAAGGCAACTATTTGGTCAAAAGAAACAGAATTCCAGAAAGGCCTGGGTTGGAAGGGATCTGAAAGATCATCTTATCCCACCCCTGCAATGGGCAGGGACACCTTGGACCCCCTTCCACTATCCCAGGGTGCTCCAAGCCCCATCCAACCTGGCCTCGGATACTTCCAAGGATGGGGCAGCCCCAGCTTCTCTGGGCACCCTGTGCCAGGGCCTCGCCACCCTCCCAGGGAAGGATTTCTTCCCAATATCCCATCTAACCCTGTCCTGGGGCACTTTGAAGCCATTGCCCCTTGTCCTACGGAATCATGGAATATCCTGAGCCCACAGAGGTGCAGCGAACACGTCAGGAACAGCTCTGCAGGCTGCCACAGGCAGGAGAGAGGGAAAGCCTTTGGCACACACAGCGGAGCGTGAGGAGCAGCAGTCCCTGGAGCACCAGGCTGAGAGGTTTATTAAATGTCTTCTGGAGTGCTGTGGAAGATCCAGATGAACTGCAAAGCTCAGCTCTCCAGCTTCGCAAGCACCGAGGCATGAACTCATCTCCTCGGCTTCAAAGCAAAGGCCTCGCTTCTCTTGTGCTTTGGACCAGAAAGTAAAAAGGATTCTCCATCACGGAGCATAATTGGATCAGTGTAGTCCAACAGGCTTTCCCTGCCAGTCTATTCTGCTTCAGAGCCTGACCTGGCTCCTCAGGCATCTGCAGATCAAAGCCCCACGTTCCCAAGCCCGAGCGGGAATGTCTCCCCAGCCCCGTGCGAGGAGGCAGCGAGCGGAGAGGAGATAAAGGGGGTCACTCCCAGCTGCTGGGAAGTGTGGGCAGATGTGTGTCCTGCCTGAAGTCAGACTGCCTCAGGCTGTATGGCAACCAAGGATTCCTAAAAAACATCCAGCTTGGAACAGGGGGAGATTCCGGAGCTTCCTCGCCGTGGTAGGGGTTCCACACGGGCAGCGACCTCGACTGAGGAGCAGCAGAGGGATTTTGCACAAGGATTCTCATGTAGGGAAGGGTTTGGGAAGGAAATGGAGAAGGGAACTGCTCAGGATGGGTTTAAACCCAGCAGCGCCTCGTGCTGGGGGTGTTTTATCTGTACACTCAAAGCTCCACGTCCACGCTACTGAAATACTCACACAATGGCTAAACAGTTAAAAATAGCCCCTTCAAAACTTTCCAGTTATTAATAAGATTCCAATCCAAATAAAATCAGAAGGAAAAAAAGAAAAAAAAGAAAAAGCTGTATCTGGCTTGAAATGCACACTGCTCTGACATCCCGTGGGTCACAAGGGGTCGGCTCTTCAGCAGCGCAATATCAAAATAATCAAGCCTCGATAAAGTAATAAAAAGAGAAGTTGCCTGGATGTTCTTGCTGGGCAGAGCTCTCCTCGCCCAGTCAATAGGAATATTCAGTCCATAGAAAAACAGACTGGAATCTGCCTGTTTAAGACAGCAGAGCAAGCCAAGGAGATGTGTGTTTGACTCGGTGCCAGCACGGCCATAAAATGTTGGCAATTTAGTAGAGACGTGGTGCCGCGCCACTCTCCCAAAGGACCTAAATAAACTTCAGATGGAGAACATATATTTTTACTTTTTATATATATAAAAATCTGCTGGTTCATTTTTAACTCCTTTCCCCAGCCAGCCCTTGCTCGGAGGTTTTTCAGAGCTCCAGCAGGTCCCCGTTCCTCCTGGCTCAGAGTGAGGGCTCAGCGAGAAGTTAAAAGCATGAAAAATCTGAGCAGTGATTCACGTCTGGAGGTTGGGTTTCTTTGGAAATGGTGGCTGCAGCCGCCAGAGGGGAAAGGGGGCTCAGGGAGAAGATTCTGCTCTGCAATTTCATGCCTCAGCAGTGTAAAATATCCTGGGGAATTTGTTGTTTTCCTGTTGACAGTGCTGCAAAGTCACGGGTGGAGGTGAAACCTCCCTGCCACGTTCAGCTGTGCTCAGGGTGAGCCGCCCCAGGAGGACTGGGGGGACACTGAATGATGGGCGGTGGAATCCCAACCACCTGGGTGGGGGCAGAAGGCTCCTTTTTGTTTGCTTTTCCAGACTGCACCCACCTCTTGGTCCGAACCTTTCCTCTCCAGGAACAGAGCCCACATTTCCAGGGCCCACAGCATCCCTGTTTATTGACACTGCTCCTCCGTAACGTGCTCCAAGCTGCTCCCGGAATATCCAGTTAATTGGGGATGGATTACAGATTCACCTATTTATTCTGGACATTCCTGGAGAGGTCCTGAGCTAAAATTACACAAGGAACCACTGAACTGTTGAGGCTATTTATTTGTTCAAAACCCCATTCAAATAACTGGCGCGGCCTGGGGCAGACATCTTGGCTCTGGTGGGGCCAAGAGGAGCTGGTGGAACCAACTGTGGGTCCCCCCTGCCTTTGGGGAGAAGTTTGGATTATCAAGAGCAGCAGAGATGGGGCATGTTGGGTTTAGGGAGTGGGACAGGCTGGAAGGTCCATCCATAAGAATCAGAGAGTGGGAAAACCCTCCAGGATCATCGAGCCCAACCTTTGACCCAACACCACCATATTGTGAAAAAAACCCGAGATTTAAGGGCAACAGAACAAGGTCCCATCCCAAAGGCCAGGGAGGAGCTGAAATCCTTGCCCAGGTTTGCTGCTTCCATCAGATGGTGCTGTTATGTCTCACACTCCGGGATTTTCCGACTCAGGAACGCGCTCCCTGGCCTGGAGCTCTCCTTCCCTGCGGATCACTCACCAATATTTTAAATTGCCATTTAAGAGCATATTGCAAACGTGATCCTTTAATTGGTCACTGTTATGACTCTCTATTAGAGAAGACAAGTTTTTCCACACAAGGTAAGCCCTGAAAATGTTTAAAAACAACCCAGAGCTGATGTATTTATTATGCATTTCTCCATATATAAATAATTCCATGAAAAGGGACGTAGTGAGTGGAAACTCCATTTAAAATGTGATCCCAGATGGTGGCAAAGCTCTAAAATTGCAAGGCAACATGTAAAGAAAGATTAACGACCTCAAACAGGCCCAAATTTATGAGGTGAAAGCCCCTGTAATCCTGGAGAAAAATGATACCAAACCTTCGACCAGACAGCCAGAAAATACCTCTGCTTACTCCATGTGCCCTCTGCCATTTTGCTTTTTCCTTTAATACCCATTATGTGGGGTTCAGTTGGTGTTTTCTCCCGCAGGCCAGAGGTTTTGCTTTGGTTCATGAGCACGCTGAGGGATTTGCCAGCTCCCACCACGCACCAGGAGCCACCGATAAATGAGGAAACAGAACAGCGATGGGAATAAGCAGTGGAAAGGAGGGAAAACGGAGCCAGGACACCGGGACAAGCCTTGAGCATCACTGCAAGAGCCAAAGCTCCACCATTGAGAGCTGAGGAGACAGAGCTTAACAATTCCAACATTAACCTCTTGTTTTGCCCAAGTGAGAAAGGTTCCAGAAGGAAGGATGGCAGCATTTCTTCCCAAGGAATGTGGGCCATCCCAGGCCAGCAGCATCTTCCGTGCTCTTAACTCCAGGCAGGACCAGACTGGGTGGCACAGCCCATTCCCCCGGGATCTCTGGCACATCCAACATCCCCTGACAATGCTCCTGCTCATCCCTCTGGCCCTTCCCCTGACAGCAAGGTCACCTGGACTATCTTACTACAACATTTTTCAATGCACTGGGATTTTCCAACCTTTCCAGCAGAGCTCCTTGCACACTCTGGTGCCTTGAAGGGCAACCCAATGGCTTTGGAGAGTGGAAGAACACCTTTCTGAACATCTCTCCAATGGCTACAGCCGCTCAGAGGACCCAGAGCTTTACCCTTCCACTCACAACCCCAAACACATCCCACAGCTGCTCTCCCACAGCTCCTCGTGCCTTCATTTTTTTCCCTTTAAAAAGTCCAGTGCTAAACCCAGGACCAGTCTCCTTTGGAGGGCTTTTTTTTTGGTGTGTGCTCATAAACACGAGCTCAGCACCAGGCCAAGGAACACAGGGAGCCCGCGAGCGCCGGCGCAGCCCCGGCTCGTGCCTGTGTTTGGATTAGGCAGTTCCGTGGCCTGGACATTTACAGTCGGGTTGGGTTTTTTTCCCCCCTCCTCCACAACTCGAGACAAACAGTGAGAGCTTTCATAAAATGTGTTCACAAAGGGTAAATTGTGCCATTAGGAGCCTACTACCTGGTTGGTCACTGGAATTCTCCGAACTGGAACGCCACCGCGCTCCGAGCCAAAGCCAGCGCCGGTGGCAGGAGGGGGAACTTGTTTAACTCTGCAACTGCCCAGGAGACAGAGCACACCCGATACAGAACTACACAATCATTTGGGCTGGAAAAGAGCTCCAAGATCATGGAGTCCGAGGCCACCACCAACCCATGGCCCCACGTGCCACATCCACACCGTTTTAAATCCATCGCCAGCTCCACGGGAACCACCGTGACTGATCCAGCTCTGAACCTCCTGCTCATCCAAGAGCATTTCTAGAGCAGGATGGGATAAAAATAAGACACCAGGAAAAACCAGGTTGCTGTCCCAAAGATGGAGCCAAAAACTTAGGAGAGAGTGTTTCTGTTTTAGGCTTTCTCCCGAGTAACAAAGGATGCAGGCGGAAAGAATTTAGGACAAGCAAAACAAGTCACAAGAAAACTCTTGGCCATGAGGAGCTGATGTCCAAACTCTGTTGGGTGAACCCAGCAGCCAATTCTGCTCCCCCTTGCCAATGAACGAGGGCCTGGAGTGGCAGGACAAGGGGGAATGGCTTTAAACTGAAAGAGGGGAGAATTAGATTAGAGATTAGGAAGGAATTCTTCCCTGTGAGGGGGGGCAGGGCTTGGAGCAACATGGGATAGTGGAAGGTGTTGGGGTTGGAACTGGATGGGTTTTGAGCTGCTTCCCAACCCAGCCCAGTCTGATTCTGTGATTCCATGAGCTGCATCTCTCCACCAGTGACACAGGCATTGCATCTCCTCGTGTGGCCATCATTCCAATAACCCTTTTTTGAAGAATTAAAGGGTTTCTTACAAGAACATGACAATTTTCTAGGATGTAACACACACACATTAAATCCTGCTAATGCCAGGAAAACAGGCTCGGGCATCTTTGGACTCCTGGATACAAAACCGCGCTTCTTAGAAATGTCCTTGTCCTGCCCAAGGCCTTTCTTGGGTGAAAACAGTAATTACCTACATTTTAAAGGACACAATTTCAGGAAATTTCTCCAGCACACCCTTAATAACTCCAGTGGTTTCCCTTCTGACACAAAAACATGATGGGTTTCAAGCAGCACGTGCCGGAGCAGGGAGTTGTGCTCTTATCCAGGAGAGAAGAAGCCTCACCCAGCAGCACCAATCAACGCTCATCCCAATGTCCAAATCCTTTTGCCTCGAGCTCTGGCAAGTTTTGCCCTTGTGTAATCGCTTGTTTTGCAAGTGTTGCTTGTTTCTATGCTTTTCTTATAAAAGAAATAAATAAATTCTCCAGGCAGATAAATTCCACCCAATAAAAGTGTCGCTCCTCTATCCCCGTGGACATAATAATGCCCTCACTCTTGTCCCGACTTGGAGCGCTCACAAATCACCATTATAAATAAATCTGCCAACCGAAGGCAAACAGCTCATTTTTAATAGAGCCTTTTACCTCCTTTCCTAATGCCAAACAAGATCCTGGAGCAGCTCAGTGCCCAAGGGATGGCAGCTCCTGTCCTCTGTGCCGGCCAATCCTGGTGCCACCCTGGGGCTTGTGCCCCCCGTTTTCCTGGGATATATTTGGGGCTGGATTTCTCCATCCTGGTGCCACTGTGGGGCTCATGCCTTGTGTTTTTCTGGGATATATTTGGGGCTGGATTTCTCCATCCCAGTGCTTCCACGGGACTTGTGCCTTGTCTTTAGCCGGGATAGGTTTCGGGCTGGGTTTCTTCACCCGGTGCTGCCACGGGGCTCGTTTACTTGGGATGTGTTTGGGGCTGGATTTCTCCATGCCGGTGCCACCCTGGGGCTCGTGCCCTGTGTTTACCCAGGCTGTGTTTTGGGCTGGACTTCTCCCATCTCCCACACTGCTGGCACCATCCCGTCACCCCCGGGAGCGGCACGCGCCGGTCCCAAACACTGCGCCCATTGATGCCGCGGGGCCGGGGCGATGCCGGGCGGGGATGGGGGGGGTTTGCCTGCCGAAATTCGGTTCTGGCTGGGTGTTTAATATTCCCCGTCATGCCGGGCTGTTTCTGCTCGCTGCTGCCTGTCAGTTAAGCCCGGGGATGTTTATTTTAATGGCCACTTGTGGTCAAGGCTGGTGCCAGTTGTACGGCATCGGTTACGCAGATTTAGCGCTGGGGACTCGGCCCCCGGCTCCCTGAGCACGGAAGGCAGCCAGGGCTGCCCGGCCTAATGTGAAACAACTGAACTCTTCCAGCAGTCCCTGCTCCAGCTTTAACCCTTGCTGGGCAGGAGCCGGCTGCTTCCACAGCTCAGCCTTCCCACATCATCCCATATCCTGGCCCTTGTCCCATCTCCTGCTCCCCAAACTCCCCCAGCAGCAAAATATCTTGGGGTGATGAGCTGAAACTGCCGGAAGGAGCAGAGAATGTCCTCACTTGTTTAAGGAAGCAGTTTTTAGGGGAAGAAGAGGATTTTTATTGCTCTCATGGAGTTATCATTACTCCAAGGGCACACTACGCTGCTGGGAGTGACCACAAATTAACTGAGGCTGGAAAGGCCCTCCAAGATCATTGAGTCCAAGCTGAGACCGATCAGCACCTGTCAACCAGATGAAAGCACTGAGTGCCACAGGATGCTCCACAGTGAGCATGAGATACTCTACATCCCTGCCTGGTGGACTGACACATGCTTGGGCCACAAAGCCAGGCCATCCCAGCTCCCTGACAGGAGCCTGGCCTCGGCACACCCCCCTCCCCAACCCCAGACTTCGTGGAGAGCCAACAGGCACCTCAAGGCGAGCCCCTGCTGCTCCGCCAGAGCCGGGATGATGCTCAAATGTTAAATAAACTGGGCCCGTAGCAGAATTCTGCATCATTTCTGATCGTCTGGACAGGCTCCAAGATGCTAATCAGCCCCAGATTAAGTCATCAAGCAAACTGATGAGCAATCACATTCTGTCAGTCCAGCTGCACAGCATTACTCGGGAGCCGGGCTCCCACCAGAGAGGGAAGGCGGCTTTGTGCCGCGGATCCAACGGGAAGGAAGCAGGAGGGCTTGGAGGAGCTGTGCTGAGCTGCCACGGGCTCTGCACAGCAGCAGCTCCAGCTCCTGGCCCTACCTGTGCTCCCAAAATTTGCCTCTTACCACTACCAGGTGGCAAATGTGGCCATGCCCATCCCGATCTGGCGGCACACAGCTGCTCCCGCTCCCAGAGCATCCCGGTGTTTTCCTGAATTACCACAAGTGGCAAGAGGCAGCTTTGTCTTCCATGGAGAACCATTAGCCTGTGGAAGTGCTTTAACTGGACCAGCACAGGTACTGTTAATAACTATGAGGGACAATAATTAACAGAAACCCGTTAATGGTGAAGCACAGGGAAAACTGCTGCTCAAATCCCAACTCCATTTGGTGAGAATTTGTGAAGGGGAAGAGATTTCAGGCTGGTTCTCAACATAACCCCACGAGGTTTGCAGGGTTCTCACCCAGAGAGAGCTTTTTCCTAAAACCTGTGCAGGAAATAAATCAAAAGAGGATGAGAAGCAGCCTAAATGTCCAATAAGGAGATGCAAAAAACCTCTGGAAGTATCAGCATAAAATACCAATCCTGAAATTTTTGCTCTAAAAACAAATATGATAAAAACAGATAAATTAAACTTAAAAACAGATAAGTATTTATTAAGAGAAGGATTTTTACTTGTATTTTAATACTGCTTGAGAGGAAATGCATTAACTGGAGTTGCTATCAGGGAATTGACTTTTCACAGATCTTAGACATACACAGCACCACATCTCCAGCCATCCCTTCCTTGTGGTTTTCTCATCACTTTTTCCATAGCCAGTGGAGTATTTTCCATACCCTGTGCTTTATTAGGCCTCAGTGAAAACATATATAAATATATAAATATATAAATATATAAATATATAAATATATAAATATATAAATATATAAATATATAAACCCAAGTGAGATGGGAGAGGTCTGGACTCTTCCAGCCCCCAGTGCACATCTGGCTGCCAGTGGGGCCCTGGCTGTCCTGGTCCTCCCTCTGGAATAGAGCAATAGATTTGAGGTGATGATCCTGCTGGGAAGACTGAGGGGTGAGAACACCGTTCACCACAATCCAGCTGAAATTTTCCCATGTTTTTGAATGCCTGAGTGGGAGCTCCTCTGGGAACTCCACATCCATGGGGAGATGCTGCTCCCAGCCCTTTGCTGCTTTAGCTGAACGTTCAGCACCTTCCTGAGAGCTCGTTCCCTGGGATGGACAGGCCATTCCTAACCCCAACACCTTCACCCTACTGTCTTCATCAGCTCCTGGAAGCTGATCCCAAATTATTCAGAAATATGAGCACATCAATCAAAATAAAGCCCCCCAAAAGCCCAGCTCCACCATCCCACCCTAGAGAGCCTCGTCCTGCCTCTCACTTGTGCTTGGACTTAAACAAGAGAGAAAGTTCTGTTATAGGCCAGCAAATAATGGGATAAAACCCATTCCCAGCCCAGCCTGCCTCCTCCTCTTCCTGCCAAGAAGGCAGACTGTGGCATCTCCATGGGGAGAAACAGGCAAACCCCTCTGAGGAGCAGTTTGGCTCCATTGGGAACTCCCCTCCAAAGATGATGGTTTGCCTGGATGTGAACACCTGGAAAGTCACAGAATCCCTGGATGGGCAGGACCACAGTGGGAATCTTCTCCCACCTCCCTGCTCAAGCAGGGTCATCCCAGAGCACAGGATTGTGCCCAGGCAGCTCTGGAATATCTCCAGCGAGGGAGATTCCACAACCTCTCTGCAGACACACACACAGGGGAGGGGGACAATGACATTTCAGTCAGGACAACAGCCCACAGGCTCTTTTAAATTCCTTCCTCTAAAAACAAAAACTAAAAAAGTAAGAAAGATAAAGAAAAGAGAAGAAACTCGGCATTTCAGGGCAGGTGATGGAGATGAAACCGGGACACAGCGTCAGACGCTTCATAATAAAACCCTGGGAATAGCAAGGCCAAGCTGCACCGTGTTAAAATTCAAGGCTAATTTAAAATCTTGTTCCTTAGTGCAAAAGCTGGAAAGACGCCCAAGCAGAGGGAGGAGGGAAAAAATAATAACCAAGCCAATTGTATATTTCTCCTAGAAATTCCATGTCAGGAGGTACCTCAGGACTGCACCCGCGGGCTCCAATTTCAATAAATCAACACAGCGTGCGGGGCAACGGTAGCACAAAGTCCTGCTCTCTCTGCAGAGTCCAGCCAGGTAAAATCACCGGGAACAAAATGCCCATTCTTCCTCCTCCTTGGCAAGGGGACAAATTACTTTCTGCACCTCGCTGTGTTGAAGGAGTGGTTATTAAATGCAGTTGGAGCTGCCTTTCCAGCTGTACTCCAATCACGGGCGAAATCGAGCGAGAGCCGCCGGCCGCGCGGAACCCAGGGAGCAGCGCTGGGATGAGGCCACCCCCACGCGCCTCCCTGCCCATCCAAGTATTTAAATGATCCGGATTTGGGATCAGGATGAAGCTGGATGGACACAGAGCCCTGCCCAGGCCCTGTGCAACGGGCCGTGGTTTTTGCCAATAATTTATGGATTATTCCAATGGTCGCAGCCCGGTCCTGAGCGCTGCCAAGAGAGAGCAAACAAGAAGGTGAGAGGTGCTCAGGGCTGTCTTGTTTGCTCATCCCAAATGTGTCTGCACACAAAAAATCCTGGTGTTTTTGGTTGGAGAGCGGCTTGTCCACCTCTGGGACGCAGTTATGTGAGCACGGTGAAAATAGCAAGGAAGTGAGGGATCAGAAAGATTTATGGGAGGAAAGGAGCACGAAAAAGGGATGGCCCTAAAACACAACATGAAATCAATGATTTGAAGAGGGGTCTCTCCATCTCTTGATTCCCCACTTCCACTGTCCCCCCATAAGGACATTTCACACCATTTCTACTACAAATCATTTTCTATTTCCTTTACAATCAACCCCTCTCCTCTGGTGGCACTTTGGTACTGGATGGGACCAGAAGCTCCAACTCCACACATTACCCTGAAGGATAATGGGGAGAGCCAGGGTTTGGAGCCATTTTTGTCCCTTCTAACTCAGTGCTGAGAAGGAGACAGTTGGTGGGAACAAAAAATGTTTATAGAGACTTCTACAACAGATTTACTTTTTTTACCCCTGAAATTTGAATTTTCACAGGCCCCCAGCATGCGGGATTTTGGAAAGCTCTGCGCAAGAGAAATGGGGTTTATTCCAATCACAGCCAGAACGTCCAAGTGGTCACTGGGTCCAACCCCTCCTGGAAGCCACGTGCCAGTGGAAGATATCCCACAGTCGGTGACCCTGAGTGCTCCAGAAACCCAGCAGGGAAAAGTAAAGACTTCAGGATCCAACTATTCCATAAAAAAAGCAGGCAACCCAAATATAGCCACCGGCTCGTCCTTCAGGAAAGGACTGGACGTGGCAAGCAGTGCCCTGGTGTGTGACTCAAGGTTCCAAAGCTGGGAACTGATGATCTTGGATTCTGGGATTCAGTGATTTTGGGGGGCAACAGAACAGAACTCTTAGGAAATTTGGATTTTCTCTGACATTCTGCAGCATTCCTGCACAGACACAAACTTTCCCTGGATAACCCCTCAGCTATTTGTTGATATTAAATTCCATCTTTAGCTTGCCACATAAAACACCTCGGAGACTTCGTGCCTTCCATAAAATATTTCAAAAGGCAGCTTCTCGCCCACACAGGCAGCTCAGCGCCTTCAAAGTATGCCCCGACCCAAAAGAGAGCTGCTAGAACCTCTGGATTAGTGATTAACATTTTTCCAAGTCCAGGCATTAATTAAAATAAAATTAACACGCCGGGAAATAAAACTCCTGAACAGAACTAGCCATTAAAACATCTTCAGTTCAGCACAGCCAGCAATTTCCTCCTATACTTAGGGAAAAGCCAGCTATGGATCTGACCAATGCTTCGTGTTAATAACAACATTCCCAAGGATTGGGAACAAACTGGCAAATATGGGAAGCCCCTGGGGGTTGGATGGACTGGAGAGTCCGTGGCTTCTCTCTGGATGGAGCGGCCAGTGCAGGAAAGTGTGGAGAGGGATAATTTTCACCGGATTTGTGAACTGGGAGTGGTTCAGCCGCCTCCATGGCAGTGCAGCTCCTCTGGTGCACATCTCCCTCCTCATGGATGCCATCCAGGCCCTGAAGAGCTAATGGAGCAGGAACTTTCTCCAAAAACAAGGAATGTTGGGAATGCTGGCGTGGAGAGCAAGGCCAAAAGCAGAGAACTCCTCTTTGCTGTGTCCAACAGCAAGATCTGAACTTCATCCCTCACAGATTCCCCCTAAAAATGCAGCTCACGTGGAAAACAGCAACTGCTGAAGAGGAGGAACTGCTGCAAGGAATTCAGGATAAGTTGCCATGGTCAGTGGAGAGGAAAGTGCCCAGGGCATGGAATCTGCTGGTTTGTAATCAATAAAAAATACACCACAACGATTCTGTGTCACATTACACCAAAACAGCTTTTTTTAATATCATCGGTGCAAAATTTTCAGCCATAAATTTTAGGCTGAAATCCTCAAAATCATCACAGTCAAGGCTGAATTCTAAAAAGTGACAACTTGGATGATTTTTAAAATTTTTTAAACAAAATCTCCCCGCTATGTTTTACCCAGGAACTTGCAAAAAGAGAGAATTCCTCACGGATCACTCCCACGAATAAAACAGAGACGCCTGTGTACCAGTATTGATCATTCCCTTCCAGCCAGCCCCCAGCTGGCAGGGAAAGGGTTAATCCTGGGAACACTGGAGCTTTATGGTGTGCACAGCCAGAATTAGCTCCCACCCCAAAATGAAACACCAGCAAAGCTGTGCTGCATTAAGGGGACTGGAACTCCATAATAATTTATGAACTGGACTCTGGTTTTTTACACCCCAGCCAAACAATGGCGAGGCAGGAGGTCCGAGGAAGCCGAGGGTTAAAGGTGATTTTGTAGTACCTGAATTCCCTTCAATAACTCAACACATGACCATTAGGCTGCTTTATCTGCCTCTATTAAGAAGAGCTGATGAAAACTTTTAATCTGCTTCCCAATGGCTCCAGGCACTGGGGGGATAGGAGCTTGTTTTGTTGGGAGCATGGAAATACCCCAAAAAATGAAAATAAGAAGTGGGGAGTGGGGTTGCCCAGCCCTCAGCAGGGATTTAGGAGCTGTGTCCTTGCTGCGGATATGGGAGACATTGCCCTGCCCACACCTCTGCCCAGGTTAGGGATAGATGGGATATCAGGGAGAAATTCCTCCCTGGGAAGGTAAAGAGGGGCTTGGATGGAATTCCCAGAGAAGCTGTGGCTGCCCCTGGATCCCTGCAAGTGTCCAAGGCCAGGCTGGAGAGGACTTGGAGCACCCTGGGATAGTGGAAGGTGTCATGGGGTGGGAATTAAATAATCTTCCAGGTCCCTTCCAACTCAAACCATTCCATGATTTCTGGGAGAAAACATCAATCATAAATCACCACTGACTTACTACAGGCTACAAATCACATTTTTCCCTACATCAGGATGACTTTCTGCACGTTCCCTCACGTCCTTCCCACTGCCCCAACACCAGCTCTGCCCTAAGGGGCTCTTGGTCTTACAAATCCCATCCTGCAGCCTCTCCTGCTCCCAGAGCATCCCATCCACAGATCGCAGGGCTCCCCCTTCTCCCTCTGTCTCAGGACACAAGAATCCAGCACCAAAAACTGAGCACATTTATCACACTTTGCCCCAAAATACCACGGCTTTGGCTGACAACAAAGTTGCCAAAAAGAATCCTTTCATGGGCTGGATGTGGCGGCAGCTGTGGGGATTTCGCAGCAGGGAGGTTTGCCCTGCTCCTCCTCAGCTTGGCACTACTCTCACTGTACACGAGCTTTAATTCCAGGAGTAGAAGTTGTGTGTGGAGAATCCGAGTGGAAAGCATCACCTGGAGAGAAGGGAATGGGATCTCCCTTAATCCTACGGCCTTGCCTTACCCAAAATCTGTCTACACTTCTTCAGCAGCTGCTGCAGTGCTCTGGCAGCACATTTTAAACACCACCTCTCCACCTCCAGGCCCTCGTGGTGCATCCCTTTCAAACAAAGCAGGATGGAATTAACCCAGTGGATCACCCAGGCCTGCCCTGCAGCCCCAGCTACACTCTGTGTATGTGAGGATTCAAGGAAAATAAATAGAACTAAACTGCAAACCCTGCAAGGGGATTATTTATTTATTTATTTATTTGGAAGTGGATTATTTATTTATTTCCAAAGCCAAGCCAGAAGCATCCACTGCCTTAAAGCCTCTACAAACTGAGCCACCGCTTCAAGAGAGCGAATTTGGGATGTTTCAGGAACTTCCAACAGAAATAAACAGCGTGGGCCCAAAGCAGAGGGCAAATATTGAGCAGTCCCCAAAATCTGTCAAATCCAAGGTAACAACTGAAAGACCTTTGAGATACCTACTGCACATTCCCAGGGTTGCCGGGGCCACGCCTCGCCCTGGCGGATTATTTACCTTTCCAGGCAAATCCATCATCCCGCTGACATTCCCAGCAAACACAAACAAGGAAACTCCTCTTTGTTGCTGCGTTTTGGGGAGAGCAGAACCAAGGCTGGCTCAGTTCGGGGGGGGGATGGATCACCCTGGGATTTACCCTCGGCACGGGACAGCTCCAGGAAATCCAGGAGCTCCGGAAATCCAGCCACAGGGACAGCATCCTGTGCCAGCTTCGGTCACACCTGCCACAACACAGCCTCTCCTTGTCCCCAGGGCAGTAAACACCCTTTGATCCGGACAGGACCCCTGGGACAGACACCTGCCAGAGCCCGGGGCCTCGGAGCCCCAGTGAGCAGGGGGGATGTGGGATGGGACCACTGACAATTGCTTTGGGCTCTCCAAATCCCATTCCAGGACAGGATGGCACAGACAGGGAAAAACAACAGGAGAAGGAGTTACTTCCTTCATCCCCTTTGCTTGGTGTGGCCCATCCCAGATGGCACCTTCCTGTTCCAACGAAACCAACTAAATTTGGATTAATCCGTGCACCTGGTCAGCACAAGTCTGGAATGAACTTCATTTGCTCGGATTCCAGGCCAGGAAGTTGAGGACAAGGGGATCAGCTGCCTGCAGTCCCCTGGGATGGCCAGGACAGTGCCAGGGATGTGCAGTTCCCATGGGCTCCTCACCAAACCCTGGGGTGACCACAGAGGAACAGGGAAGGCACCAAGGGACAGGGGCAGAGCACCTCAATTTCTACAGGCACAGACCACAGAAGCTCTAAAATATAAACCTTGGTGCCTAAAGCAGCCTGAAGCCCAAAGGACAGGAGTATTTTTAATTTAATAACCGGTCCTGCAGGGACAAACAAGGTGGGAAAGGAAAGGGAGCTGCTTTTCCTTCCCAACAGCTCTGCAAGGGTCAAAACATCCCCGCCCCGTGCTGGTGACAAAATGGTTCTCACATTCATCTGTGTGTGCTGCAGCTCAGGGGAAGAGCTGAGGGCTTGGGGGAGCAGCAGGCAGAGCACTTCACTGATGATGCAAACTCCCATTTTTAGAGCAAGATCACAAAATCCCAGAATCACTGAGGCTGGAAAAGCCCTCCAAGATCCAACCTGTGCCTGATCCCCCTTGTCCCCAGCCCAGAGCACCAAGTGCCACATCCAATCTTTCCTTGGATACTTCCAGGGATGGGGACTCCAGACCTCCCTGGGCACCTCCAGTACTCAGAATCTCATTCTCTTGTCCCTCAGCTCTGTGTTTGATGAGAAACAAATTCGTGATTGGAATAACGAATTTCTCTTCCAAAGCATGGGATAACCGAACTGTTGGGATGTGGGTATCCAGAGCCAGGCAGGCACACGCTTCCCTGCCTGCCTCCCAAAAGCAGCACCAACTGGAATCTCAAGGAATAACATACCCCTGGCACAGATCTGAAACCCCAAAAGCTGTGGGGCCACTGAGGGTCTGTCCCTGTCCCCAGGCTGGGCACAGTGGGGGTTGCTGTGGCTTTTGGTGGCAGCCAAGAGAGAAACACCACAGAGCCTGAGGAGAGGATGGAAAGAGAGGGAGAAAGGAGGAAAGGCAAATTAGGGATTTTGCACCTGGAATACGTTTAGGAAATGTAACTAGAACAACTCCTGAGCCCCATTACTAAACTGCTACAGTGGTTTGAAACTCCTGCTCCTCTGGGCATCCCCACCCTCCCAGCCAGGAATTCCTTCCCAATATCCCATCTGTCCCTGCCCTCTGGCAGTAGGAAGCCATTCCCTGTGTTCTGTCCCTCCATCCCTTGTCCCAAATCCCTCTCCAGCTCTCCTGGAGCTCCTTTAGGCACTGGAAGGGGCTCTGAGCTCTCCCTGGAACCTTCAGTTCTTGAGGGTGAACAATTCCAGCTCTCCCAGAGCAGAGTGGCTCCCTGGGAGGAGCAGCCCCCACTCCCAGAATGGAAATGCCGGGCTGGGAGAAGCAGAATCCACTAAAAAAAAAAAAACCAGGAATAAACCAAACCCCTCTCCTCTCCCTGTAACCTTCACAGACAGAAACAGGAACTGAAGGCTGACCAGTTTACGGGTTTGAAATCCCCCAGGACACGAACCCAGCCCCTCCTCTCCCTCTCTCCTTAAAGCCCTGTGTAATCTTCGAGCAGGTAAGGAAATAAAAGCTCAATTAGAGCTACTGTAACTCCCCAGTTGTTTAGACATAATTGTCTAAATAAAATAAAGGGCTTAATTAGCAAGATCATCAACATAAAGGCAGATTTGAATAAACATTCGCTGCGTCAGTCACAAGCAATTAAGGTTTCTCTTGATAAGAGCAATCTCAGCTGGATGCAGATGTTTTTCATCATGCAAATATTTGTCTTCCTTGGAATAATTAAGCCCACTATTTTTTAAAAGAAACTCTGCAAAGACTGGTGCTGGGAATAATCAATATTTCCCGTTCTCCCCCAGGAACCACATCATCCCTGACAAGGGAATTTTCAACAGCGAGGGAAGTGTCCTCCCACTGAGGACACTTACAAGAAATACTTTTGTGTCCCACTCAAGTCAAACAAAAGAAAAAATCTGGCCTTTAAAAGTCTCTCCCAGCCCAAACCATTGCAGGATTCTCTGATTTCACCTGAAATAAGAACAGAAATGGAAGCAACCTGTACCCAGCGACACTCGGTTTCTACCCATTAATACAAATGGAACGTGCACAACGGGATATTTTTAGGGCCGGATGAAGGAAGGACTCACAGAAATGACCTTCTGTGATAGATGTGATGAAGTTCCAAACCAACTGACTGCTCCTGGCATGTGCTGCCCTGCAGAGATCCCAAGTAGGAGTGTTCCCACTCCGTGAGCCCTGTCCCAAGGCTGGACTCGATGATCCTGGAGGTCTTTTCCAAGCTAAATGATTCCATCCCTGCCTCTGTCCCCACAGGGCTCAGCCAGGACAGAGGTTTGGAAGCTTTCATCCACACAGGAATATGAAAAGCCACTTATTTAACACCCTCTGGATGGGCTTTGCTCCCTGCTGGAAATCAAGGGATGGTGAAAATAAATAAATCACCCTGCAACTTAATGCTGGTGGTGCCCAGGGCAGCTCCTGTCAGTGCTGAATTCCTCCTCCTGTTGCTGATCCATCTGCACACGCTGCTAATCAGGTCAGTCCTCCCTCCCCTCTGCCCCAAATTGCATTTAAAACACAAATAATAATAATAAAACATCATAAAAACGTCACCAGACAAAGCAAACACACCAGAACCCTGAACCTGCTCTCACTGATATTTTGTCCCAGCTCCTATAAAATTAACTTTTACAACTTTTACTGGCAACTCCAACCTGGGTCGAAATTATTCTCTGATTACTGTGCCCATATATCTCAGGGCAGCCAGTGACCCTCAGCCAATTACCTTCAGGAACACTTTGCACACATCCAGGCTCCACAATTAAATCTGGGATAACGCACACCCCGCTCCCGGGGTGGAAAAGTCTCCCTGGATGATTTGAAACGTGGCAAAAAAAAAAAAAAAAAAAAAAAAAAAAATTAAAAAAAGTTTGCTCTTTTAATCCTAAAATCAATCATGCACAAACTTTAACAGCCTGGGAGGGTCGCGAGGATTTTTTTTTTTGTTTTTTCAAACACAAAAAAACCAAATAAAAGCCCCTCAGCATGCACGGTGCTGGCTTTCATTTCCTTGAGTAAACAGCGTGTTGTGCAGGGAAGAGGAATACCTGGAATTTCGGCTCATTACTGCCCTGTGAAATATGTCTCCAGTGCCAGGCCTGGCTGCGGAATTTAAGCCTGGCTTAGTGCAGTTGCTCTGGCCCAAGTTGCAGGACGTGGAGTTTAATTAGCCCGGGCTGTGCTGAGTGCTGCAATCAGATTCTGCTCACACTGAGCAGCTTCGGCTTCAACGGCCCCAAAAGCATTAAAAGGGAAGGAGGGTGAGGAATGGGAAGTTTCAACTGCAGATTTGAGGCAGCTCCCAGACTGCTCCAGGTTTGGGGGGAACAGCTTCCCGTTGGATTTATCCCACTTTAAGGTTTCCTCCAGAGCTCCTCCCGAGCACGGAGCTGTGGCACAGATCCTTAGGAAAGAGGGTGCTGCTCCCAAAGGATGCCCAGCCCTCGGGAATGCGCCCCATGGAGCCTGGCTCAAGCCTCCCCTCGCAGGGAACGGAGACATCCCGGAACGAGTCCGTGATCCCACTTTAATTCCTGAGTGCTCAGGGACAGCTTGGGGCAGCAGCTGGGGATTACTGCCCCCGACACACTTCCCATCCCGATTTATCCCGGGGCTGATGGACACATTCCTCATCCGCCTGCAGCTCCGCTCCCCAGCTGCGGATCCCCATGGAAAAGGGGGAGTTTTTAGGGAAAACCCCGTGTGTGCACTGCGAGGCCAGAAGCCAGGCCTGGAAGCACAAATTAGAGGTGGAAAGCTAAAAAGGCCTGGAATCTGCTGATTGCTTACTCTAAATTTCAACTGAAGAATGAATTGCAATATAAATGATATGATTCTATCCAACACAACTTTGTTTACCAGCCACTGTCTGAAAGATGGAAAGATATGGAAGAGACTGAACAATAAAAAGGCAGAAAATCCCAACTCTAGAGATATCCAGGCTTGCTCTGGCAGCACTCCCAAAAACCAGAGCTCAGTCAGCAGATGAAGAGCAGAAGAGTGCAAATCCTCACAGAAGAAGGATGGAATTGACTACAAAAAGCAAATCTAAAAAATAACCAATAACCCCCAAACTAAGCAGCACAGGAGAAGAGCACAAATAGCATCAGAAAGAATCCTAAAATCTCCTGAGCTGGAAGGGAGCCAGGAGGATCATCAAGTCCAACTGCAGAGGACAATCCCAACAATCCCACCCTGTGCTGAGAGCAATCAGCTCCACCTGAGCCTGCCAAACTCTGGGCATCCACGGCTTCATCCCCGATGTTAAAATTCAAACAAAAGGGGTGACTCCACCACTCCTAAGGGGTGTGGGAGGGAGCTGGAGAGGAAGCCACACTGAAAAGAGCTGTCAGGAAATCCTCCCATCCAAAGAATCTGAAAGGACAGGCAGGGAATGGGGAAGAGAAGTGTGAAAAGAGCAGAGGGAGGAGAAGGCCCCGTGATGCCCTCAGGTATTCCATGTGCAGATCCTGCCTTTGGCTGGGATGCACAAAGGGCTCCTTCTTCCGAGGGGAGAGAGAGCCATGCAGAACATTCACCATGGCTAATTAATTTCGGCCCCTCAATTACCAGGGGGATCTCGTGACACAGCTTTATTTGTAACCTCCTTTTTTTTCTTTTTTTTTTTTTTTTTAATAAACAAAAAGCAGATAAGAAGCGTGACACCTTTAATGGCTTTACAATGGCTTTACAATGGCTTTACAATGGCTTTCCTGCCAGCTCATCCCACGTGGAAAGCCTTGTCCTGCCTTGGGGAGTCCCAGCACTCATCCCTAATCCGATGATCCACAAGGACATCACAGAACCATGGAATGTTTGGGTGGGAAGGGACCTTAAAGCTCATCCCATTCCAACCCCTTTCCACAGGCAGGGACACCTTTCACTGGAATATCCATCCGAATCCTCTAGGCAATGGAAATGCAAGTGGAAAATGGAAAAGCACTAGAAATTGAATTGCTTCAGATACCAAGCAGAAAAAATCCTATTTTATTACAAAAGATTTGCTGCCTCCATCGCTGTGTTCAGGCAGGAGAAGCCCGAAGTTCCTGGGCAAAACCCACAGGAATAAACAACGCTGTGGGTTGGTTTCTTTTTTTAACTGGAAAGGGAAAAGCTGTTGTTTCTACACCCCAACACAGATTTCCACACCAACAGCCACATGAAAATAATTCAACCGAGCACACCGTGCTCAGAGCTGCTGCCAGCGCACCCATGGGAGGCTGGGGACCTTTGCACCAGAGCCAAACTCACCAAAATGGGACGACACCTTGATAACTTTGGGGTGAAGCCCCTGCGGAGAACCCAACCTGCTGCCTTCCTCCTCCTGTCCCTGCAAAGGACACGGAGCAGCCACGTGTGCCTGGGAATAATGGGGACATTCTTCCACCCACCCCAAGCCTCCCACGGGAGGGCCCAGGGCCTGCTGCAGAAATGGCCCCGTTTTATTTAAAGGAACAAAGCACATTCCCTGCGCACCCGGGCTGGAAGCAAACCCTAAAGCCAAGAGTTTGTCTCCACAGCTTTAACATCCAGGGGAGAATTCCATGAAATGGTGCCTAAAAGACCAGGATCAACCATGTTGGAGAACATGAAATATATTCATGGTTTGGCAGGCCTCAGAGCAGGGCCTGTCTCTCACAACTGAACTTCTGCAACCCAGGAGCTCTTTCCAAGGAGAAGCCCAACGTGAAGCCTCCAAGAAAACTCAGAAGCGCCTGTTCTTCCTCAAATCATTGGTTTAGCTCGACAAAACAAGCCAGCAGAGGCCTTCCCTTGCTCCAGAGGGAGGGTTTGGGATGCTCCAGCACTGTGGGAAGCTCTGGATGGCTCTCCTAGAGACAGCCTAAGCCAGGGGCCCTACAAAAGCAGTCGGATCTCTGGGATCAAGCCATGATCCCGTCCAGGAGGGAGCTCATGGGGCTGCTGCTGCAGGCTCCAACAGCATCAACGCCTTCCCAGCTTCCTCTCCCTCATGGACACACGGTGCCAAAGCCATGAAAGCGGTGCCAGCAGGAGCTGAAATTCCTGGTTCCTCCAGCTCCTCATCCTCATCCCACATCAACACCCTCGCCCCACCACGCTTCCTGTGACATCAGCTCCGTGGCACCCCAGCATTCCCTGGCTTTCAGCCATCCCACACCCCTTCTAACCCCATTCCCCTCCCACCTGTGTGCCAGGTTTTCCTTCTCCAGCAGCACCGATCTGGTTTCAACCCCACAGTCCCAAGCCTTTGTGCACCAACATCCATAAAAATCCTATCCTGGACTATTGCAACTCTCCCATCTGGAAGTGTTTATTACAGATGGAATTCCTGTCACTGGGAAGGTGGGAATATCCCATCTGCACTGCGGAGCTGAGAACCACAAGCTGCCTTGGAATTCCTTTCTTTCCATAGAGATAAGCCTTGGATCCCTATGGAATGAGCAGATCCTGCTGCAGGCCTGACCCAGAATTTGGGGAGAAGAGTAACTCCTGATGGTTTTGGGCTCTCCAAAGGCTGATTTAAATGAAAAATGAAAAAGGAGAGACCTCTCCTGCCACACAACTCAGCATAAAGCACATTTCTGGGCAAACTTCAAAAGTTTAAGCCATCCCCAAAACTTGGGCATGGAACTACTTCAATTTGGCAAAACATCAGCTGTGCTTGGAACCCCAAATCCAGCCAAAGGAATGCTGAGCCCGAGAGGGATGGCTCAGAAGGAGATAAAGTATTAAATTTCTGCTACATCTCAGGCAATAAAATCAAATTCGAGCTTGGAGGGAAGGGAATGGAAAGGCCGATGTGTAATTGCTGGGTGAAATTTGTGTTTCATTTACTCGAGAGGGACATTTTGGAGTTTATCAAAACCAGCTGCTGTCACAGACACACATCCATGGTCCTGGAACATGGATGTGATTTATCCCATGAAATCTGGAAACGAAACAAGACAAAGCTCTTAATATCTTTTATAATAAATTATTTCAACAGGTAAAGCAAATCCCAGAGCAAGTTTTCCTAATGGGTTACAACAACAGAAATCAGGAATCCAGGAGCTCTGGATGGTTTTTAGTTTTTAATGGTTTTGGGCTCTCCAAAGCCATGAAACCATTAAAAATGTGGAATATTAAATGGTGAGTTAATTACTGCCCACTGACACCTGTAACCCTGACACACCCATGGCACACTCAGCAACAAAATTCCTGGCAAGGAATTCTTCCCAAGATGCTTTCAGGAGAGCAAATTTTTGCTGAAAGTCAAATATTTGGCTAAAAATCCCATATTCCCACGGGCTGGCACCTTCCCAGCACGAACTCATGACCGCATCAAGCATTGTGGAAGCTCCTGGTTCCACAGCCAAACCCCACTCCTGGGATTTGATGGTCCTTACTCCCCATTCCCAAGCCATGGGACAAACTGCAGGACAGAAGCCCAAGGTCTGGCATCACCTCGGGCACGTTGGGCTCAGATCTGCCAGCTGGGAAAGTGGGGATCATCTTCAGGGAACCAGGACTTGGAAAGTGGCAACGAGATCCATGGGTGAAGGAAGGATCAGAGTAAGAGGAGAAGGAGGAGATCTAAAGAAATCAATTCTCTGTTCTTTGGGATCAAAGGTAGCTCTTCTGTAACAGCAGGAGAAACAAACTTCATCATTTCATCCACTATTCCAGGATAAAAATTCCTGCCTGCAATCTCCAGAAGGCCCTAAAGGAGGAGGTGGACTAAAAATCTCCAGGGAAATACATCAGTGTATGGATTTATAGGGGTTTACTCCGGCAATGTCACAGCACACCCTACAAAGGGCTCTCCTGCCACAAAAACCACAGGGATTGGCTCCATCATTGGAGGGGATGGGGCCAAAAATGCAATAAAAGGCTCCTGAATGTGCCAAGGAGCACCTGGGACAACGCAGGGAAAGGCAAACTTAATGTTCCCCATGAGGATCTGGCTAAATGATTAAATTTTAATTAAAAACCCAAAGGAATTTCACCCCGTTTTGGCTATCACCTTTAACCAGCAGCACCAAAAAATCCCAGATTGGTACAAAGATGTGAATCAAGCTCAGCAGTGAGAGATTCCATGGAGGTGGAGGAATCCAGGCACCCTCTGGAGCAGGGCAGAGCTGCTCATGGGCCCTGACACAGCCCGAGGGCAGCAGTGACCCCCTGACCCCACTGCCCCCTCAGCCAGCAGGATCCAGCCTTCCTGAAGCTACAAACAGCACTGCAGCCAGATCCCTGGGCTTTATCATCCCATTTATTCCTGTATTTCCACCGTTTAAGGACTGTTTGTGTCCTGTTCCACTGCAAGGTTCTCACTGCTTTTCATGCCCCTAAAATGTGAAATACATCCCAAAATACATCCCAAAATCCCCATCTGCAGCACCACCTTCCAGTGCTTATCCATGTAACAGGCAGCTCTTTGTTCTTCCATGGAGGAGAGTGGGTAACCTAACCTATCCTATCCTAAAGGGAACTCTTCCTTCAGTCCATGGAGTAAATTGAACCAAAGTGCCGGAGGAACAGCCAGGAATTCCAGAGGGCTCTCCCAGAAACCCCCAGCCCCAACAGCTCCTGTAAGGGTGACAGATAAAATCCTGGAGGGGAGGAAACATCAGACATCCAGGAGACGTTAGGAACATCCAAATTGGCATTTAAACCCATTCCATGTGTGATGTCAAGGCAATACTGCTAAAATCCTGTATTCCTGCCCAAAAAAGTGCTCTGGGAGGGAGAGGCTGCAGACTGGCATGAACACAGGACAGGAAACCTGGATTCATCCCCGGCAGATAAAACAGGAGATGGTGCTGAGCCAGGAATGAAGGAAAACCCTGCTCCCCTGGGACCACGGAGGGTCCCACTCCTCGTGCTGGGCCACTCTTCAGTTATTCCAGCTTGGAAGGAGAGTGAGACCCAAAAATTCCTACAGGATACAAATACAGACACTGAACAGGGCAAAGCCATGGATAAATGGGTTTAAACTGCCAGAGGGCAGGGATAGATGGGATGTTGGGAAGTAATCCGGGGTGGTGAGGCCTTTGCAGAGATTCCCAGAGAAGCTCTGGCTGCCCCTGGATCCCTGGAAGTGTCCAAGGCCAGGCTGGACGGGGCTTGGAGCACCCTGGGATAGTGGAAGGTGTCCCTGCCCATGGGGTGCACCAGCACATGAACTTTAATCTCAGCAGGCTCCAAATCCAGTTCCTTTCTGCGTCATAAATCCAAAGTTTAATTAGGAAAGTCAGGTTTGACCGGCTTTGGGACCCCCCCTTTGATAAATGTGCCTAAATTATCCTTCCACTTCTCCCGGCACAGCAAAGAGTTCCCGGAGCTCTCCTTGGCTCCCGCTCCCTCCTGTCAATCCCTGTGCACTGGGATAGTTCAGGTTCAATGTTCAAAGGGAGGGAAATGTCCATCAGCTCTGTTTACCAACACAACTGCTGAGGGAGAGGGAAGGGAGGAGGCACTTGGAGCTGCCTGGAGGCCTCAGGATCCACCCTGCTCCCTGCCCATGGGGAACTCCTGCTGGAGCTGCTGGAAAAACCCTTTATGATGATTTTCAGCAACTTAAAAGTGTGGCAGCTGCACTAAAAATCATTAATGAGGGACAGAAAGAGCCCAGAAACATTCCCAGCCCGTTCCTGCTGCTGGTTGATTCCCACATCTACGCCAGTGTTCCCAGTCCTTCAGCTGAGATCAGAGCAGGACAGGGTCTCACATCACCTGCCAAGCTCTCACAGGCTGCTAAAATTGCAGTTAACTCCTCGAATTAAAATATTCCCCTCTTCTCCTCGGGGCCAAGGATAACACATTCCAGCAGATTTCCATTGTGGGCCGCTTGCAAACTGTTCATTGCAGCTCCTGCCTTAAGGATTTACCAACCCTGACAGATCCCACGTGGAGCAGAGCCACCTCCAAGGGGACACTCCTGCTCCTCCGGCAGGTGACAGGGATGAGGGAAGGAATTCTGCCCCTCTGCCCCACTCAGGTGAGACCCCACCTGCACAGGAAGGACATGGAGCTGCTGGAGAGAGTCCAGAGGAGGCCCCAGAATGATCAGAAGGATGGAGCAGCTCTGCTGGGAGAGCTGGGATTGTTCAGCCTGGGGAAGAGAAGCTTTGGGGTGACCTCATGGTGGCCTTCCAGGACCTGAAGGGGCTCCAGCAGTTGCTGGTTGAGGACTCCTCACATGCTCCTCTGCATGAGCAGGGATGGCCTGACACCCTCAAGTTATAAAAGTAGAAATATTCCTGAGGGAAAAAGAGGGGTGGAAAAGGGATTTTGGTCCCAACTCACCGGCGGTGTGGAATACTGCACTGGGAGAAGAGCGGAACCAGCAGCAGGACTCCAGGAGCTCTCCTTTCTTAGGGAAGGGGAGTTCATGGAACTCATTGGCTCCAGGATAAGAAATCCTTCTCCTTGCTTGTCCCACCAAGCTTTGATTTTATGCCCTCAGCAGCTGATGGGAAACCCCAGCACAGCCCAGGCCCAGCTCCGGGGAAGGGTGGGCACTCCCTCACCTCATCCCAGAATCCCTAAATCCATGGGTTGATTGCAGACACTGCCCAGCCTGTGTTACAGTCAAACAGATCCAACATGACAGTGGGAAATTCAATCTTGTCCCGGGCTAATTGGACACGATCCAGCTCAGTCCTGTCACATGTCCTGATTAATGCTGAGGCAAGAAAAGCCCTTTCAGCCACCGAGACTGAGAGGGAACAGGAAGAATGTGATCCTTGGAAAACTCAGATCAGTGAATTTGTGGATAGGAGGAAGAGAAATGCCGGTTTTAATACAGATATTTCCACGATCTTGGCAAGGGCAGCGAGTCACAATCCCTGTTTTCCGTGTAAATTGGTCAAGAGGGAAAAGCCTCTGGAGAGAGAGCCTGGAGGAGTCAAAGCTTTTCCCCTGGAATGGGGAATGACAGCAGGGTTAGGAAGAAGTTTTATTTCTTTGTGTTAAGCTATTTGGAGGCAGATTAGAAAACTTGGTTACAAAATTCCTTAACTAGAAATCCCAGGAAGTGGAAGAAATGGGTCTGAAAATGGGAACGCTCCTAAGGCTGGGAAGAGAAACCAATGTCTCATATCTGACTCCGCATGGGAATTTTGTAGCTTCAAAGTAAATAAAAATTAAACATTTCAAATGAAAAAAAAAATAGGAAAGAGTGTCCTGTTTTAAACTGGTGGGAAAAGGCTTCCTCCTGCTTTTATGGGAATTTTATCCCAAAAGTGGCTGGGTTTTGTTGCAACACAAATGACATCACACAGGAGATGATGGGACAGTTCCACACATGATTTTACTGATCTGGGGAGTTTTTCAGGTTGAAAGAGCTAATCCATACTGAGTTCTCCTCCTAGCTTTTCTGGAGAATGCATTCCAAAAATGATAAGCAAATTATCTTACATTACATTTAATTACAGAAGCTCCTAATTACACATCCCCGTTTCGAGGCAGTGGAGCAAATGCTGCGCTTCCCAGAACAGCAATTCCTGCAGTGCACAGTAAATCAGCTTGTGCTTGCCACTGATTTGAAACTTTAACCTATAAATTAAATTAATAAGAGACAAAGGCTTCTTTTGTGCATTTGCAAGCCTGTAGGATTTTAGAAATAATAGGACTGGAAAGTGATTTATATTCCAAGATTAAAGGTCAGTTTGGCGCACACGACTTTGGAGCAAAACACCACAGCAGAGACTTCAAATTAACTCATTCATGCACCCCCCTAACCCTGGATTCTTCTTTTTCCAGAGCTACAAGGGCTTGCTGTGAGCACTGGAGTACTCAGAAGACACAAAAAACTTGGAAAAACATGTGGAATTCTTCCCGAACTCTGGGAAGGAGGGAAATGTGCCTGGGAATTGGCTCAGGCCATCGGCCCCTGATCACTGAGGTGACACAACCTGAGGGCTGCACTTCAAATCAATGTATGTCCAACATGGGAAGCTTAAAACCACAGGGAATTCCATGGAAATGGCATAAATTAACTGGAAATTGGAGCTATGCAAACAAAGGGAAGGCTCCACTATTTCTATGAGGTTCTGCCCGTCGTGGGCTCTTCTCCTGGCCAGACCCTGTTTTATTCTGGGGGAATAAAAACTCAAGCTGAGCTTAAAACCTTTGGTGCATGACAAAAAATATTATCGTGGAATCCTGGAATGGTTTGGGTTGGAAGGGCCTTAAAGCCCATCCACTTCCACCCCTGCCATGGGCAGAGACACCTTTCACTGTCCCAGGCTGCTCCCAGCCCCATCCAACCTGGCCTGGGACACTTCCAGGCATCCAGGGGCAGCCACAGCTTCTCTGGGCATGCTGTGCCAGGAATGTTACCCAGAGAACTGGGATGGGTTATTACATTTATTCCCAGAAGAAAATCCCAGTAAGAGACTGGAGGAGGAGAGCTGTGAACCCCCATCCACCACTGGGCATGCAGCTTCTCCAGCAGAACTGAGGCGAGGGACCCGGAATGAGGGTAAATTCCCTACAAATGCTGAGAAAGGTGGGAATGGATGGGAAAAATGACTCTCCCTAAACTGCACCTGCTAAGGAGGACACCAGGAAAGAGACTATTTAATGTCCCTAAGCGCCAGGAAGGATGAGAAGAAATGAATCTATTTATGGCCATGGGGATTAGTTCTGACCATTGGGAGATTCCGGGTGTGGATGCATCGGGATGAGGGCTCTGGGCAAGGTCTGGAGGCCTCGAGGCCCCAAACTGGAGGTTGTGGACCGAGACACCTTTGTAGGAACATCCCGGGAGGCCCCTGGGCCTCCCTCTTTCTTAAAGCAAGAAAAACAGACCTGGTAAAAAACTCCTCCCTGTGAGGGTGGGGAGGCCCTGGAAGAGATTCCCAGAGAAGCTGTGGCTGTCCCTGGATCCCTGGAAGTGCCCAAGCCCAGGTTGGATGGGGCTTGGAGCAACATGGGATAGTGGAAGGTGTTGGGGTTGGAACTGGATGGGCTTTAAGGTCCCTTCCAACCCAAACCATTCCATGTTACTTCTAAAGACTGGAAAATCATCTTCTGCCATTTCCCCCTCTCATTTCTGTCTTCCAGAAAGCATCAAAATTTGTCATCTTCCTTCTCTTTGCACATTTCTTAAAACACCCCATTAACTGGCTCATAAATCCATAATTTAAATAACTACCAGAGCCTTGCCTCTGTTATCTTGCAAGCTGCCAAACCTCCTGGGCCCTGCATGTTCCAGGAGCGGTGCATTATTCCCCACAGCCCTGCGAGGCAGAGGGATGTGATGGGATCCAACATTCCTGCCCCTGGAGGAGCCCAGGGAGGACCAGAGCCACGTGCCGGGGCAGAGCACAGAGAGCTGGTGGAGTGGCTGTTGTAAGGATTCATCTGATTAGGATTGAAAAAGACCAAAAGGCTGGAGGGGGAGGAAAAGGGAATATTTAAGGGAAGTGAGGAGGGTCCTGGGTGGTCTGTAAATGAGCTGGGAACAGTGGGAGAGTGTAACGAAGAGATGAAATCCAATAGGTGTACAGGAAGCTTTCACCAGGCTTAAAACAAATCCGTAAGAAAAACAGCAAAGAATCCAGGAAGAGGAATTGTGTTACTGCTGGAAAGGGGATTGGCATATTCCCAATGCAGGCCCGGCGTGTGACTGACAGCTCTGCTGCTGATCCCCCTCCCACACCCCAAACCCTCACCACACAAAGTTCCCTGGGGGGGAATCTCCACAAAACCTTTGCTGGTTTGTCCTGGTTTGGTTTGGTATTGATGGAATCATGGAAAGCTGAGGGAACCAGTGGGGCACAACAAGTGGCAGGTGCCACCCACCTGCTCGGCCAAGGGGGAATCCCAGAAGGTGTTTTTGGGTAAATAGAGATAGCATTTATGGTGAAGAATCACAGAGAACCACAGGTTGGAACTGCAGCAAAGAGACAAATAAAATCCTGCTCCAAACCCGGTGCTCCACTGCCTGTGGAAGCCGTGTCTGGGAGGGATTGTCATTGGAACTTAGAATTTACATGGAATTCTGGAATGGATTGGGTTGGAAGGGACCTTAAAGCGCATCCAGTGCCACCCCTGCCATGGGCAGGGACACCTTCCACCATCCCAGGGTGCTCCAAGCCCTGTCCAGCCTGGCCTTGGACACTTCCAGGGATCCAGGGGCAGCCACAGCTTCTCTGGGCACCCTGTGCCAGGGCCCCCCTACCCTCGCAGGGAGGAATTCCTTCCCAATATCCCATCTATCCCTGCCCTCTGGCAGTGGGAAGCCATTCCCCTTTGTCCTGGCACTCCAAGCCCTTGTAAAAGTTCCTGCATGATTCTCCTTCGGGAAGTTTCTCCCTCAGCACCTGCCTCCATCCACTTTCCTCCAGCAGGCCATGGCTTCCTGAATCCAAAGATGCTGGGGCTGTTTTCTCATGCTGATTTGCAGCTCCACCTTTTATTTTGATAATTCTCTGACCAGACACTCCTGCCCCCTTCTCCTGAATTCCCTGCCAGGATCCTGGTCCCCCTGGACACAAAACTGATGCTGATTTTGAGGTGTTGGGCCTCCACTTCCCACATGTCTGCCGCGTTAGGTGCTCTGGGAACACAAGCCAGACTCCTGCTCCAGCCCTGACTGACAGCAAAGCCCTGCTCCCACCAGTGCTTGCCTCTGGAAAGCTGCTTCCCTGCCTGCTCTGCTTGGAATAAAATATCCCCCACCACATCCCTGCATAAATCTGCTTTTGTTCTGCCTCAGGCCCGGCGTTATTAATCACCCTCGTTCTTCCGGCACATCCTTTGAGGGCACAAGCCCCGGAATTCCTTTCTACTTTTTAAACCTGGCCTAACTGGGCATCACTGTCAATATTTATCATGCTGTCTCCTAAAACTGTAACTCCACCAGGACAGTTACACTTCTGGGAATTCACTGCTCCGAGAGCTCAGCCCTCATTTTCCGAAGTGCTGCACGTCTGCAGCACTTCCAAATCCTGGGAAGCCAGCACTCCTTCCCAGAAGTGCTCAGCTGGAAGTGATATCCCTGAATCTCTGCCAGCAAACCTGACCTGTGCAAACCCAGCAATGCAGATCCTCCAAGCCAAGCCCAAATCCCAGCTTTAAAGCGTTTGCTCCCTCTTTTTTTAAGTGATGGGCACATTCAGACCTGCAGAGCCAACCCAGCCTTGGGAATAACAAACCATTCCAGCAAATTGCATTCAAAGATCCCTTGAATCCATGTCAGAGACCTGGGATTCATCTGGAAAGCTGTCTGAGACCAAGCCCTTCTTGCAGAGCCCCATACAAAGTCCAGATACTGCATAATGAGCTTTTGATGTCCTGCTGACATTTATCTGCCAATGTTATTGCTCCAAGCACTTGCCCTATGATGGATCTCATTATTTCATTGATCCCAGGCCAGCTCAGCCCTCGGCCCTTCCTCCAGCCTCATGCAACTCCCCAAAACCCAGCAGAGAGCCCCTAATCCTCAGTTTCCAACCCTCAAGCAGCCCTTTGAGACGTGGGAATAAAGACAAGTGGTTTTGCAATTCCACCTCTGAAAAGGTCAATTCTCAAAACTTAGGACCAAATGGGAAGGAAAAAACTAAAGCAGCTGAGCCCAAGTGTGTTCCTCCTTTGGTATCAGTCACCTTGCCTCAAAGAGCCGCTTGCTTTTGCACCAGGAGATGAAAATAAACTGCATTTACAGCCCTCCATGGGCAGAATTTTGTTCCCTCTTTGCTCTCCTTACCCAGAACTCATCAACAGCAGCTTGGGCCTCTCCAGAGAGCTGTCCCATGAGGGCAGAGATGGAGCACAGCTCATTTCAGTCCCATTTTCATGGAAACACAACTTCCAGAGGGTGAATTTTTCTGTTTCAAGTTGCCAATCCTACGGTCACTTCTTGGAAGTGGCCCTGAGCTCACTGCCACGTGTCCAGCTCACCCAGGGCTGCTGGACTTTCATAAACTTTTCAAATGAGTTTTGGGGAAATCTGGAAAATTTCCCCATCTCAAGGCTGCATCTTGTCCCTCCTTCAAGCCTCGCATGTGCCCGACTCAGACACAGCCCTGAGCTGGAACCAGCAACATCCATCAGCAAAACCCTCCAAGTTCCCACCCTGCACGAAGGAAGGAGCAGAGACACAAATTATTCTGCATTTAATTAAATTCAGGAAGGAATCCTTCCCTGTGAGGGTGGTGAGGTCCTGGCACAGGTCCAAGGATTGTAAACTTAGGACGCTCCGTAAATATTTTATAGCATAATTATTAATGTTACCAACGAAAAGATCCCCCAAATTATTTGCGTGGTAACTTCCTTTAATAATTACTGTTTTCTCTTTAATTCAGCACCACTTCCCTCGTCTGAATTTGCAACTTTAGAATTTTCAGCACGAAATCTGAGCACCTGCTTCCCTGCTAGGAACATTTTCCCTTCCAGCGATGCAAACTGTTGGAACAAAGCCCACCCTGAGCCATCCAGGCTCATAAAAGCAGCTCATTTTCTGATTCATCTGAACAGATTGCTAAATATTATTTACTTTTTGTTTCATAATGGCCTGGAAAAAGCTGGATGAAAAGCTTAACGAGGTCTAATCCAGCGGAGAGAAGGGAGAAAAGGAATGAAGAGGCAGTTAAGGAGCAGTTTGAGCTTCCTTATCGCCCTTATCAGCACAGCTATCAGTCAGCAAGCCCTAATTAGGCACAAAATCTATTGTGCTTCCTTCCAGAGGTTCTCCAGGAACTGGGGAGCTGCTGTGGCCGGGGCTGGAGCACTGACTGACAGCCTCTGCTTGGGAAAAGCAGTTCCACAATAATTAGGGACAATTTGTCCCCGTCAGGAGTGGCATTGTGGCTGTGCAGGGGCTGGGGACAGAGCAAAGCTCTTCTCAGCAGCAGCGACACTTTGGGAGCTAAAATGGGGCTCAGATGAAGCAGAGGTTGGCTCAGTAAAATCCTGCAAACTTTGCTGCTTTGTGGTGACCAACCCATCCCGAGCTCCTCCAGGTAACTCCGGAGCAGGGCAGCAAATCCCGGATCTCACTTCCAACGCTGACAGAGATTTGTTGCTCCAGGAGTGTGGTTTAGTTTTGATTTCCCTTTATCCCTTTGCTTCAGAAAATCAATTAAGGTTGGAAAAGACCTTTTAGGGCATCAAGTCAAACCACTCCCAGCACCACTACCACGGCCACCACTGCCCCATGTCCTCAAGTGTCACATCCACACGTTTTTTCAACACTTCCAGGGATGGGGACTCCACCACGGGGCAGCCCCTTCCAATGCCTGAACACCCTTTTAGGGAAGGGATTTTCCCAATATCCAACCTGAACCTCCCCTGGCACAGCCTGAGGCCGTTCCCTCTGCTCCTGTCCCTGTTCCCTGGGAGCAGAGCCCGAACCCCCCCCCCGGCTGCCCCCTCCTGTCAGGGAGTTGTGCAGAGCCACAAGGTCCCCCCTGAGCCTCCTTTTCTCCAGGCTGAGCCCCTTTCCCAGCTCCCTCAGCCACTCCTGGTGCTCCAGCCCCTTCCCCAGCCCCGTTCCCTTCCCTGGACCTGCTCCAGCCCCTCGGTGTCCCTCCTTTCCTTGGACAGGTCAGTGAGGTCCCTCAGGAGGGACCCGTGGCCGTGTCCGGCAGCTCCAGTATGGATTCGGTGCCCAGCGGGGCTCCTGCCCCAGCAGCTGCTCCCACAGCTGTTCCCACCAGTTGGTGGCTGAATTTTCCAAGATATCTGTCTGGAATTAAAAAGCAGCAGCACTTTGGCAGCCATTAGGAAAATGCATCACTGGATTGGATCCCATCCGGAGCACTTCCCTGGTGGAACACGGCGGGATGGGAGAGATAAGACCATGGAGGACTTTCCCATTCCCAAACTCCTTTGATTATCAGCTGGACTACTCTGCCAAAACCTCCACCAGCATCCAAAGGCTCCTTCCGGAGTGGCTGGGATCTGAAATGTCCATGTCCTGCCTGTGCCACCACAGCTGCCCTGTGCCAGGACATCTGGGCAGAGGGAGCTCCGCAGGGTTGGGAGCTGCAGGGCTGGTGAGATTTTCCAGCCCGGCTCTTGCCCGAGGGGATTTGCTCTGTTTGGAGCACGTTAGGATGTTGTGCCTGTGCCAGCCAGGCTGCACTCTCAGGCTCAGCCAAGCTGGGGCCAGATAAAGCTTGGAACAGGAGGTGCTCCCCCATCCGGATCCCAATCCTGGCTCAGAGCCGGTACCTGCTAAGAGGGGTTGGAAAGCTGCTCCAGCCCACCTGGGCGATGTCCTGCAAGCTCCAGAAATGGTCTGGAGTGGCTCTAAACCTTCCAAGACAGACCCTCCCACATTGGCTGTGGAATGGAGCTGTTGGGCTCTGGGAATGATCCCTCTGGAGCTGCCAGGGACAGGGTGACATGCTCAGCCACGTTCCCCTTTGCACAGGCAGAGATCCAAGGCTGCCTCTGCCTTCCCTGGCAGGCAGGATGCCCTGAACACCATGGGATCCATGCCAGAGGCTCCAGTGGAAGCAGAATTCCAGCTCCAGCCTGCAATCCCTGCACATGGATTGGTCAAGCCTGGTGTCCACAGCAGGTAAATCCCAATAATCCTGACGCCAAACAGACACGAGACCCAGAGCAGCTTCCCTCTGCATCAGCTGCATCAGGAACAGCTTCCACTGAGGAAAACTCCCTTTTCCTGGGATTTCTTGCACAGCAAAGAGCCCTCTAACCACAGTGAAACAACAGCAACGCCCAAAAAGGGATAAATAAACCCATGCATGGCAGATTCCAGGGCTTCTCCTGCCAGGTGCCACCCAGGTGTGTCCATGTGGACGTGGTGACGTGGAGCACACGAAGCTCCAGGACCCCAACCCAGAGACACTCCAGGCGCAAACCACGCGCCCACCTTGGAGCCCCTGGCCTGGATAGCACAGAAATCCACGGAGAAGGAGGTTAAAATCCTTGTTTGTGGTGCTTTGCCAAGCTGGGATTGGAGTCTGGAACTCCTGGCACCCACAGCCACGATTAATCCAGCAACCCTCACCCCAGGCAGCTTCCTGTGCCAAAGCTGTGCCTGGTGCTGCAGCAAAGTCTTCTCCACCTCCAGCAGAGCCTGAATTCTCTCCCACATTTCCATCCCATCTGCTCCTCAGGGATGCAGGAGGGTCAGGCTGGTGGGAAAATCCCTCTCCCATGCCAACCATGCCACTCCCCTCTCCAATCACCCAGAGAGCCCTCAGCGAGGAGCAGAGCCCCAGAAAGGCTGGGATTAAGGCCCTACACCCCAGAAAGGAAAGAGGGAGGGAAAAGGACCCATTTAACCATAACACCACCGCACTATTCCATCCACCACTCCCGACAAAAGTGGAAATGTTCTCTTCCACGAGCAGAGCTGCAGGTTCTACTACAAATAAATAGTCCAGGCAGGGATGGAGGCCATGTGTTTCCATTAATTCTCTTGGCACAGGAGCCCATGTAGATCTTGGATGAAGCTTGTGCTGGAGCAGGAGAGCTGGGGTGGCCAACATACATCCCAGCACACTCCATCTGGCCCAAATCCATCCCTGACCTGCTCCAGTCCTCACTTTTATCATCCTAATTACGAGCAGATTCCCAGCTCCCTCCCTCCCTCACAGAGGTACCTTCATCTTCCCCCTTTTCTCCCTCCCTCTGGCTGAAATCAGCAGGTGAATCCCAGCCCTTTGGGATTTTTGTGCTGTTATTGCTGGTGGACAAAATTTGGTCTCTTTCATTTTCCTTTTCTCACAGCCTCTTTTGTGCAGATTAAAATAATTGATATTGATAACGAGATCTGCCCCCTGCCCCGGTCCCAACTGCCTGTGCAGGCTAGGGATCCTTATGGATATGACAGGAATGGTCTTCATTAGCCCTCTGGGCTCCAGACCTGATGCTGGGATTGATTTGGGAGAGCTGGGATTATTGGGACTGATTGTTGTGGGCTGGGGTCAGCGGCGGAGCCGGCTGGGGGCTGGCTCAGAGCTGGATTTTCCCCAAGTGCTGCCAGGTGCCTGGATAGCAAAACTGGATAATTTACTGGGATAATTTACTGCAGCCACCTCCATGTTCAGGATTAGGAATGACAGCACTGCAGGGTCCTTTCATCCCAAGTTTTACTCGGGATGAAGTTGGATCCTCGGTGTTGTGTGAGAGCCAAGGGAGCTGCAGCTTTTGGACAGGCACAGCCCCACACTAAAGGGGGGAAGCCCAGTAAAAGTAAATGACAGTGACACAGAAAAGGAGATTTAAAGCTGAAAAGGCAAACAGAGCTTTTAGGACCTGCAAAATTCTATTTCATAAAGTAATGGAATTGTTAAAGTTGGAAAAGCCCTTTAAGATCATCAACAGCAACAGCAACCACATTCACCACTAACCATGTCCTCAAGTGCCACATCCATATGGATTTTGATCACCTCCAGGGATGGGGGCTGCACCTCTGCCCTGGGCAGCCCTTCCAAAGCCTGAACACCCTTTTAGGGAAGGAATTTTCCCTGATGTCCAACCTGAACCTCCCCTGGCACAGCCTGTCCCTGTTCCCTGGGAGCAGAGCCCGGAACCCCCGGCTGCCCCCTCCTGTCAGGGACTTGTGCAGAGCCACAAGGTCCCCCCTGAGCCTCCTTTGCTCCAGGCTGAGCTCCTTTCCCAGCTCCCTCAGCCGCTCCCCATCAGATTTGTCTTCCCAAATACTTGATGGACATGGATTCCAGAGCAGAGGCATTATAACAGCCTGGGCCACTGGCAGTGGCTGTGATGTCAATCCAGGGAAGGAAATATTCCTTCAGGACCATTCCCCTCACCAACCCAGAGCTCCTCACCCCGAGAGCATCGCTGGACGCAGCATTCTCCTTTGTACCATTGATAGAAAACTCAAACGCAAAAATAGAGGTGAGGAGAGAGGGGGAGCCGAGTTTGCCTCTGTAACCAGAGAGGAGAGGAGCCCCAGAGCCAGCACACAACCCCCAGTTCGTAATCAGAATGCAACATAATCACTGCAACAGATGCCAAAAAGATAAACCCACGGAGTTCTGAACCGCCAGCGATCTCTCTGCATGCTGGAGAGCACAGGGATGCTCTGTTTCTGTCACATTTTGGGAGTGTAAGCTGGGACAACACCACAGAAAGCTCCTTTCTGTCCCTGCCCTGCAGCAGTTTTGCAGTGGAAGTTCTCACTGAGGCTCAGGTTTGCTCCTGGATCCATGATGGGGATGGGAGGGAAGGAGAGAAATGGGACTTCTGGGATTGTGGTTGGGCAAACCAGCATCACCCAGCTGGCACATGGACATGGCCTGACTGCCAGAGGCTGGGAACAAGAGGGAGAACACAGAGAGCTCGCCTGGCAGGAGAGGAGAGGTAAGGGAAAACTATTTTACAAAAGAAAAGCAGACAAGAGAAATGAGTTTTAGTGTGCACATCACTCACCTCGTAGTGATAATCCATGCAAGTTAACTCTCTCCAGCAGCGATCTCCTCGGATTTTAATCAGCCCCTGGGGGGAAAAAGGGCAAAAATATGGTCACAAATATTTTATTTTACTTTATTTTGTGTCTCAAGATGCCACACTCTGTGGTTAAACTGCAGAGGCTGAACAAGACCCACGGCACATCCACAGCCTCGGTCCAGTCATTGTTCCCAAGGGAACATAATGGATGTGACTCATTCCACTGCGTGGTTACTGAAAATCTGGCATAAATCCTTGTGGAATATGCCAAATTCCCCTTCAAGGAAGAAGCCTCAGCCACACCTGAGCCTTTGCTCAGGTCTGAGCAGCCCTGGGCTCCTGGCATCGCTCCCAGCATCCCTGGGAAGCAGCAACAGGAAAAACCAGGGATAACAGACAAAACCCAGCAAGATTCACAATTTTAACATCCAAACCCACCTGCTTCCCTCGGGCAAAGCCACCTCTGCTGCCTGTGGAAAAGGAAGCGGTGCCACGGAGCTGGGAGGGGGACACAGAGCAGGGACAGGGACACAGAGCTGGACACAGAGATGCAATCAAAGTAATCAGAGAAACAAAAGAGGAGCAGGGGAAGGAAGCTGCCAGCTCCAAGCACAGATGGCTGCACTGCTGACAGCTCTGCCCCACCTCAGGTTAGAGGTTGGCAGGGAGACCAGCAGGTATCCCCTGCACCGGGACTTCAGGGCAACAACACGGGGACATTTCCAAATCACTGGGTCCATTCCAGGGCTGGCAGCAATATCGGGATTAAATTTCTTTGCCTCAGTGATGAAGAGCAGAAAGGAATCAGTCGGCCAGAGCAGGAAAGACACCTGGGCAGGGATGGGCTGGAGCAGGAAGCCGTGCAATCAAGGCCTGCTTTGATGTCCAGGAGAGGTCCCTGATTAGGATCACAATATCCCAAATTGAGGAAAGCTTCACTAGTCAAAAGGTTGAAGCAGCTCTGTCATCTGCATACAATTAGGGGGTATTTGCCTACCTCTGACAGTGCCCTAATTATAATGGTCCTGCTTTCTCCAGGACAAAAACACCAGGAGTTTCTGGGAGTTTTGGGAACCGTTGCTGCTCCACCGGGAGCATCCTGAGGCTTCCTTACATTTGCAGCAGGAAAGGGATCAGTGACCTCCCAGTGCTAAAATCTGAGCTCAGAGGAGGAGATTCCAGCATTAGGGCATTATGAATTCCATCCAAATTCCAAGAGAATTGGAACAGGTTGGAAGAGACCACAGTGGCTCCTCTGCTCCAGCCTCCCTGCTCACACTAAAACAAATCTTCACTTGCAGCATTAAACAAAGTTTAACATGTTTGGGGCTCAAAAGGAATTCAAAATTCCAATTAAAGACCCTCCAAAACTGTCCAGACCTCAGAAATATCCAGTATCCAGAGCTGTATATGTCTGCCTGTCTGACATCTGAGAGCACAGGGCAGAGCAGAGTTTATGAACTCCCGACTGGTAGAAAAGGGATGCAAAGTGATATCAGCCAGCATTTCTGGGATGGCAAAGCAGTTTTATCTCCAGGGATTCACTCAGCACATCCCAGCACTCTCCCCTCCATCCCTCTGGAGCAGGAGGGGCAGGGACAAGACACCCTTACTGCCAACAGCCATGGCTCCATCCTCCCCTCCCCAGCCACTCCAGCCTGTCCTGCCCTCCCAGCTTTTCCAAAATTACAGGACCCAGCGACAGCATCTCCCAGGATGTGCTGCAGCTCCAGCGCCGGCAGGGCCAGGCCACAGGAGGAAGCTCTGGGCAGGAATGCTGCAATATTAAAACAGGACAGTTATCTTGATGACCTTCCCTCCTCTCCCTTCCCTGGGCTGTTATCAAGCACTATTATTCAGCAGGGATAATGAAAACTCCAATTAAAACAAGGATCAGGGAAAAGCAGCGCTCTGAAAATCCCAATTTTCCACTCACTCAGGCAATTCATCCCTTTTTGTTTACTAGAAAGCTTTCAGACAGGAAAGTCACTGAAAGCTCTTCGTATCAAAGATGTTTTGCAGCATAAAAACCTCCCACTCCCATCATTAAAGGGTTTCAAAGTCAGCTTTACCCTGAGCTGTCTTCGAGGCCACTCCACTCCCACACTGGCACCTGAGTTTTCCAGTTTTCCCAAGGATTTGCACCAAGGAACAAGAGCCAAAGGAGCACAGAAAATCCCCTTGTCCTGGGGCTTCAGCTCTGCTGAGGAGAGGCAGGAAAGGAGAAGGAGGAATCACAGAATCCTGGAATTGCTGAGGGTGGAAAAGATCCCTGAGCACCAGGCACCCCACACCAGCTCTGCACATCGAGGGGACTCCCGGAAACCGGGAAGTTTTCAGGAATACAAATCCAATCTGAGCTCAAGGCAAGCAAACAGGTGGCCAAGTGAACCAGCAGAGGCCCTTTCACCTCTGTGGCCTCTCTCTGAATCCAGCTCCAGCCTGGATTATTAAATTCCCACTGCTGGGCTGGTGGCTGCAGGGACACCGGGGTCGGGCACTCGTGGCACTCCGATTCCTTGGGATAATGAGTGCTCCTGGCCTGGGAAGGAGGAACTCGAGGTCCTTGTCACAGGAATTTACAGCAGGAGGAGCAGAAAATGTTGCCCCTGGATTGAATTAAGCTCCAGGATGAAATATGAGCTCAGTTCCTCCTCCCCTGCCAGGTTTGCTTCCTCCAGGTCATAGCCCAGGAGCTCGGGGCAGGATGGAGATGCAGCACCTGCTTGGACGTGGAAAACTCCAGGCTCCCCAAATTAAGGGGCATTAAATCCAGCAGCATTTCTCACAGGGCAAGGAAAATTACATTTCGGATTTGTTTCTTAATTTAGTTTAATGGTGGATAATAGAATTCCTGCGTTTCATTGTCCCCACACACTCCATCCACCAGCCCTGCTCTGCATCCATGGGATCACACCCGAAGGGCACTTCCCAAACTCTGGATACACCACGGGAGACTTTCACCACCGTATTTTTCTGTTAGATAAGATAGAGCCAGGTGAGAGAAAGAAGATAAAGAGATAAATAAGTCCCTATTTTACTCCAGCACCATCACAAGCTCTGATATTTCCCTACAGTGCTCAAGCAAACGTGGCCACAAATTCACTTGAGCTGATCCACGAGGAATCAGACCAAAAAAAAAAAAAAAAAAAAAAATCTATTTCCCAGCAAATTCCCAGCAAAAATGGATCCTGCTGCCTTCATGCTGCCTGGCTTATAAAACTCCAACCAAAACTGGCTGTTTATGATTAATAAATTCTCTCTCACGTGAGGAGATTCCTGAATCCAGCCGGTATCCAAGGGATTTTGGGGATGGAAATCAAATCATCTCTTCAAACAATTCTAGTCTTGCCTGACAGAGTCACCTCACACGCCCCCTCTCTTTCCTTGGCATCCAGAGTGTCCAACAAAAGGGATTTCAGGGGGAATGAAGCCACAGGGAGGAAGTTTAGGAACAGCTTTTCTTTCCTAAATCCGTAAGTTTCCTTAAATCGTGGCAGAAATCCCAGTGGTGGCACAGGGAGCACAACATGGAACTGGGATGAGAGGTGAGCAAACTCCTCCAAAGGCTCAGCATTCCTCAGTTTAAGGGCACCGAAATCGGAATCTGCCCGGAATCCTGGGATTCGCCTTCCCAAATCACAGCCAGGAGGAGAAAAGGACGGGTCCTTGTTTTCCCACTGGGTTTTTGCAGGGAGAGGAGCACGTCTGGACACTGCTCCTTGGATTGGATCATTCCCAGCTCCTGATGTTGGGATTGAGCTGGACACGGAGCGGGGAAGAGTTCCTGGTCCTGCCACCCCTGGCAGAGGGTCCGAACCCCCTGGAATGGGAGGTTCTCTCCAGACCTTTCTCTCCTCCCTGTGTTCACCCCAATTAGTTCCTAATTAGCTGCTCCCTTCTAATTAAACCTGCCCACATCCCAACAAACCCCACAGCACTGCCCTTGCTCCCTCTCCTCCCTCACCACCATCCCTGATCACCATTCCCAAAAAAATCCCACCCAGGCACAAGCCCCAGCTCCAGATGCACCATCAGACAATTCCACAAGGATTTTACACTTGGAACATGGAATAAAAGATTCCCAAAGCAGAGGAAGAGTTCCCTTATTTACAGGATGCCAGCAAACAGGATCCAGGGGGGATCCAGGGGGGATCCAGCCCCTCACCTGAAGGGAGGGAAGAGCTCGGCTCCAGCACCAAATCCTGCCCTCTCATCTTCCCGGGATGGCTGTGCCCCTTCCAGGCTGCTGTACTCGGGTGATTCAAACCGAAAAAAAGCCGGAATAATTAAAATGTCATTCAAGCCCTAAGCCCATATGAGTCACTGTTCCAAAAAATATCTGAAAAATTCCTTCAGGAGTGGGGGATAATTATATTCCTCCCTATCTATTGATTTTTCTCTACAATGCAGATGTCAGATTTTCCACGGTTTTTTTTTTTTTTTCCTTTTTCTCCTTTTTTATTTTACTCTTTTTTTTTTTTTTTTTTACCCTGGAGTGAGTGTCAAGGAGGAACAAAGCACTTCTTTGAGACTTTTTCAGCCCAAAATTAATTCTGAAAAAAAAAAATGGTACAGACAGGCCAATAGCACGGGAAGCTGAGCAAAAGCCTGGTGACTCAAGCTATGTCTGCAAAATTCCCTATTGATCCCGGCTCCAGAGGCAAGGGTGGGGAACGGGGCACCCACGTTATAAATTTAGAGGCAATTTAAAGACCTTTCTCTGTCTTTGCTGTACAAAAGATGGGCAAAAACCCACCCAAAAATCCTCATCTAAATCCTACATTTTCATTTTGCTCGTGCTATAAATAAGAAACGCTTCCAGAGAAAATCCCAGATCCAAGCACTCCCCACCTCTGCTACCCACAGGAAAAGCGGTTTCAGCATCTCCGTGAGAGCCAAACCTTCACCAGGGTGTTCTGAAACAAATTCAGACCCCAGTTCATGGGAGAGGAAGGGGCTTCCTAAGGTGAAATCTAAAAATGAAATCATTTATGGCCAACAGGGCAGGGCTGGAAGAGGCTCCCAAAGAACCTAAATCCGAGGAATCCAACGAGACCAACTTCTGCTGGGGGTCTGAAACCTCTCAGAGCTCCAGGACTCCAGCCCTTCCACATCTCCCACCCTGCCGATGGATCGAGGTCCGTGGTGCAGGAAGGATGAGCTGGATCCCGGGTTTTCTTTTCTTTAGGGAATGTCACACATTTAGGGAACAGGTGACACAGGCACAGCTTCTGCTACAGCTGTGACAGCAGCAAAGCAAAGCTCTGAACCAGAGTGGCACCTGATGTTCACACCAACCTCACTGAATTCAGATTCCTGATGCTTCTTCCATGAAAAGAGGAAGAACAGGATGCTCCATCCCTGGAAGGGTTCAAAGTCAGGCTGGACAGGGCTTGGAGCAACCTGGGATAGCGGGAGGTGTCGCTGCCCATGGATGGGGTGGGACTGTAGGACTGGATGCTCTTTAAGGTCTGTTCCATCCCAAACCATTCCATGTTTCACGATTCCTCAGCCAGGGAAAGAGATTTATGCTCCTCAGCTGACTCTGCTTTGCTCCGGACCTTACCCATCCCTTCCAAGCCCACAGCCTGCCCTGTTCAGCTCCAAGCCTGGCACTTCCACACCATCCTGAGAACACTGGAAGTGTCCAAGGCCAGGTTGGATAGAGCTTGGAGCAGCCTGGGATAGTGGGAGGTGTCCCTGCCCATGAAGGTCCCTTCCAAGCCAAACCACCCCAGGATTCTGCGACGATCCAGGTGAACAAACCCCACCTGCCTGGTCCCCTCCTGCACACAGGGGCTCCGAGCTGGCCCCAGGACAGGTCGCACCTGCAGGAGCTCAGGTGAACCTGCACATCCTGCTGGAACAGGCCCAGGCTGGGCCAGCAGAGCCAAACCGGAGCCACCACAACCACAAAGCCCCACACGGGCGGAAACCGCAGCCCCGGAGGAGAATTCCCTGGTGTTGACTTCTGCTTCCTTTTATTTGCTGCTGTTTCCCCTGCTCAGCTCCCCCAAAAAGCCCCTTTGAGAAGCCACCAGGAGCGCAGCAGCATCTGGGGGGCTTTGAAGGCAGCGCTGCGAGCAGTGGGTGAAAGGGATTCTGCAAAATCCTTGGCATTGGCGGCTCCTGCCTTTTCCAGCCACCAAGGAACAACAAGTCCCGCTGCCAAGGGCTATTACCAGACAAATGGAGAGAGATCAGAGGCACAAAGGAGGTTGCTAAGGAGTCAAGTGTGGGATCCCTGCAGAGAGGAGGAGGCTGCAGCTGGGACGGCAAAGGTCAGAACATTGCAGACATCATTTTCCAAAAATTCCCATGAAGCCCCGGCGCGGGAGCCGGGAGCTGGCCCCGCCGAGCTCGCCGAGGAATAATGAGAAAGGCAGCGAAGAAAGCTCCCTTTCTTCCCTCCTACCCACGCTAATGTAATAAAACAAATTAGAATAATTATTCTCCATTTCAGGGCCATAATGCCCAGGATCAGGGCACGCTTGTCACAGAGCTGACATCTACATCCGCTGGATTCTGCCGTCGGGATCGCCTGAATTCCAACTTTTATTTGATTCCATCGAACACGATTTTACTGCAGGCATCCAGATTCTGTTTGCTTCAAAGTCTTCCTTATTTTTGCCAGAAAGTTCATCTCCCTTCTTAGCTAATCACAGCCCCACCCTTTCCAGTAACCTTTCAAATGCCACCCACGTCCTGACACTTTTAACAGGCTCCAAGCAAAAACAAAACAAGGAACACGAAGAGTTTCACACGAACCGCAAGGTTCTAAAAGGATTTGCTGCAGTGGGTTAAAAGAAATACTTTTTTTTTTAATAGCAAAGAAAATTCAAAACCATTTAAAAACATATTAAATATCAAGTGGTGTATAAATAATCTGGAAGGAATTGATCCCTTTTTCTGTGAAAACACATCTCTGAGAAAGATGGACAAAGCCACAGGAAAAAATGGTGATAATTTCAGGGGAAAAAATATTGGTTATTATAGATCTTTTTGCACCATTTTTTCCCCAAAACTGTCACTTTAAATGATCTTTTATCCTCCTGCAGAAGGGGAAAATATCTCTTGTGTAGCTTTGAAACAGCAAAGGACTGAAATTATTTTCTAAGTCTCTGCCTGCCAAGAAATGCTCCCAACTCCTCTGTTCTGCAGCCACTTCCGAGGAAGTTCTTGAACAGCTCAGAGAGGCTGAGCCTGGATTTGGGAAGAGAGGGGTCAGTCTGACAGTCAGAAAGGGAAAGCTGGGAAGTGGGAAAAAAAAATAAAGAGAAATTTTGTTTACAGGAAGCAAAGCAAGGGGAGGGACGGCCAAGCCACAGATCCCAAGTGGAAAAGACGCTTTTGGGTTTCCCTAAATTCCCCGTGTGCTCCTCAGGATCTCGTGCAGGACGTAAGGAGGAGCAGAGGGAGCGACTCCTGGGAAGGGCTCTCCAAAATGGGAGCCTAAGAGGGGGAAGAAAACCCCTCCTGAGGGACCAAATCCCAGATCCTGCAAGTTTTAAGGGAATCACACAGGGAAGATGTCAAGGGCAGATTATTAAATAAAAATACGTTTCTCTTATAAATAATAAAATTATTACACGACGTAGCTATTAAAGGATCTCATTCCTGGGACAAACCTGAGGTCTGGGATTGGGCTCATGGCCCCAGGACCCATCTGGACACAGACCCCGGAGTCCTCCCAGCCCCAACACCTGCAGCAGCCAGGGAGAGATTGGCAGCTTTAAATCTGAATTTCCTTGCTTTGGGCACTTTTAAATTAAAGTGGTAATGTGCTTTAAATCCTGTTTCCCTGGTTTTTCACTCCACTCTCCAATCCTTTCCTGCAGAAACTAATCAAGACGTCTCAGACTCACTTACACTCTCTGCTCCAGCCACCTTCCCTGGTAACTTATTCCATATGTCTGGGATCCTTTGCAAGGCTCAGCTCCACCTTCATTCCCTGTTTATTTCCAGTTTTCCAACGTGCTGATGCACCCCCAGTGCTCAAAGCTCCCGCACCTCCTCCGTGCATCCCCAGCAGTGAGAATTATTCCCTGTTTCCCAAAGAAGCTGTGGCTGCCCCGTCCCTGGAAGTGTCCAAGGCCAGGTTGGAGCACGTGGGACAGTGGAAGGTCTCGGGGTTGGAAGTGGATGAGTTTTAAGATACCTTCCAAGCCAAACCATTCCAGGATAATATTCCCTGTACAGAACATCATCAAGGGGGCAAACGCGACCCAGGAGTCCTCTGGATAAGGGACACATCTCAGCAGTGCTGAGAGATCCAGGAAAATGCTGATGGACACCATCCAAGCACCCCAGGATGCAGCCAGAGCTCCCACCCCACAAGTCAGCCAGGGAATGGTGCTCCCGCAACCCAGGAAAACCCCAGGGCAGAGACATCAGGGGATGCCCCCCAGCACTGCCTCCTCACCCAGTGCAGGGCTGGAGGATGGACTGCTGCCCCAGGACTCCTCCCAAACCCCACTGAGATCCCATTCCCACGCTCCCGTCCCTTTCCCTGCGTTCCTGCAGCTCCCAGGTGTGCTCAGTGCTGCTGCAGTTGCAGGCAGGTGTTGATGCCAATGAAATTCTCACATTTCTGAGCTCGTGCTCACACAACGTCCCTCGGCCCCTCCACTGATGAAGAAACAGAAACTCAGTTTTATGGTTTGTATCAACAATCCCTGACGACTTTCAGGGCACAAGGAGCTACTCCAGGCTTTCCCCAGGATGCTGTTGGCAATTCATCAGCTCCAATCCATCTGTGGGCAGGAATTTGGGCTCCCCCCAGCACGTGGGTCTCACCTGTAACAGGGAATTCCCCAGGATATATGGACTCCATGAAGTTGTCATCTACTCTCAAGCCTTGCAGGAAAAAGCCCAGGACTAACGTTTGCTGAATGGGGTTTTATCCACGAGTGGTGTTTGATGGAGAGCTCCTGAGCAAGGCTGCTGCCCAAAAAAACTCCAAAACAACCCAAAAATGAAGCAGGAACTCTTCCATCTGGGAGGGAAAGCCTCACCTTGGCAGCACAGGATGGGGATTCAATCAGAAGCTCCCCCAAAAGCTCCAGGCAGAGCTGGCACCAATGGGACTGGGTTTTGGGAATCCACAAGATTCAGGGAGATGCTGGTCCATGGAAGCACAGCTCCAATCAGTCCCTTTCTTGGGAACCAGGGGTTATTAAACTCTGCAGTTTGGGAAAACAGCTGCCAGGAGCCCCCTCAGGACCCCCAGCCTGCAGCGAGGGGCTCAGAGAAGGGGCTGGCACCACCCCAAACCCATCCCACCACCGACCCCAACAGCAGCTCCACAGGGAATGGAGCAGCTGGAAAACCAACTCTGCCGGCTGGATAAAATATTTGTGTTTACTGGAGAGAGAGACAAGGCTTGGAGAGCACAGCAGAGTCCCCAGGCAGCTGCAGGTGACAAAAGACCTCAGTGCCACCAAGTCAAGGACCCTACTGGCAGCGGGGCTGCTCCTCTTGGCAAGTCCCTGTGGCTTGGTTAACACGGAATCACAGAACCATCCGGGCTGGAGGAGACCTTCAGGACCATCCAGTCCAACCAGCCCAGCACCGCTAAACCACATCCCCAAGTGCCACATCCAATGTCCTGAGCACTTCCATGGTGACTTCACCTCCCTGGGCAACTCATTCCAGTGCTGACCATTCCTTCAGAGAAAAAAAAAAAAATCTAATATTTAATCTGACCCTCTTGGTGCAGGTTGAGGCCGTTTCCTCTCATCCCTTCCCCTGAGGAGTGGCAGAAATCTCAGCACACACCTTTGCCTCCCACATCGTGACTCTGGTGGGATCACAAATCCACACTTGGCATCTTCCAAGCCTCGAGAAATCCGAGTGACAGAGAGTCACAAACAAAATGATGAAGCCATCAAACCACCGAGCTCTTCTAAGGGAAACCAGCCCTGCAAATGTGTGCTTGCAGCACTTATTGCCTAACAAGCTGCTGGCTCACACAAAGAGCCCCTATTCTGTTGCCTCGGCGTGTTCCTGGGAAGCATCCCCTCTTTACATCCTGCTCTAATGGATTATTAGGAACATCAAACATATAGATTGAATCACGTAATTATGCCTTTTAAAAAGGCAGCAATATTTGAGCTCAGCCCAGCACTCGCTGCCAATCAAACCCCGGCAGCAGCGCCTGCCTGAGCTCCTCGCCTCCCACCACAGCCGGGATCATCCCACTTCTCCGGTGCTGTGTCACCCTTAAACAAGCCCAGCCAGCTCCAGTGGAAATGTGCAAAATAAAGCAAGGTCTGGACATGATTTCAGGGTGGAGGTTTAGCCTGGAAACAGCACAACTCCCTAATCATGAAATGGTTTGTGTCGGAAGGGACCATAAAGATCATCCCGTTCCAAACCTTCCTCCAACATCCTCCACCAGACCAGGTTTGCTCAATGCGAAGTCCCAGGTGGTCAGAGCTCCACGTGGAAAACGATCCCAAATATGAGACACTGAGTGGAGGGAAAAGGGGCTGCCAAGTGAAACCAGCCCCACGGCTCAGGAACCGCCCATGGAGAACAGGAGAGCGATGGGATGAGAACCTGGAGCCATCACCTTGCAGAGGAGACACTGCCTTGCCCACCCCAAGGAGCATTTCCAACATGCTCCCCTCACACCTGGCACAAGGTGAGGAAAGGCCAGCTGCCCTCAGGGAATGCTTGGAGGATTTCCCAAGGAAAGCCTCACCCCAACTAGCCCAAAGAATCCCAGGAGAACCATGCAAGAAAGCCGAACTTCCTGCCTAAAACACAATCACTGCCAATGTCACCCCAGGAAAAACTCCTCCAGACACACTGGAGCACATGCTCAGCTCCTGGCCAGGTCAGGAGGAAACCAAAGACGCCCTAGGTGCACCTGGATTCCAAGAGGATCCTTCTCCTTCCCGCTGCCTGCGAGCGCCGTTTCCCTGGCCCAGGAGAAATCCTACGCGAGTTTGGGCCCCAAAACATTAAATATCCCATCAATCACTTGCTTGTGGGGGTCCCCATTTAATGAGCTTTCCATGCTTTCCTTTCCCATGCCTGTTGGGGATATATCAGTGTCCCAGGCACACAGGGACACTTCTCTTCCTGAAAATATCAGGAGAGTTATTGCTCTCCTGGTAAAGCCGAGAGCAGCGCAGAGGTAACAGCAACAGAGATGTTTGGGAAGCACAGTTTTCCTTTTGATCCAGCCTGTCCCAGAATTCAGAATATATGAGACACATCAGCAGGAGCAAAGCTCAGGCAGATCCCAGTTTAGAAGGAAAGCAGGATGCAAACTGGTGATCAGATCAATTTTTAAGGAAATTAGGGATGTTTCGCTAGACTTGGTGCCATGGGCTGTCCATTCATTCAATCAGCAGCATCACAACTGAGATCCACAGAATTCTGGGATCATTTAGGTTGAAAAAGACCTCCAAAATCATCATCCTGTGACCAATCCCCACATTGTCAACCAGAGCAGAGCCCTGAGTGCCTCATCTAGGCATTCCTTGAATCCCAAGTAGCATCGAGACCCCGGGATTCAGCCTCCATCCCTCAGGGATGAAGGGCCTGTGCTGACATTTGGTTCCGATCCCATCAGTGAAAAATGCCTCAAATAAAATCTTCACCCTGAGATCCCTGAAAAAAATTCCAAGCCAAAAAAGCCACTCCAAAAAAAAACCCAACCGCTCCTCCTACAGCGACGATCCTCAGCTTAAAGTTCTGGGATGTTCTGGAACGTCCAAGCAGACGGAGCTGACGGGATAACACCCCTGCCACACCTTTATTTTAACAGGGATGTGTCTGCTCCTGATGGATTCCCTTACAAGCTGCCTGGGAATTCCCTCTGGCACCAGGACAGTTCTGCAGCAATTGTTCTGTTTGGAACCACAGAGCAGAGAGCGACATCTCAGAAAAGCACACACAAAGGAGAAGAAATCCGGGAAAAGCTGGGAATTACCCACTGCATTCCAACAGTCTTATGGAAAAGCCACAATGCCCAACCTCCCTTTTATTCCTTTGCAAGAGCCACACAAGTGCAGCACCAACACATCCACAGTGATCATTTCCTCCTGCTTTTCCTCCTCAAAACAAACACCAGGAGTGAGCTGAAGGATCCTGCAAACCAGAGCACGAAGCTTTTCCCTGTAACCGGAAAAACTCCTAAACCCACGGATTCCGAGGTGCTGGACTGGGGCAATTCCCAGCTGCGATGGGACATTCCTGCTGCTGTCAGCTCCAAGAAGCAGAACATGAATTCCCACTCACCGCTCCGAGCATGATCCTGAAAATCAGCCAGCGGAAGGCCCAGATGACAATTCTGGAAGGAGGAGAGCGCTGGGGCAGGCGGGACAGCGTCCAGAGCGGGCAGAGGAATATTCCCAGGAATCCTGTCTCCAGGAGCTGTGATTCCCATCCTGCAGGGCCAACAGAAGTAAAAAAGGAAATAATTATGGTGCAGGTGCTGGAAGTTATCCTGGAATTAAATTTAAATGGAAGCATTGAAAAAACCCCACCTTGAATGCTTTTTAAGGTTAATTGGGGGGAAATTAAGACACCAGCTGCCCTAAACCAGACACCCCACGCAGGGGGGATTCAGGGGTTTGAAGCTTTTGGGTTGTGTTGTTCTTCTCCAAGCACATATGGCATAGAAAGGGGGTGTTCTATAAAAATTAGTAACTTCTGTGGAGCAGAGAAAAATGGGGTTTAAGGGACTTGGGAAGTGACAGGGGACAACCAAGCAGTGCCACTGATTCCTCCAGTCATGGATGGATCCAGCAGTGCCACAGGCTAGGCTGGATTTGTGTCAAAACAGGGCAGTTTTAGCTTCAAAAGACACTAATTAAGATCCCATTAAGTCTTGTTGTCATCATCATTCAGTGCAATGAGAAGCCTGGAATTTTCAATCATAAAGAAAAATCAAACTAGTAACAAAATTGTCCATTGGGCCACTTTTACCCATTGCTAGATTTTACACATCCCTGGATTTAACCAAATTACCGTGGACTGAGCTCAAAGCAGAGCCTTGGGATCCCACCACAAACCTGCTCCCTGGATGCTGTGGAGCAGCCAGACTCCACCTAATCCATGCAAATCTGTATTTTGCATTTTCTCCTCCATCCCAGCCTATAAATATTGGAATGATTATTCCAAGAGAGGCAGAACACAGAGCTCTGTTTTGACAGGTGAAGTCCAACCCCCACCACGTTTGGAAGCACCAATTTATCCCTGCCAGAACTAAATTGCTGCAGCTTTGTCCCACCTCCAATTATTCTGATTCTCAAATATTTCTGTGTGATATAATTGTACTCTGAAACCACTAAAAAAAAGGCACATTGGTGAGGAGAATTCCTGAAAATTCCTTGTTGGAGCATTAAGGCACCGATATTCCCAGCTACATAAATTAAACCACGCAGTGTCCACAGCTCCTGTTCCTTCTTAAGGGTTCTCCAGACACTTCACCAGTTTGATCCAGAACAATTCCCTTCAGCCAGCCCAAAAAGGCAGGGAAATACATTCCAAACCCATTCCAAACCCATCCATCGCTTCCACCTTCAGCCTGAGCCCCCTGATCCTCCACCCCAAGATTTTTCCAGCTCTGATTTGATGTTGTCACACAAGCAAAGCCACGTGGAATTTGCCTCAAAATATTTTCAATTACAGTCGTGGAACCTCATCTCTTTTTAATCTTAATGAGCACAAAGCCCCTTAAATCAAAATGAAATCTTTAAAACTCAGATTATGACACATCAAAGCTATTAAAAACTCCCCCTCCTCCCTCCACACATCCTGTGGTTCCCAGCACAGCCCCCCCAGCTGCCCAAATTAACGTTTCTGGGAGCAGAAGTGAGGAATATTGTCCCAAAAGCAGCTGCAGCAGGAAAGCACCGGCTCATCCCAAAAGTGAAAGGTTAATTGTGCCTGAACCCAGCTCCGGGGCTGACTGGCACCAAAAGGGTCGTAGATCTCCCTCATTTCTGCCCGCACAAGAATCCCACTGTTATCCCTGTTTTCATATGTTAATCACCGCCTTGCCCTGCGTGGCGATGGGTGTCGGGGTAGGATCCAAACCCTCCCGCATCCCAGCGCATCCCTTCCCTGGGAGAGCAGCACTGCCCTCAGCCAGCGGGGCACACCAGCAGCTCCTCCTGCTTTGTTTGGAGCCCCAATTCCCAGCAACGTGCAGGGAAGGGGCACGGAAGGATGGCGCGATCCCGCTGGGCAATTCCCGCACATCCCGTGGCTCCAGGAGGATGCTCCCAGCACCCACGTGGCCCAAGCCAAGCGAAGCCTTCCTGGTGTGGCCTGGCCTCCCTGGACCACAAGTTCAGCCTTGCACCTGTGCTTTTATCCCAAAGGGACGGGCCAGAATCCTGGCACCAGCCGGCACAAGCGGACGGGAGCCGTGCCGGGAAGGGGTCGGCGGAGCACGGAGTAAACAGCGCTGCCAGCTGCTGGGACAGACCTCCAGCATCCCCGGCTGCTCGGCAGCTAAGCCGGCCCCAAGCCGGGCTTAACTGCAAGTGCAGCCAAGGACAAACTGCGGTCACAGGCCAGGTCAGGAGTCTGGGCCAAAAATTCCTCCAGTTTGGGGTGGAATCCTGCCTGGCTCCGGCTGCTCCCTGCTGAGGGCACATGTGACATGTGGGGCTGTGCTCCTGACCTCAGGGCACGTCACAAGGTCCTGCTAAAACCAGGTTTAGAGTCAGATCAGCTTGGAGAGGCTCTGATTTATTCACAACCCCCTTCCTGAGGGACGGAGTCTCTCCACAGCTGCCCATGTGGGATCAGTTTTCTGGGATACATCACCCCCATGCTTCTTCCCAGCCTCCATCCATCGATCCATGTCCTTGCTCTGGACCTCCTCCTGGCCACAGCCTTCCCTCTCCCCTTCTCCATCCAGCACGGACTCATCCTGGCCCTAACCCATCATTCCTAGAAAAACACTGAGCTTGGAGAAGACCTCTAAGACCACTGAGCCCACTCCTCTTTCAGCCTTCACCTTGTGCAAACAAAGTGCTGCTGGATGCTGCTCCATGACCAGTGGAAGCACTTGGAATGGTGGCATTATCCCGGATGCTCCTGTGCTGTGGTTTCTATGAAAATTCCAGCTCAATCAAGAAGATCTGAGGATATGAACGTGCTGAACAGCTCAAGGGAATCCACAGCTCAGCGTACGAGGGGGGAGCTGGGCTCCAGCTCACCCTCACTCGGCTGTAAGCTGATACCAGGCCCAAGATTACCAAATCCATCGGCAGAACCTCCCGTTCCTCCCTGCTGACTCACACACAGTTGTTCACATCGGCCCTAAAAGCTTCAGACTCCAAATCCTTTGGATTCTTAGACAGGTCTGAGGTTGGAGTCAAAGCCCTGCTGAGGTTTGGGCGTTGCCACCTTTGAACACCATCCAGGGGTTCACAGAGCCCAAATACGCTGTGACACCTGAAGGGATCAGCCAGGCCATCCCACCGGAGCAGGGGAGCCTTGAGGAGCAGCTGGTTCCTCAGGGACCCTCATTCCCAGCTCATGAACTCCAGGATTTCTCTCCCTGGTTTTGCCCTCCTCTTGCTGCTATCAAATGGGAGCGGTGATGAAGGTGAAGAAGGTGATGATTTAAGGTCCCTCCCAACCCGAACCATTCCAGGATTCTACAAGGAGAGGCATTTGCTGACACGGCAGTGCCAGGAGCCCAGCACAGCCACATCCTCCACATGCACCAAACGCCGTGGGAAGCACATCCCAAGCCCTCCTCCGACTGCAGCAATTCCCACCCCTGACATTTGGTAGGGGGTGGTTCTAACACAGCACCAAACATGGACACAGAGGAGTCATCTCCATGACCTGAGGGGACTCAGAAAAGAAACTGGGATAGAATCATGGAATGGTTTGGGTGGGATCTTAAACATCACCCAGTGCCACCCCTGCCATGGGCAGGGACACCTTCCACTATCCCAGGCTGCTCCAAGCCCCATCCAACCTGGCCTTGGACACTTCCAGCGATCCAGGGGCAGCCATATCTGGGACAGCCCCACTGGGGCTATGGGATGGGAAGGCAGATACTGACCATTGGGAGCTTCAAGAGCATCCATGTAGAAGCCATGGAGCATCCCAAAAACCAATAAACAATCTGGGAATGAAGGGAGCGAAGATCTCCTGCCTGTAGCAATGCCGGTTTATCACCTCCAGCAACATTCCCCAATCCTGGAGTTTTGGGTGTGAAACCCATCCCACAAACAGCAGCAAACCCCATCAGGGCTCCCTCCAAGAGACAACTGCCATCCTCCAAGCCCCAACCAACACATCCTTATTCCCGGGCTCCATCCTGGGGCTCACTGATACTGCTGGGAATGAAAGGGTCACGTTGTTGACCCACCTGCTCCTGTTTTCCTCACTTGGATCTCGTCAAATTTCAGCAGCTGCAGGGCAGCACAAAGCCCCCCATTGTTATCTCTGGCGCAGCCGGAGAGGGAGCCACGGGCTGGGTTTTTTTGGGGGGGAAAAAAAAAAAGGGAATAAAATCAACCACCAATGGCGGCTGCACTCATCCCACACGCGCTCCGAGGGTTCGGGACACGCTCGGAACTTGATGTGGCAAAATGCACGGTTTGGCATTTTCCAGACGTCTCTGCTGGGGCAGGGAAGGAGGAGGAGCAGCAGGGATGTGCCAGAGGGGAGGAGGGAAGGGAGGAAGCAAACCCGAAACCTAAATACGCTTTCCCATATTCCTTTTAGGGTTTCCAAGTGTTTTGCCTCTTTCAAACGCTCGAATCCCTCATGCAATGTAGGGTTTGTATTCGTAGCTCAACGCCAAATGATGCCCAATTTTCATCTTTCTTATTTACCATCAATAAATTCACCATCCCAGGTTATCACAGCTTGGCCATGGCTGTAGAGGAGCCAGCACAGTCCCTTTCCCCCAGTCTCCACATCCCAAACCACTCTGTTGGACAACCAGGGAGAAAGCAGGGACGGAGGCAAGGGCTGAAAGCCTTCAGGAGAAGATAAAAAGGTAATGAATTTTCTTATTTTCTGTTTTTCTGACTCAAAAAAATCACCTGGCCAAAACCAACCCTCACACCTGGCTATGCCAAAAGCAGTTCATATCATTAATTTTTATTAATTCCCCTTCCTGAAATAGGGGATAAGGTGTAAACAGCCAATTGTTTCTCGCTGTACAGAAATCCCGCTGTACATCAGATTTACGGAGAGCACGTCTGCACGGCACAGACAAATGCTGCTCCAACATATCCAGATTTTCCAGCTCCCAGTGCAGCTGTCTCCCTGTGGATATTGTGTGTCAGACAGCCCAGCAGCCAAGGGGAGGGAGATATCCAATCCAGACCGACTTTCCCTGGAATCAGACCTGCTCCCGAGCCCACCTCCCTGAAACCCAGCGTGGTTTGGTTTCAGCTCGAGCGTTAAAGCACCTGTTGGAAATATCTGAGTGCTGCTGGGGACCTCGGGATATCCTGGCCAGGGGCTGGAGCTGGGGCAGGGAGGTTTAGGTGGGATATTGGGAAAAGGTTCTTTCCCCAGAGGGTGCTGGGGCACTGCCCAGGCTCCCCAGGGAACTGTCCCATTCCTGAGACTGCCAGAGCTCCAGGAGCATTTGGACATCGCTCCCAGGGATGCACACAGAGGGATTTTGGGGTGTGCAGGGCCAGGAGCTGGGCTGGATGATCCCTGTGGATCATTACAACTTCCTCAGAGGAAAGCAAAGCTCCAAACCATCCCTACAATAGATGACAACACCTCCAGTCAAAACTCCAGAAACACCCCAAATCCTGCTCCTGCCAGCTCACCACAAACACTTCGTTTACCTCCAGTGGGAATATTGGTCCCACTCACATCCACTGCAGAATTACCCCCAGGTCCAGCTGGCTTTGGCTTCCACAGGTCCCAGTTAGCACCTGTTGGAATGTGCTGGTTTTCCCTCTCCACTGCAGCCTGGGACAGAGGGTTCTTCACCCAGTTCTGGGTTTTTTACCTTTTTCCCAGTCATTTTTCCTTTTCCAGAAGGACAACAACCATCCCAGAGCAACAAACTCTCTCCTTTCACCCCCCAGCTTTCCAATATCAGTAGAAACAGAGGCACAGAACCATGTAAGAAATGCTCCAGTTCATGTTGAGTTTTCCCAGTTTCCCTCTAACTGGACAGGATTTGTGGTGACTCCTAATGGAAAAACCAATAACCACAACCCATAAACATCAACCCCCTGTTAAGAACATCGAAGAGCAGCTCTGAATCTCCTCTATCAACAGGCAGAGCACACATGTGAGGATTAATATTCAAATAACTCCAGTTTTCCAGTCAGTGGGAAAGCAACTCCCAGGCACTTGCACAGCAAAGCTCCCTTTTTGATCAATATAAAGCACAAAGTTTCAACTTTATGACTTTAATACACTGCAGAGCAACAAGGATGATTCATTTCAAGGTCACCCCAAAAAAATCCCCCAGAATTCTGAGATACTGCTCTGAGAAGCAGAGCTGAACCAGGACAGAGAAAGGAGAAATCATAAAGGATAAATGATTAAAACAGGAAGAAATTGCCCATCAGATCTCTGAGGAAGAGACAACGAGGAAAGCCTGTGATTTATTGCTTCTCATTCAGCGGTGCCTCTCACTGCCAGACCCCACAACAAAGGGACACCTCTCACAAGCCCTGCAGGGTCTTGAGGTTTTTCAGGGCTCTGAAAGCCAAAGCTCGGAAGCTGAAGCTCAGAATCCCCTCTGGCACCACATCCTGGGCAGAGCTGATAACCCCAGCCCTCCACCCTGGCCCCAGGACACCAACAAACCCAAAATCTGACCCAGCTTCCCCCAGCCAAACCCATCTCCAACCACCACCATGGAATATTTCCCATTTCTTGTTCACCAGAGTTCCTTCAGACAGGGGGTACCTCACATTTCTGCAGCCACCAGGAAAGTTCTGGCTGTTGTTGGTGGATTTGGGAGAACGTTAGCAGGAACTTTTGTTCTTCAAGTATAAACTCCCCAGAAAAAAAAAAATAAAATTTAGCATAAAAACTTTTAAAAGCTTCCAAGTGCTCTCCAGGGTAGTCATTAGGAACTACTTAGGTAACAGGAGGGTGATAACAGGGAGTTAATGCAGCGTTAAATTAGCCCTCCTTCCATGCAGAACTTTAAGTGACAGAGGAATCAGTTGGGAGGATTTTTATTTTATTTTTTAAATAATGAAGTTAATGGATTTCCTGTTTTTAGCTCTGTGGGCGGCTGTCAATTTGAGGGATCCGTACATACTGTATTTAATTACTCTGTCTTCATGGAAGGCAAATAACTTCAGCCCTGTTCCTATGAACTCCAGCGGCACCAGGAGCTCTCCAGCTTGGCCTCAAGGTGAGGAGAAGGTGCCCATGCTGGTCAGGGAGGGTGAGATGTCCCTGGAGATGGGAAACAGCATTCCCTGCACTCCTGTCGTCCAGAGAAGCTGTGGCTGCTCCATCCCTGGAAGTGCCCAAGGCCAGGCTGGACAGAGCTTGGAGCAACCTGGGATAGCGGAAGGTGTTGGGGTTGGAACTGAGTGAACTTTAAGGTCCCTTCCAACCCAAACCATTCCAGGATTCTGAACATCTCAACCATCCCTGAAAATCCTCACACGGCCAATGACCTGTGCCTCAAATCCCAGGGAGTGAGGGGAACAAGCACCAGGAAGGGCTCAGAGCCCAGAGAAGCCAGAGTATTCCCAGGGTTCCCCCCTAATTTAGCCAAAGACAGCAGGGCTGAGGCTGGCCACAGGGGAAGGGACACAATCCCAGGAGGATTCAGGCTGGAAAAGCCCTCCAAGGTCATCCAGTCCAAGCTGTGCCCGATGCCCACCTTGTCCCCAGCCCAGAGCACTCAGTGCCACCTCCTTGGACACCTCCAGGGATGGGGACTCCAAACCTCCCTGGGCACTTCCAATGCCTGAAACCCTTCCCATGGAGAAATTCCCCTGATGTCCCACCTGAAGAAAAGCAGAGCTTGTGGGACACACAGCCCACATGTCCCACGGGGAATAATAAATGAAACGGGAAGGGCTGGAAGGGCCTGGCTGAGAAATGGGAACAGGCAGCCAGGAGAGGCCCGGGACAGGCGACGCCAGCGCCACGAGCAGGCGAGCCCACGTGGTGGAAAGAAGCCCATCCCTTCAGCAGCACGGGAGGACGCGGCAGCGCGGCCCCGCTCGCCCCATGGCCTTGCCCAGCCTTCTGCACCGCCCGCCGCACGCCAGGCCCCCCGCAGCCCCGTGCCTCCACGAGGAGCTGAATTGCTCCCAACAGGTGCCTGCTGGGCGTTAAATCTTTCTTCAGGCTGCTCTGGCAGCTTCGGAACCCTGTGAGCAGCTGTTCCCCCGATCCCAGCCCGCTTCCCTCCCCATCCCAAACTGCCGTTCCCCGCTCGCACACTTCAAGCAGGAACAAATTAAACCCAACACCATGAAGGCACCTGGCAAGGGCTTTTGCCAGCAGACAGCGAGCAAGCCTCGAAATAAAAAGCAGATTAAACAAATTTCTCCTGCTGTGTCACGTGAGACTCCCACTGCCCTGCAGAGATCCAGTTTTAGCCTCGTGTGAGCACAGGTTTTACCCTCGGCGTTTGCAGGAGATAAACCCAGGCCAGGGGGTGATTCCTTCAGGCTTGCCCATGGATTTGAAATGAAGCTCTCACGGAATATCGTCTCTGCATCCCTGATTTTTTTTCCTGAATGGTGCTTTTAAAGCACAGCTTGTAGATGGAGTAGGGAAAAAATTGCTGGATAACTGATTAACCTCAAGGCAGATATCCCTGTCCAGCACCCCCCAACAGACACAGGAGAGACACCAAAGGTGTGATCTGAAAGGTCTGTGTGGGAATTATGGAATTTTTAAGGTTGGAAAAGATCTCTTAATTCATCAAGTCCAGTGATCAACCCAGAGCCACCGTGTTCACCGTGTCCAAGTGCCACATCCATGTGGGTTTTGAACAATTCCAGAGATGGTGATCCCACCACTGCCCTGGGCAGCTTCTTCCAGGCCTTGACAACTCTTCACATGAAGAAATATTTCCTACATTCCAGGAGAAGACCATGAGTGGTTTCTGATAGAATTTACCAGGGCAGAAGGAATTTTTTCATGGAAAGGGTTTCAGGCATTGGAAGGGCCCAGGGAGCTTTGGAGTCTCCATCCCTGGGGGTGTCCAAGGAAGGCCTGGACGTGGCACTGAGTGCTCTGGGCTGGGGACAAGGTGGGGACTTGATGGTCTTGGAGGTCTTTTCCAACGTCAATGATTCTGGGATTTCTGCACCATCTTTTACACCCAAAACCCTTAAAAAAAACCCCCAAACCCAACCAAACAAGAAAAAGGACCCAATTTAAACAAGAGACCATGACAAAAACCATTCCAGTACCTATAAATGTGATTTTTCTGATCCTAAAAGGGGGTTTGCTTTGCCCACGCTCAAGGCTATTTTTCGGGATTACAGTTAAATAAGAAAATGGGCATTGCCAGGTCCTTTTGGATATCCCTCCATCCCAACAAAAGTAAACGAGAGTCTCCATTCAGCCCCACCCCTCATGGAACCCAACCAACTCTAAGGAAGTTTTGGTGCTGGAAATCTGCTGCAATTCAGGGCTGCTTTAATGCAGACCTTTTGCAACACCATGAGCTCAGAAATGACCAAAGGGAAGTGACCAAAGGGACCCCAACGCCCACAGCTTGAACCTACAGGAACAAAGGAAGGGGGAGCAGGAGGAAGGAGACCAAACATGGATCTCAGGAGATCAAAAAGCTGCTTTCAAAATCTGATTTTAAAGAGATCTGATGAGATGGAGGAGGAAGCAGCAGCTTTTTGGTGACGATGGGACAAATGGCAAAACCGCAGCTGGGTTAGGGAGTCGTTCTCTCCCTGCACAGCACAAAGGGAGGAGCAAACGCACACAGAGGCAGAAATGCTGCTGGTCAGACACCTGAATTATGGGCCAAGGCTCAGAATCTCCCTGACATCTGCCTCTTGATACAAAGAAAGATGAACCAGTTCAGTAATCCTTTCATAAAGTAACACAGAGTGCAGTGAGAATTCTAACTCAGAGAATCCTGGGATGGTTTGGGCGGGAAGGGACTTCAGAGATCAGCTCATCCCACCCCTGCCATGGGCAGGGATGCCTTCCACTATCCCCAGGTTGCTCCAAACCCCGTCCAACCTGGCCTTGGACACTTCCAGGGATCCAGAGGCAGCCACAGCTCCTCTGGGAATCTGTGCCAGGGCCTCTCCAGCCTCACTTTCACAGCTCCTGGAGAGAGTCACAAGGTCGGATAACCCAGCAAAAACCCACCTACGGCCGCTCCGAAGATCCCCTCCTCCAGCCCCGCTGCAAACACTGCAGAGCCTTCCTGGTGAAGAGAGGAGGGGAGCAGAAAAGCATTTGCGTTTTCCCACAAATATTCCCATTCCCTGAGTGCTGCTGCCAGTTGGAAGGATCCAGCAGTTCCATGATAACACAACCCAGCAAGATTTTCCTGCGCCGCCGGCAGCCTGGGTGGTGGCTCTCCCAGGCGAGTGACATCACAGGCACTTGTGAGCACATTCCCCGCCATATAATTACGGATTTTTGCTTCTAATTTGAAGAAGCAGCTTTTTACATTTCGCTGGAAACCACTGGAATCGACCACATTAAAACAACAATCAGCCAGGGCAGTGACAAGTGATATTAAACAGCTCCTCACAGATGTCCCGGCACCACAAGAGTCGTTTGCCCTGTAAGGAATCCAAATGACTTCAGTGCGTAAAATGAACCAGATGAATGATTTCAGTCCTCACTCGGCACTTATTAAATCAGGCTGAAAATCCTACAACGCTTTGGGGTGGGAGGGACCGTCAGGGATCATCGTGTACACGCCCCAGAACAGAGGATCCAGAAAAAAACCCCAGTTTTTTAAGTGTTCAGCAACAGAAAGCCAACCTGGCATCGTAAAATAGCAGCTACAGCTCAGGGATTTTCCAGACAAATAATCATCCATACCCTAAAACCTGGGAAAATATCCTGCCATTGCTTTAATCCTGCAATTTCAAGTGGATGGCAGCACCTCTGAAGCCGTTTCTCCAAGAAAGAATTCAATTTATCGACAGGAATCACTGCCCAGGCTTTGATGCAAAGGTTCAGTCACTAATGGGGAACTTGTCAGGAAAGCTGGGGGCTGGAATTCCCTAACTGGAACCATGTGGGAAGGCAGCTGGAACACCAGCACTGCTTATCCTGGTGATTTATCAACCACCTGAGGCCACGTGTGGCACCCCAGTGACACCCTGGGTGGAGGAGGGAGAAATGCTCTGCTTAAAAATCATTTGAAACGTGAAAAGGGAACCAACCCCAAGTCTCAAATAGCTGTTATTTGTCAAAATCATTATTAATCAGCCAGTTTTTAAATGCTGTTGGGTTTTACACACAAAAATATCCTTCTCTTATAGAATCACAGAATGATTCTGGTTGGAAGGGACCTTAAAAATAATCTCATTCCAAATTGTCAGTTGGTCTAGAAAAGGATTTAAGAGAGATCAACTCTCTGTAAAGTGACAGTGTCCCACTCTAAGAGAGCACATGGCAGGGGAAGCACAGATATTAAAGAGAAATTATTGTTTAAAGTATCTAAAAATGTGGAAATAAAGAAAAGAGAGCACAGCAAAGCTTCCCAAAGGAGAGAAAATCACATTTCCAAAGAAGAGCCCAGATCCTCTTCCTGATACATCTGCAGAGAGGGGAGATTTTAGCACCTGTGGCATCCCAGGATTCAAAAATGAAATCAAACACTCTAAGACATCCCTGTACAGGACAGTTTTCCAAAGAGAAAGTGCTGACCCTTAGAGAGCAGCATGTGTTGGGAGCTTTTTAATTTCATTTTACTTTAAAAACTCACCGAGGAGAAGTTCCAAATGCTGTTTGTGACTAAGCCAGAGTTAAAGGGTCCTCAATAAAAACCTCCACCGATTTCTTCTGGCCATAAATCCGAAAGGTAGGATTGTGCAACACCAGTCCTTCATATTTAATAATAACAAACAGATGGGAAAATATTCTAATAAATTATTTTAACTGTCTAAGCTGTGTGCTAGAAAGTCCTGGCCAAATTCCCCTGCTTAACCATCTCTGGAGCATTTGCCCTGCAGATCTCCGAACTCTCCCTGCTCCTGGATGGGGAAATACCAGCATCCAGTGACTTTCTTTTAAAATAAATTTAAGAAGGGCTGAAATCACCTCCTGAGCTACATCCTAGGGCTGACACAACACAGCCAAACACGAGGAAGGGTTTTCCACAACAGAGAAGGAGCTTCAGCATGGATCAAACACCCAGCAGCCCATGGAAAATCCCTAAGGATGGGGATTTATCCCTGCTCCAAGGTCGGGATCGCTCCTGATTTGGGGGGTGAGTTTAAATTCCAAATCCAACACCCATCCCAAGGGTCTGACAGCCAACACAGCTGGAAATCCTGGAGCCTTTTGGGACAAAGCTCCCTGTGCTGTGCCCACGGATGTGCAGGAGAGGGAGAATGGCCCCGGAGCCAGTGCCAGCCTCGGGCACAGCCAGGTCACATCAATCCCAGAGCTGGATTTGCTACAGCTCACATTTAAAGGGTTGATTCTAAACCACCAAACCTTGACTTTAAAGTTCTTCTCCTTCTCTCCCTGGCCACCATCTGTTTGAAAAGCTGAATGAGCCAGAAGAATATTATTAGGAATATTATTAGGAATATTATTAGGAATATTAAGAAGCCATGTAAATGAGGATGTGAAATATTGATATTCCATGTTGTGATAAAGGGGACAAAGAGTGTGATTTTAAAGCTTAGCAAAGGACAGATGGAAAGAGCTGCAGCTCAGCATTATCCCCTCAGACACCTCCCTGGCATTCCCTTCGCCATCCCTCTGGGAATTTCTGTCTCTCCAGGCTGTGCTTTCCTCTGGCTGAGATATCCAGCACAGCTGGGCAAATCTGACTGCCCTGACACCACCCCAGATTTACACCCCTGCTGTTTCCAACCTGTATTTCATGGAATAAAAAGGTCCTGCAGGGTTTGTCCCAGTGACAATCGGTGACAAAGGGCTGGGCTGTCACTGTCAGGCACATCACATGCGTTCTCCCTTCCAAAATTCCAGCATTCCCTCAGGAACCCGAAACAAGGGGACAAGAACCGTTTCCCCAGCAGTTTCTGCTCCTCATCCTTCACCTTTTCCATGGCTCTTTTCCCCCTGAGGATGCTCCCAGATCTCATGGCTTGTTTATTCCCTCCCTCACTGTTTTTGGGGGGATCATCTTTGCTTTCTCCTTTCATTCCCTATTTTCCAGGAGCTGCAGAATGACTTTCCCTCGGTACCACCGCCCCATTCCCACGCAGGTCTCCATGTGCTGTCATCCTGCCCCAATGCCTCTTTTCCAGAGGGAAAAATTCCCTCTCCACAGCAGGCAGGCAGCTGGGAGGTGCCATCCCAGCAGCTCCAGGGGCCATTCCCGCTCTGCTGTTTCCCAGGCAGCCCTGGAAGCCGGCTCTCCATGGGATGGGGCAGTCGGAGCCCACGAGGTGCCACCGGCCCCGAGCTGCTCCAGGGAGCTTCAGCAATCCCTGGGGACAGGGAGAACCACAGCTCGCTCAGGATTCCTCGTCCTTCCCACTCCCTCCATCCCACAGCTCCTCCAGCCCAGCTCCAGGGAAGTTGCTGAATGGGACACGACCCACAACAGGCATGAAACAAATGGAAAATGACCCCTTGTCTCCTCCATAACAAATGGTGAATCCAGAGGCAACCCCAGAAACCTCCACAGCTCCCTACCTGCTCCCTAAACCCCTGAGCTGGTTAGTCTGGGTTTAATGGTTTAATCACCTCAGAGCTTGGAATAGTCTGGGTTTAATGGTTTAATCACCTCAGAGCTGAGGATAGAAACCGAAATCCCGCTACTAAAATGTTGTTATTTTAGGCACTGTGCCTTATCCAAGCTGCAACCTCCTGCTCCTATGGAGGAGCTGTAGGTAAAGCTCTGGAAGAACCTTGGGGAAAGCCTGATCCCCACCTGATATCCAGGGAGACAGGATGTGGAGGAGTTACGGCTCACCATGTCCACAGGCTCGCCTCCCCCCACATGGATAACGCAGCCCCTCCCCTGGACAGGTGCATCCCTTTGGGAACAGGAATTTCCTTCAGGCCACAAACCTTCTCCTGAGCAAGCACAGGAGTGGCTTTTGCTCCTTCCAAAATGACAAAGCTCAGCACCTCTCACCGTCCCTGTCCCCTCCTGGCCGGAACACCCGCGGCTCCCCAGCTGGAATCCTCTCCTGCTTTGCTCCCTGCAATCTCCCCACCATTCAAGGGTTTTCCCAGAGGGATTGTCATGGAATTATGAAATTATTTGGGTTGGAAAGACCTTAAATAGCATCTCATCCCACCCCTGCCATGGGCAGGGACACCTTCCACTATCCCAGGGTGCTCCAAGCCCCATCCAACCTGGCCTTGGACATTTCCAGTGATCCAGGGGCAGCCCCAGCTTCTCTGGGCACCCTGTGCCAGGACCTCCCCACCCTTCCAGGGAGGAATTCCTTCCCAATATCCAACCTAACCCTGCCCTCTGGCAGTGGGAAACCATTCCCCCTTCTCCTGTCCCTCCATCCCTTGTAAATAATCTCCCTCCGTGTTTCTCGTGGCTCCTTCAGGCACCAAAATCCCCAATTAGGTCACCCCGAAGCCTTCTCTTCTCCAGGCTATAACAAGGACAGGTAATTTTGGGATGCATCCAGGCCCATTCCATCAAAAAGAACAGGAAAACACCAGAGAGTTGCCATAAACGCAGCAACTGCTCCGAGTCCAGGCCCGGGAGCCGAGGTATGGCGGAGATTTCAGTGCTGGAATTCGCTTTGAAACCCTGACACTTATCTGCTTGGAGTAACAGCAAATATGTACCTTGGCTCCCTCTCACTTCCCAGGGATGGCTGGGAAGAGGATGGCTTAACACTGCGGTTTCACCCGGCTTCAGGACGGAAAGGAAGCCCATGAGAAAATGCTTTTGCTGGGTTTAAAGTAAATAAATGAATCCCGTTTCTTGAGGAGCTTCAGGGAACATGGTGGATGCAGTGAGGGGGTGGGCCAGAAATATTTGGCTAGGTAGCACTGCCCTTAAATCAGGAATGAGAACATGAGCCTGTGACACCCCAGTGCTGGTGGAATATTTCAGGAAATCGAGGCAGCCCACACAGGGCTCAGCAGGAAGCAGAGGCAGCAGCTTTGACTCTGTGCACAAAGATGCCACAAACGACAGAAAAACACAAAAGATTTCAACTCCCAGGAAATTCCTGTCAACAAACAAACATTGGGGACAGCAGGAAAAGTGGCAGCTCCATTCCTGAGCTCCCTGATGTTTCTGAGACGTGGCTCAAGCACAGCACCCACTTTCCGCTCTTTTCCTTCAGGTTTTGCACGTTTCCTCTGGGACTGGTTGAACCCCAAATCCAAAGTTCAGGTGATGCTGAGGAAGGCAGCAAAACCCCATGAAGTCCATAACTATGCAGATTTTAATGATGCTCAGTCATGAATCAGTTCCTGCTCACATGTAAAGGCAGGAGAGGCAGGGAAATACAGAAAATCTGGTTGCTAGGATGTTTTTCACATGCACAAACTCACGAAACCACACAATTTTGTGCACCAAGGCCTGAATTTGTATTTATCTCTCAACTATGACACATTTTCTTCCTAATTTAAAGATGGCAAGACAAAAAGAATTACAACAATTCCAAAACTCCTGACTTCCTTTTGTTGATCCAGAAATCTGCTCGAGCCCACAAATAATCTCAAGGAAACAACATTTTTGGCCAAAGGAACTTCAAGAAGAAATCCACAGACAGCTCCATTCATGGAGCTCGTTCCCTGCTCCGGGCAGACCAAGGAGTCTGGATTTAGAGGAAGATCAAACTTGACCTCTGGCTCTCACTTCCACCAGTTTTTGTGCATGGAGGGAACACATAAAATGCAATAAACCTCAAAACAGAGGCTTGTGAAGGATCCCAGAGAATTCCAAACGGGGTTCTGCCAGCATAAATACAATTAAACAATATTTAACCTTCAGTAGCATCAAGCTGTCAAATAAATATTCCTAAGAAGACAACTTAAAAGAAGGGAAAAAACCAATCCCACACCATTCCTTCTCCTCCTTCCAGCAGGAAAAAAGGAATAATAAGAACAGATAAGAACACAGGACAAATGTCCTGGAAAAAAGCCTTCATTTTACTGCTCAATCCAATGGATTTTTAATCCATGGCCAAAAGAAAGCACCGGAGTAAGATTGAGTGGGAAAACTGTACTTTTTTTTCCATTTCGATTGCAGGGGTGTGACTGCTTCCAGCTGGGGTCCTGGAAGATCACAGAGATGGAGATGGTGCTCCAGACCAAGAGCTTTTCCAGTCCCCTCAATGATTAAAAAAAGGTAAAAAAATCAAGGCCTTTTAAGCTCACCCAAACTGCTTCTCTGCTCACCAAACATTCCTGGTGGAAAGCAGCCAAAATCCAGGGATTTCCACCCAAACTTCCACATCCCAGATCAATGAAAAGGATGGAGAATATCCCAAGAGCTGGATTCCTTAAAAAGAGCCCAGCCTTCCTCAGAGCTCCCCACACAACTTCCAGCTGCCCCAAGATGCCCAATGCCAAGACCTCAACCCTTTAATTAACAATTCTTTCACAGACCTTGGGAACACCCACCAGGACTCAGCATTCCCAGGCAAAATGAGGCTCCAAAACTTCCTAGGAAGAGCTGGAATCATCCTCATAAATCAGTGCTGTGAAACTTTTATGGGGTGTAGATCAGGGCAGAAAAAGGGCATCGGATGGGACTGAGCCCCAGATAAATCAGAGGTTAGAAAAGACAGTGGATAATGGAAAAGAAAACCTCCAGCAGTTCCTTGGATGCCCTTTGGTTCATTGTGATTATCCAGGGGTTACTCTGCACATCAAGGTTTATTTAACTTCAGGAAAACACAAAAATAAAAATCAAACCTCTTCCCCCGTGCCAGACCTGAACTTGGGATGGAAGCGAGCCTTGGAGGCAGCTCTGCCCTGCTCTCATCCTCCTTCCATCAAAAGCCTGCAGAGAGCACAGGGAATTTAAACAGCTCCATGCTGAGCAGTGTCAGCCTGTGGGAGCCAACACCGACCCATTGTTTTCACTGGAGCCTCTCCAGCTCTTCTCTCTCACTAAAAACCAGGAGAAAACCTTCCCATCTCCCACTTTTGATGTGGATTCTGCTTTTAGGTGGGTTCTGGGCTCACAGAACATTCCCTAGAGCAGATTGTTTCCAGGTGAAGCCAAGCAGGTGGATTTTCCCTGGAGTTTGGGACAGCTGCCAAATACTGCAGGGACAAAAAGTGCCAAATTCCTGCTTGGCAGCTTGAGATCCTTCAACCATGAAGGTTTAAAGTCCAGCAGTATTCCATAAACCAGGTGAAGGCCAGGTTGGATGGGGTTTGGAGCAACCTGGGATAATGGGAAGTGTCCCTGCCCACGGAACAAGATGAGCTTTAAGGTCCCTTCCAACCCAAACCATTCCATGCCATAAAATAAAGCCAATGGCCTCTGCAGCTGCTTAAACACCTGCCAAAAATCCTCTTTCAAACACTTGTCTGGGTTTGTTTTCTTAAAAATAGAGCAAAAGGATGAAAATAATCATGCAATAAAATATTTACAGGAGCACTCTGAGCGGGTATTGCAGGTCAGCCTTGCTGGGGGACTTTGCTCTGGTTTTCCAGAGGGAAAATTTCTCCTTTTGTGTGACAAAATGGGAACAACCAAAAGAAGGAGAAGCAGCAACTCCCAGGAGTCACAACACCCGCTGTGAGCACAACTGGAGCAGGGTCAGAGCGGTGCCACATCCCCGATTTTCTTTTCCAAAGCCATCTGTGCCCCACAGGACACAGGGGAGAACCCTGCAGGTGACACTGGCCACGCCACACCTCCCATCCCGAATCCCTGCACAGCCTGGGCAGGTGGGGCCCAGCTTTCCTGAAGGATGCACAGAATGAGGATTGCACTGCTGGAGTCATTAAAATTCCCACCCTCTCCCAGCCCATTCCAGCTGGGGAATTCTATGGGATCTCCTTAAAGCCCCAAGGAAGTGGGTGCTGTGCCCAGGTGCCCCATCCCACCCTGGGCACACGATGTGAACTCAGCCCAGAGAGGTGGCAGCGCATCAGTGCTGGGCAGCACTTCCCTTGTTTATGGTGAGTTTGGAACAAGCTTTTCTGGGGAAAAAAATACCTTTTCTAGCACAAACACGTAGCAACAGCCCAAGCTGGGATGTTTGGACATCAAATCCTCCTCCAAATGTGAGCCGTGGTTCGGGTGCACCTCGCTGGGAAAAGGCTGCTACGAAGATTTTGATGCTTTTTGAAGAACTGAGCTGGCACTTCTCTGAACGCCAGGCTCACTCCTGCTCTCGCACAGGAGGAGAACTGGGAACAGGCAGGAAGCCATGGGTTTAATGGGAAGGATTAACACAAATCCAGGGTAAGCTCAGGAGAGATAACAGAGAGGCTCGTGCAAGATAAGGAGAACAAGTGGTGGCTTGATAAAGAACCCAGGAGAGCTCAGGGCCAGCACCAAACTGTGCAGGTGAATCTGCGAACAGGTTCAGTCTCACCGACTAAGAGCAATTAGAGCTAATTAAACTAATTGCCTTTCTCCTAGTGTAGAATCCCAGAACAGTCTGGGTTGGAAGAGACTTTAAAGTTCATCTAGTTCCAATCCCAACCCCTTCCACAATTCCCAGGCTGCTCCAAGCCCCGTCCAACCTGGCCTTGGACACTTCCAGGGATCCAGGGGCAGCCACAGCTTCTCTGGGAAAGCCATTCCAGCCCCTCCCCATCCTCACAGGGAGGAATTCCTTCCCCACATCCCATCTATCCCTGCCCTCTGGCAGTTTAAAACCACTGCCCTTTATCCTGTCACGATCTGCCCATAGAAAAGGTCCCTTTCCCTCTTTTTTAACCCAATCCAAACTGGGAGATCATTCTCTCAGCCACATCCACACCGGAGACTTCCCACCTAAGTGCAGGCCACGTTTTTCCAAATTATGGGAGACAAGGATCCAACTCTTTGCTTTGAAACTAATACTGAAGACAATTTCAATTAACTTGGCAACACTTCAATCTGAGCCTTAAGGAAAGAGATTCCCACCCTTGCCAGTCACCCAACCCAATTCACCTTTCCTGATGGAAATCATGGAATCCCAGAATCATAAAAGTTGGGAAAGACCTCGAGGATCACCAAGTCCAAGCTGTGCCCAATCCCCACCTTGTTCCCAGCCCAGAGCGCTGAGTGCCACCTCCAGGAATTCCTTGGACACCAAACCTCCCTGGGCAGCCCCTTCCAGTGCCTGACCACCCTTTCCATGGAGAATTCTTCCCAAATTTCTCCAAAGAATGAAACCCCGGCCTGCAAAAGGCATTTTTGTTTGTTTCCTTTTTCTCAAGGCCAGGCCAAAAGTCGGTCACAAGAGCTGTGCAGAAACAATTTGCTTAGGGAAAAGGGTTTCCCAGTTTTGCAAGGCCAGCGTTCCCATTCCACCCACTTACATTCCTGGATTAAGGGAAAATAAAATCACATCCGCAGGCCGGTCAGCAGTGACACAGGTCGAGATCCAGGAACATGGCAAAGGGCTGGAAGAAAATTCCATGCATGGAAAGCTGTTTGGAGAAGTTCTGCACTCCCTCCAGCACCACCATTTCCATCAGGCCTCGTTAAGGAGCATTTCATCCCTTCAGATCATTTGCATAATTGCCGCAATCAAAGGCACTACTTTACAGTAATAACTTTAATGGCAGATTTTTCCTTAAACATTCTTTTTTAAATGCTCCAAGGTCGGTGCATCCATGTGCCAGGAGAAATACAGGCAGGAGGTGATGCTCTGGGAATGTGGGGTGAGGAGAGGGACCAGCTGCTTTTTGTTTTGGGGTTATTTCTGCTTTATCACGCTCAAGGTGCATCCCAGAATCAAAATGTCTGTCAATTAAACAGCAGCCTGGTTGGTACATTGGGGCTATTCCCTGCTTTTTTCCCCGTTAATTTTGCTACTCTTGTCTCATTAGGAGAGAATCTGGCTCGTTTCCAGGCTAAAACCAGGCTTTGGAAAGGAGAGTGCAAATCTCAGCCTTTGGTTTGCCTCCACAGAACCCTGGCATGGCTTGGGTGGGAAGGGACCTTAAAGCCCATCCCCGCCACGGGCAGGGCCACCTTCCACTGGAGGTTCTTCCTAAGAAGGTGGAGCTCTGGCCTGTTTCCCTCAACTCCATGGAGATAAGACCATGGAGATAACATCTCCAAAGCCTTGTAAGGTTTATTTTGAAGATAGGCAAGAACCACTGGCCTAATTTTTAATATGAAACACAGACTTAGAGCAAACAAGCTCAGATCCAACGGGAAATTCACAGCAGAAGCCAGCTGGGATTTCCACCCTCCAGCTCCTCTCTGTGATTCCAAGCTCTGTGTCCTCCAGAAAACCCAATTTCGTGCCAAACCCCCGCGTGTTCCACCAGTGCATCTCCAACTCCATCATGCTGGGATGCTCCTCATGGAAAGCTCCCCTAGGAGCACAGGAGCATCGTGGATTTGTCCAAGCAAGCTCCACACCTCATCCCTGAGGCAGCAAAAGATTTGGGGAACACTTCCCCTAACTGCGGTTCCCAAACGAGCCAGGCCCGAGCGAAGGCCCTGCTGCCCTTTAATGCCGGCCTAATGACATTAAACCCAAACATGGGGCAAGGCTGGGGAGGGAATCAGACAAGCCATAAATTAAGGCAGAGGATATGAATTCCATGCAGGCTGCAGTGTTGGGGTTAACGTGGGTCTGGAAGCAGTTTAGGGAAAACCTGGAGTGGCTAAGGGCCAGCTCTGAGCAGAGCTGCTCTGGGCTAATCGTTTCCTTCAGGCAGGCTACTCCAGCTCACTAATAGGTTTTAATAAAAACTTCCAATTGGGCCAGTAAACCCCTCATTAAGCTGTTTTTAAAGCATGAATTTAAGAGGGCCGGGGGTAAAAGGTCAGGGGGAGTTTTTAATTCAGAACGGCTGGCAAAAGGTGCTGTTGTGATTGAAAACACCAGAGTTCAAGTGTCCAGGGCCACATAAACATCCGACTCTGTCACTAGACCTGCTTAAGTGACAGCTTGAAAAATAGATTTAATAAGACAGAGAGATAAGTTTCCCACTCTTACACAAGCAATAGGAACAGCAGATCCCAATATTAGGCAGGAACAGGATGGTCAGGAAGCAGCCCCAGCCCTCCCATCCCGGCCTGAGGGGATGAATAAAGAGCAGCCCATGGCCAGCTGGGTGTGCAACCATTCCCAGGGGCTCTGGGACACTCAGATCCAGGGCCTCCTGCTGGGAAGGGAGCAAAGTTCTCTGGGAATAACACGGAGCAGCCCAACCCCACATCCTGCTACCAGGGTCTCCCACACAACCGCTGCCATGGGATGCCAGCACGGGAATTCCCTGCTGCCATCTGAAACAGCACAGAACCCCACAGTGGGTTGGCTTGGAAGGGACCTCTAAGTCAGTCCAGCTCCACCCCTGCCATGGGCATTTTCCACTATCCCAGGTTGCTCCTGGCCCACTCCAACCTGGCCTTGAAAGCTTCCAGGGATGGGGCAGCCACAGCTTCTCTGCCAGGGAATTCTCTTGGGCAATCTCCCACACTGCAGAGGGGTCTGCAGGAAGCTCCATCTCAGCTCAGCCCAGACCCATCCCCACCTCAGCACTCTTAAGCTTTGGGCCTGCACCAGTGAAGTTTGACCTCAGTTGTTTCATTTTCCTCTCATTTTTCTCCACGACTACAGAGCTGCTCTCTAGGACAGTGCAGCTAAGGAAAAACTTCCCCCTTCCCTGGGAACACGCACTCACAGAGCAGAAACATCTCCTCCATCTTGCCCAGAACCCCAGCTGTGCACTCTAACATTTAATTTTATGTCAATGCACATCTAAAATTTGAGATTCCCTGAAGACCTCTTAAGAGAAAATCCTCCCTGGAACAATTTGCATTGAAGCAAAGAGTGAGGATTTAACAAGTGATGGAGAATTACAAATACTCGGCTTTCAACTTCTTATTCTACTTCTAATCAAAACACACTTCAAGCTCAAATTCTGAGCTAATAGATGCAACAAAATTGGGGGGCATTTTAGGTAGGAACTCAGTTATTTGCTCATTCCATATTTACAGATAGTGGAAAAAACCTCTGGAGTTTGTTCAGGGATTGTCTTCTCTCCACACCAGAATTAACAAGGAAGCTTACTGGGAGAGAGGGGAAAAAAAAAGCTTTTGCTTTTAAAATGTGCTTCTAATTCTGGCCTGTGAGGAGAGCAGAAGCCAGGCTCTCTGGAATGATCCCTACGGAAACATTTGCTTTGGCTCCAGACAGGACACTTTGGAGCATCGGGAGTCAAATCAGATCAGCTGCTCCTCCGTCCTTTCTGCTTAATGATCCCATTGATAGCCACGAGGTCAGCAGATGCATTCCTGCCTTTCCTGCCTGCTCCTTGCTGGGAATAGGGATTGCTGCTCCGACAGGGATCCTATAGGCACAGAGGAGTCAGGATCTCTCTGGACAGTGACCTCATTTTCCCTGGATTTTCACTCTACACAGATTCACTACAGCTCGCTCCATCCTTGCAGTTTTCCTGCTTTGAACTCCCCAGTGCCAGCTTTTTTTTGACCAAGGCAGGCTCAGGACCATCAAAGTCTCTTCAGAGTATCTGGGACTCCTTAAAACCAGAAGGCAGAGCAGAAGAAAAGAGGACAAGAAAGCCTGGAAAACAGCAGCACCTTTTCCAGGCCTCTGCTAGAGCAGGGATAATAAATCCCTACATGGAATCGGATTTCTATCGAGGGAAAAAAAGAAGTCCTGGGGGGCATCCCAGGCAGAAATTCCTGCTCTTAGGAGAGAGCCCAGGGTCAGAAACAGCAAAGCTGGCACCACCACAGACCTGGGGAAGCAGTTTCGGTCTCATCCTAAGCCAGGAGAACACAGGTCCTTGATTTTCAGCAAGGATAAAGCAGGAAGTTGGCCTTGGGGGTTCTTTCTAACCCCAGCACCACAGTGGGAACCTGGAGAGAGGGGCAGAGCTGCCATGACTGGAGCTGAGCCAGACCAGGACACCTGGAAAGGGGCTCCAACAGGGAGAACGTGAGGGAAAGACCTTGGAACTGCAAAGCTCAAGGAGGAGATTGAGGCTAAGGATGGAAAAGCCAGGAAAGCTCTGCAGGAGCAGCGTGGTCCTGCAGCTGTGCTCCAGGGAGGATGGGCAGCACCTCCATCCGTCCACCCATCCATCCCAAAACCACCCCAAAGCCTGCCAGTGCACTCCATCCATCCACAGTCCCACCAGAGCAGTGCCCTGCCAAAACCAGGGAGAAAAGGGGCCCTGGATCTGGATCAGTGCCCATGCACAGGGAAGGGCCCAGGTGCCACCAGCACCCCTCACCGAGGGCACCCCACTGGGTGCAAAGCCAGGTTTACATCACAATCACAATAAGCAAAGCCTGAAGTTATCCCAGCTCAGCTGATCCCAGAGCAGCACAAGCCCCTGGCTGATGCCCACTCCAGGATCTGCATCCCAGAGCAACTCCTCACCTTCCAGGGACACACAGCCCAGCGTGGGGCTTGGCATTCCTGTTTCCCAGCTCACTCCCTCCAGCGAGGAGTGCTTTTCATCACACTTCCCTGCCAGGAGTAAGAGCAAAGAGCAAAACCTGTGGCAATACCAGCTGATCCCACAGCTTGTTGTTATTTCCAGGCTCTGGAGTTCTTTAAAATTCATAGGGACAGCATGGAGTTTGAATAGAGGCTACCAAAATGCATCTTGAGATGCAGCAAAAAAACCCCCACACTTCCTGGAGGGGAATAGGAAACAGTCAGCACTTACAAAGAACTCTCCAGGAATTTTTTTTTTTTTTTTTAAAGGATCTTGCTTTGAAGTAGATGCTCCCAAAGAATGAGGCTTCCAGAGCTCAGCAATATTTAATGTACTGCCCCAGCAATGGATGACAATGTTGTTGTTTCAGCTATATTATAACAAAAATATTGTGGTTTTCCTGTATTCTAACAAAAGGAACTGGAGATTTACATCTCCTTCATCTCATTCCGAAGGAGCCCTCACGCCAAAAGCAGGGAAGGGAGAGACCCCACTGCGTACAAAGGGCTGCTTGGAGGGGGAGTCTCCAGTTGGGACACAAGGAAAGGCCAAAAAAAGATGAAACACCACTTGGAAAACAAAGCAAAAAAAAAGCCATTTTTCTACACCCATCAGCAACACATCCAGAGGATTAGTAACTCCAGTCCAACCCTCTGGGTTTGTGCTGTCCTGGATAAAATATCCACATTCAACAGGGAAGCATTATCTGGAATGTTTTATGGATTATAATGGAAAATTCTCCATATTCCTCAGCTTCTCCACTTGAAGAAGCTCCACCTCAACATTCCCAGAAACCCTCAGACAGCTCAAGTGCCCACGATTAAAACAATCCATTGGAAACGAGGAGACAGCTGCAATTCCCAGGAGGAGAAGGGATCAAACCTCCCTAATATTCACACCCAAATGGAATTCAACCATTCTCATTCCTCCTTTCTGAGCAACCAGATTCCATCTATGAATGGAGCCAAGCTGGGAATACAAATCCCATCTCCAACCACGATCCAGCGTCCTTCACCCACCCATCCCATGGCACGAGCACATTCCTGAAGGGAGAAAACATGGCCAGATAAGCTCATTTAAGACATTATTCCAAGGCAGTCATTCCCAGAAAATCTGCAGTTTTCCCAATATTTCCACAGAGAGGAATGCTTCCAGAAGGATTTCTAATTTTCCATTTAGGAATGGGTTGGAAAACTAAAAAAAAAAAAAAAAAAAACCCACCAAGCTGGGCAAAGCATGTCCTGACTTCCAAGGAATGAGCTGCACCTCATTCCAGGGAAAAGCCCAGGATAGGAGTAAGAAATTCCTGATATCCAAATCACCCGTGGAAAGGGAATTTGGGAGGAACAGGTTCCCTCCCAGGGATGTCCTTTGTTCCCTTCATCATAAACATAACCCTTCCACCAACTCTCTCCAGCCTCAATTTACAGAATCTCCTTTCTTTGAGGGCATAGGAGCAGAAAGAAAGGCAGTGAAAGATAATCAAATGCTTAAAAAAATTATATATAAACTTGACAAAAATAGCCTTAATTTAAAAAAAAAAATCAAAACTTGAACACGCCAGAGAAAGAGTAAAAAAAGGAATCAAAACTTGAACATGCCAGAGAAAGAGCAAACAAGCTGGAGTAAAGTAAAAGCTACGTACCCACAAATGCATCAAAAAATGATAAATGCAGCTTTTGGCTCATTTTTAGTCACTTACCAAAGGAATACCTGCAAAACAAAAGGAAGAAAAGGCAAAAGAATTAAAATTGGGCTTGATAAATTCAAGGAATCGACGTCCTGTGTTAGTTTTGTTCCTCACTTTAAACCTTCGGAGTTTCAAAACGCTGTCAAGGAGGACAGAAAAGTCCTGAATCGCATAAAATGTAACACAAACGGGGAAATGCTGCTGCCTGGAAATGGAAAAAGAGCAAATTCCCAACTTTTTGGGCTAGTCAGCACTCCAAGGGATTGCCCCCCTTCTTTGCATAAAGCAGCAGACACAGAAGGGACCCCCCTGCCCCAAATCCCACCAGGTCTGGGCTTGCCAAGAGCTGCTCCTGGTTTTCCCACTGGAATTCCCTTCAGCCTCAGCTGCAGCAGGGTGACTTCCTGTAAGATCACCAATTCTGATTAAAACTGACTTTTAATCCTAGCATTGAGCAAGTTTTAAGATGTTCTCCTTCAACTTGTGTTTATTCCCAGCATGGCTTCAATCCCACATCAGGCCTTTATTATTTGTATCTGCAGCATATTAAACTAACCCAAAAATCCAAAAAAAACCCCCCCAAAACTAAAAACCACCCCAGGTTTGAAAGATTTTCAGAAGGATTCGCTGTTACTGAAGATGCCCTGAGTAAGCGCGTTCGTTTTGTACTCACGCACAGTTTGATTCACTCTAAAACCCAACAATCTCAGTATTTTGCACCATATTTAGCAACAATTTCCTACAGATTTGCTGATGTACAAAGACACCTTGCTATTGCAGGCTAATTTGTAGTTTTGTTAATAATAAAAGCAGCTTTTTGTAAAGCTCTCTGCCGTTAAGGGAGCCTCGCTTTGCTGATCTCCACCACGCTCGTGGTGCCGCTCAACACCAACTCAGAGGAATTATTCTCATTTCTTGGCAGAAGTTAAGAACCCCCTGAGGCTCATTTAAAACACACACACCCCACACCCCCCCCCCCCAAATGAGGAATTAATAAAATATTGTATTTTGCTGAACCACATGAAGTTTTCTGACGTGTGTCTGGCGCTGATTACATCAATCCAGGCTCCCGGCCTTGTCATGTGATGACAGGCAAACACTTGTGGATTTATTCCTCTCAAGAAGCCTGCGAGACAAACGCCAAGGAAACCAAACCAAAGGGCCCACTCCGAATCCATAAAAGCAGCAGGAATTCTTGCAGGGATTTCTTAGTTTTTTAATAGGTACAAGCAGGGCAGGTACCCAATTCCCCCACATTTCAGGTTGGGGTTCTGACCTTAATCACCAGTTTTCCTTTTCAAGGTGCTCTGTCAGGAGCTAGCAGAAATATTTCTTGTAACAATGTGGTTTTTTCACTTGTGCCTCAGCATTTGAAACATTCCCAACAGATAATGACAAGGAAAAACATGGATTTGATTTTGCAGGCTTGGGGGTAAACTTCACCAGTGGAACTTTTGATCTGCACGTCGTCAGAGCCAGAAATTCTGCTGATTCCAAGCCTGCTCCACTTGGATTGCCTAAATCAAATTAAAAAGTGATGCCATGGCTGTTTTCTGCTGGGAGAGACAACATTTCTAGGCCTGACTTGCCAGGGGAGGCAAATCCACATCCCACTTAGCCCAGATCAGCTGGGAATCATAAACATCATCTAATATTTGAGTTAAATGGTTTTCACCACCTTGTCCTGCTGATTAATTCTAGCTCCAGTATATTCCTGGAAAGCAAAATCTGAGAGCAAAACATGGTTTGAACCCCATTATTCCCAAGGAAAACACATCCTGCTGGCAAGAATTTGAGGACACGGCTCCACAAGAGCTTCCAGGGATCAGGAATTCCCAAACTCAGCCCGCACAAAATGCCACCTTTTCCAGAGAATGCCTTTTTTCCTGCATGCAAAGCATGTGGGATGATGGCTTTTATTTGCTGAAGGAGGAGGAGGAGCTCATCAGCCAGACTTGCCCCATAAATTTACATTTCCTTCTCCACTCAGCCACCCCAGAGCTGCCCAGGTTATTTAATGCAGGGGTTGTTTGTGACAGGGCTTCCTCTAAGGCTGGAAAACATTCCTGAAACAATATTCCAAATGGAGTCGATTAAAAATAGGATAGAACAGGCAGGCTTTACCTTTACATCTATGGAAGTTCTGAGGAAAATCCAGCTGTATTTGTAATAAAAACGGAGTAAAACCGGTCCCACCCACCCCAGCAGTGCCCAACACCACGAGCTGCTTCCAACTAAATTTCCACAGGCAGGAGAATTCCCTGCTGCATCCCTAAATCTGCAGCTGGTGTTAACAGCTCCCATTGCTGTTCTCCACAGAGAACATCCTCCATGGAACGTGAACCCAGATGTCAACTTCCATCTCCATCAGGAATCCCTCTCCTTTCTCTGGGCTCTGGAACCTGGGATGAGGGAAAAGTTACTTGGGTACAGGAATATTTCCTATTTTCCATCAGGATTTGCTTCCCAAAAGGAGGCTTCCAGGAAATCTCCACAAGCTGGGAGCACCACTGTGAGGTATCCCATCCCTGGGAAGGTGGGAATGTGGCATTTTTAACTATCCAGATCTTCCCTGTGGCAGGGAGGGAAGGAAGCGGGGGATCATCTCCCCTGGAGCAGCCTCAGGCCACAGCAGGCAACCAAATGGACACACACAGCTGCAGCTTCCTTCCAAAATTCCAGCAACAGGGAAAGCTGGATGAGCCACCTGCCACGAAGCCAGCACGGTGTTCAAAAGGGTGAAGCCATGGAAGTACAGAAAACGTGGGAAATGCACCTGTCCTGGGACAGGACTGCGTGAGGAGCACCTCAGCCAGAGGCCTGGCCAAGCAGAAACTGAGATTCCCCTCCCTCTCCAGGGATGCAGCCTGGGGCTGTTCCACAGGGACATTTAGGAGGCTTTTCCTTATGCCTAACCTGGATCTTCCTTCCCATCACACAAACCAGCAGCTTCTTGTCCTGTCCACAGGGAGACAGGACAGAGAGCAGAATCCTGGGATGGTTTGGGGTGGAAAAACCTCACAGCTCATCCAGTGCCACCCCTGCCATGGGCAGGGACACCTTCCACTGTCCCAGGCTGCTCCAAGCCCCATCCAACCTGGCCTGGAACAATTCCAGGGATGACTCCACAACCCCTCTGGGCACTCTGTGCCAGTGTTCCAACATCTCTGCTTCTTTCACACAACTGATCTCTGTCTCCTTTCCCACTCTTCCTTTCCCTCAGCTCCTTCAGCTTCTCCCCCCTGTGCCACAGCTTGAGCCTCTCCTGCGCCCAGCCTGGGGCCACAGCCCCTTCCAGAGCAAAGGGACACCCAGACGCTGCCACTTCCCTGGCTCTGAGGAGTGGAAAAGCTCATCCACAGCTTCCAAAAGTTACTGAAAGCTTGCTGGAAAACCACAATATACCAACCAAATTAAAGCTGTAAACACTTAGGATGGAAAACCACCCGTTTTTCTTCCCTGGGACCTGGGGATCCACTTCCCCAGCCCAGTTGGGAAACATGGCTGGCAAGAGACAGCAAATCCATCAAAATGAGATCCAGGATTAGCCTGGTGCACCATTAATTTCAGAACATCATTAACTTAAAAGTGTGGGGGTAAGAAACCTTTCTGACAGCTGGTTCTGGTCCCTGCCAAGCCTTCAGCACTGCACAGCCGTGGTGGGGGGAGGAAATCAGCTGGAATGGGAGCAAATGAAACCAGTCTGGTTTCTGGATTCACTTTCTTGTGGTCACAGAGCTCTAAAAGCTGGGATTCTGTGCTCTGTAATTACAACATCCACATTTAAATGGGAGGAACGGGGCTAACATTAAAAATAAAGGAGGAGGAGAAGGAGGAGGAGAAGGTTTGCTCCTCGGTGCTGGGAAAGGTGCCTGGGCAGGGCTGGAGCCAAGCAGGGGATGCGGAATGGGATGTCCCATCCTGTGCATCCACTTGGCTCTTCCCAAAGCGCCACATTGTACTCCCCTGGCAAAGGCCTGATCAGGAGACCAAATGGGAATTATCCAGCTGAGCCCCAGCACTCACCAACTCTGCCCACACTCGTTTCCAAAGTCAAAAAATGATTCCAAACCCTGGCTTAGGTGACTGCACAATTTGTCAGACTCCAGCGGGGTTTGCTTTGGTAAAATCCTGCCAGTGCCAAAAGCAGATGCTGAAGTGGCAGCCTTGGGAATCCTGCTCTGAGCTGCTCCTTAAGCTGGACACTGAGCCCAGGGGAAGGGGAGAATGGGAACAGGCAGCAGGAAGAGGACCCCAGGCTGCCAAACCAGGGCGTGCCCAGAAGCAGGAGCACAACTGGACACAGACCCTGATGGAAAACCACAGGATCAGCATCAGCCTGGACACATTCAGGACCTGGAACAAGTGGGAATCACCTCTTGAGCACTGCTATGATCCTACTGTACCAGCAGAAAGGCTCTGCAGGTAAAACCCCAGGAAAACAGGATGTGAGTAATTCCTTGATTAAAAAAAAGAATCCTTTAATTGCACTAATGAATCTCTCTGGGGTTGGCCCCTGCTGCCAAGCACTCTGCAGACTGAGATTCCCCAGTGCCACCTACACTTACCTCACACATTTCTAGGTCTCCAGGACTAATCCAGCCATGGATCACCTCCTCCTGCCCATCCACTTGGAATTCCAGCTGAGCAGATCCCACCTGGCCCCTCTCAAGGACTGCTCCTACTCCAACCCCAGGCGCAGGGAGGGGAAAACCTTCCCCATGCTGGGAGGGGGGGAAAACACTCCATGATTCATTTCTGCCATCAGCCACAATTAAATTTTCATCTCTCACCCCAAATATGGTTCTCATTAGCTTCATTAGCTCCCGGTTGTACTGCAAGGCAACGGTGTCACATGGAATTAATCTTTGTTTTCATTAATGTGTCATCTCCAGCGCTCAGGGCTGCTCGCAGCATTCTTTGAAACCGATCCCTTCCCTCTCTTCTGGGCAAGGAGGAAGCGCCAAAAAGCAGCTTCCTGGGCAGGAAGGATGACCCCCTGAGATCCTGCAAGGCTGGCTTTACGCTTCCAGAGATAATCTTTGCTTGCTGGGGACGGAGGGAGGGCAGCTCAGAGCAGAAGGGATGCGAGGCTGCAAGCCACAATAACAAAGAAATTCCTGAGCTTCCCTGCCAAGGCCTGATAAAGGAGCAAGATATTCTAACTTTTCTTCTTGTTGTTGTCATTGGGGTATTTTGGAGAGCTGGGAAAATAAAGCCAGGCTGCAAAAAGGGTTCTGGGTAAAGACTTATTTGCAAGGCCCTAAAAACCTCCAAATTACTCCAATTTAGCCCAGGCACCAAGGTGATATTGGTTAATGAGATTTATCTAAAGATATTTCTTTTTAATACCCAAAACTGGACACTGGACTCAGGCATGATGTGAATTTCTGCTTCCACTTCCAACCTGAATGGAAAGCTGGTCTCAGTTAAGAATTCCAGTCCCTCAGTACAAGCTTGTATCACTTCCAGACAGGCTGATAAAGCAGGATAGAGACTGATGGGAAGCCCTTGCCAAGGTCACTCAGTCAAGCACAGCTGAGAGATCCACTCCCACCTGTGCTGTGATCTCAGAGAATCCCACATGTCCTGACAAAACCCAGGACACCCAGGTTCCTACTCCTTCCTTGCCCAGCTCCTGATTCTTCAGTGTCTGACAAAAAGTCTTCCTGAATTATCCACACTGCTTAAAAAGCCAGCACAGCTCCAGAGGGGATCCACTGATCCCTGCTGCAGCTGGATTGGGCTGCTGGGAGCTCCAAGGGGGATTCTCTCATCTGCTGGTCAGGACAGGGCTCCTCCAGGCCAGAGGAGGCCACCAGGATGGTCAGAGGGATGGAGCTGCTCTGCTGGGAGCAACAGCTGGGACAGTTGGGATTGTTCTGCCTGGAGAACTTCAGGGTGACCTAACTGTGACCTTGCAGGACCTGAAGGGAGCCTGCAAGAAAGATGGAGAAAGGATTTGCAAGGAATGGAGGGACAGGACAAGCAGGAATGGCTTCGAACTGTCAGAGGGCAAGGTTAGGTGGGATACTGGGAAGGAATTCCTGGCTGGGAGGGTGGGCAGGCCCTGGCACAGGGTGCCCATAGAAGCTGGGGCTGCCCCTGGATCCCTGGAAGTGTCCAAGGTCAGGCTGGACAGGGCTTGGAGCACCCTGGGACAGTGGAAGGTGTCCCTGCCCATGGCAGGGGTGGAATGGGATGAGCTTTACGGTCCCTCCAACCCAGTCCATTCCAGGATGATTCTGTTCACGCTCTTGTGCCCTCACCATCAAAGAGTCACAAACCAACACGCTTAAAAGTGGGAATGCTTTGCCTAATCCAGCCCCAATTCACACCCTGGCTGCTTTCCAACTTGGAATGAGAAACTCAAAGATCTGTCTCCAACCTTTACTGGGCTGGATCACTCTGGATAAACACCCTTTAGTCTCAGAACCCAAAGGTGTAGAAAATAAGAAGAAAGAACATGGGAAGAGGCTCACTGAATGGCCACTAGCAGCTTCCTGGAGAGGGAAAACACTCCCTGAGCACCTCCTGAGCTCCAGCAGCCACTGGAGCTCAGCCTGACCCAGCCCCCAGCACACCCTAATTAAACCCTGAATGGGTCAAGTGCTTTTTAATGAGACAAACCCCACTAGCCCTCCACCACACACCAGCCTTTCCTCTTTCTCTGCTGCAGATGAACTTCTAATCACAGTCATTTAATTGCAATTAAATCACCTGCCTCAGAGAGAAGCCTCATCCTTCCATATGAAACTCCCAAGCTGTTCTGTTCCAGCAGCTAAAGATGAAAAACCACCAGGAAGTTGTGGAGCATCTCCTCCCCTCTGTGCAACTTTCGGGCTTCAAAGGCCACAGAAGCTCTGTTTCATATTCCTTGCAGGAAAAAAAAAGGTGCTGCTTGGTCTCACTTGACCCTAAATACCTGCTGGCAGTAGCTGCACCACCCTTTCCCACAAGGGAAGAACACACTGAAAAGAACCTCTTTTTGTAGCCACCTCATGCTATAACATTTTATTTATTGCCTTGTTTAACTTACTCCCTTGAGCTCCTGTAACTCCACCAGAATCATGAACGAAAATAAAGGCAACACCATTTAAAATCCCACAATTCCAGCTTTTTTTTTTTTGTTGGTTTTTTTTTTTAAATCTCTGCTGTCTGACAACGGGCAATGAGCTTTGGGAAATGACCCAACACAACAACCCAGGGAAAGGAAGGGGTTTCAGATGCCAGTTGGAAGTGCTGGAAGGGAGGAAACAACAGCAGAAGAAACAGGAGATCGGTGGCAGAGTAGCTGAAAAGTTTGTTTCTATAAGAAAATGTAATAGCTCTCTGGAGACACCTTACTGGGGGATAAAAGTGAATTTATTCCAGAATTACTAAGTCACTTTAGAAGTGCATTAGTGCTTCTGCAACAAAGCTGATTTAACTCCTGCTGGAAGCCTCTCCCACAGAGCTTGTCCTGCCACAGGACAATGCCCATCCTCACAAACACAGATCCCACAGGGAAAGAAGCCTCAAATGGAGGCTTCACAGGGCCACCTGCAACAGGGATTTTGATTAAACCAAGGGGCAGCTTTTCCCACATCCTTGTTCAAATGGATGAAAATCCATTATAGGAATATTCAGAAGGGAGGAAGTGGGAGAAAGGCAAAGCCTTTTGTATGGGACCAGTGGAGCTGTGCTCTGGACAAGCTGGATTTGCAGGCTGCAAAGTGGATGTTGGAACTATGAGGAATTCCAACAAAACTCTTTTAAAACATCTTTAAACAGCTTCTACTCTACTCAACCTGGGACCACTATCACTTTACTCCTATTTTACTAGTGCAGAAATGACAGGAATAATCGAGGTTAAAACGAACATCACGATTCAGCACTCCACCCAACGGGTCAGATAGGAAATATTCTTTGCCCTGGCAGATTTTGAGACTCTTGACGGTCTCCTACTTCAAAAGGAAAAAGTTTAAAAGTGGCAGATGGGGATAAAAGAAAAATACACCCCAGTATTTTAAGCTGGACACACTGAGTGTGACCCCATCACACGGGTGGCCTTGACCCCAAACACACCCGGGTCTAGTCCAAGCAGACCCACAGCTGTTTTGGGAAACACTGCGCCCAGAAGGACAAAACCTGCCCAGTTTGAAGGTGGAGAGCACTGGGAATCTTGACCCCACACTTCCCAGGCACCAAAATAAATTCATTTCTCCACAAGGTCACTTAATTTTGAGACCCACCGAGGTGCATCTTATTGCAGACTGTTCAGAGTGGAAGACAACAAACTGGCAAAGTCAAGGGCAACAAACTGGGCCCGGTTCTTGGGATTTTACGTTGCCAAAAGAATCCTTACCCTTCAAACCCCACTACAAACAGCTCACAGGAGCAGTTTTCCTGGGGGGTTTAACACCCTCCAAGCCCTCAGCTGCTCCTGGCTGTGCTGTCCTCAGGCTCATGGATATTCCCCAGCTGCCAGGTGGGGCCAGGGCAGGCAGGGAGCGTGTCCTGCCCTTCAAAGGAGACACTTTGCTCTTCCAAAGCTTCCCCTGGCTGAGCCCAAGCCAGCTGGGCAGCAGTTGAAAGAGCTGCTCCTTCAGCAGCGCCCAGGGTCTGGGGACTGCAGCCCAAAACAAATAGGGACATTTACAATTAAAATAGACAAAAAGGCGATAAAAGGAATAAATTGTTCCTCACTGGCCTGAAGAGGAGAGCTCTATTCCTGCTTAGCATGCTGGATCTTCCCTGGACTGGCTTCCCAGGCAAGCTCAGCTGAAGGTTTTGGTGGATGGGAGAGCCCATGGGGCTGGCTCAGAGCAGCCCACACTGGCCAGTGAACAGGGACAGCAAGATTTTGTACAAAAACTCAAAATAATGTGGCCACAGGAGGAAGTTCTTCCTCATTTCAGGCACCTCTCTGCTGAGCTGCCTCATCACTCCTGTCAGGAATGCCTGACATTGTCCTTTCCAGGAGAGCTGTGGTCTCCTGCAGGTGCTTCAGAGAAGCAACAGAACTCATCAAAACCTCTCAATCTGCCCCAAACTGGGAGCAGGACAACTAAAGGACCATCTAACCCCACCTACAAACCAGTGTGAGACAGGAATTTTAAAGCCAGCCTTTGTTTTAAGGCCAGCCTAAGCTCTAAGGCCAATGCTGCCCACCCACCAGCAGATTTTGGGTACTCTGAGCTCACCCCTTTCCACCACCACAATTCCTGAGGGACAGGGAGAATTCAGGGAATCCTGCTTTGCTCATTCCCTGCACTGGAAGCACCCAGCATCCCCCTCTCCAGAGAATTCCATGTCACACCACATGCACAACAGGAATAATCTGGGTCTGGCCACCCAGCGACCCATTCCAGAGGATCTGATGAAAAATGAGGCTGCAGCTGAAGGAGCTGGGCTGCTTTGATTCTTCTCCCTCCCAACAGCCACCTCATTTCCTGTTTAATATAGGATATTAAGAGGAAATGAAGCTGAGGGAACATCCCCACTCCCCCCTTTTCTCTCTTACCCCTTTCCCAGAAGATCCCAACCCAATCCCTGGAGCACCAGGCTAGATTTCACCCCCCAAATTTCAAGGAGAAAGGGGGCGGGGGGGAGGGAATCCAGCCTTATCTCAACTATCAAGAGTCAATTCCTTTCAACCACAACAGGCAAACTCCAGGCTCCATGTGCATTCCTGCCAGGCAGATCATTGTCTTGGAGCTGGGAAGAGACCCAAAATTCATCCCTGAGCTTCCACCCTGCTCAGGAAGAGGGGTTTGGACACGGTCTGGTGGAAGAGAGGAGAAGGCTCCCCTCTGTATCCACCACCTTTCTCCTCTTCCTGGAAAAAGGTGCCAAAAAAGCCACTCCAAGTTCACCAGGCACACCTGGAATTCTTCTGGTAAAACCTCGGGAGCTCTGCAGGACTGCCAGAGGAGACACCACCCCCTGTGCCAGGAGAAGTGGGAGCAGAGGACCAGCACTGCACACACTGCTCAAATACATGGAAAACACATCCCAGGTGGAGCTTTTTATTAAAAATAAAACTCTCAGAACTCTACAGCACCAGCACAAAGAGCTCTCCAGAGAGCTGTGGGCACTAATGAAGAGAGCCTGTCTTAATTATCCCACTGCTCCAAGAATTAACCCACCAAACCTCCAGCCTTGGAGTCACTGCAGCTCCAGCTCTCAGCTACAAAACCTTGGCAGCTTCAGGGGGAGGTTGTTGGGATTTTTATTTTCCCCCCTTCCAAACAGAAACACAAAGAGGAAGAAGTCAAGGATCACATCCAGATTGCTCTGCTACAGCAGAGGCTCCTGTATCCCTGGAAACCAGAGCAGGATGATGCTTGAATTCCTGCCCTTTAGCATTAAAACATCCAGAAAACAGACAAGCAGCTCTGGAACAATCTGGAAACAGGCAATGGAAAACCATCCACCAAGTTATTTTTCCAGCTCTCTGGCTTGGTTTCACAGCTTTAAGTTCATGCTGAGTTAAGAGCTCAGAGAATGGAGCTTTTCAGAGGCTGTTCTCCTTCACCCACTTACATTCCAGCCGGAGTAGGATGGGAATGAACAGGACAGCACACCCAAATCCTTAAAACCAAATCCACTGAGCCCATCTGTGGAAAAGGTGTCCTGCTGTAGAGCCAGAAAATTTGGGAAGAACATCCCTGGGCACCTCTTCACAGCAGAGCCTTTTCCCTCTGCAAAGGCCCCACATCACCTCAGCTGCAGGCAAAGAGGTCACCTAAAGGACCTCTTTGGAAGGGTTTTATTAAGGGCACATCCTCTTTCAACGAATGTATTTGGGGTTTTCACAAGAGCAAGGACAACCCACACCCTTTATTTTTGCACCGCAGCCCTGCCCTGCAGCAAGGTGATTTACAGGGTGTCAGGGTTTCTCCTCCCCCCCCCCCAACAAGCTTTCTGTACTTATTCTGAAATACAGAATTCCAGCTCTTTTCTGGACAGAGCTGAAAACTGAGAAACCATCCTAAAAGTAATTATTGACGGAATTCTCTTGCAGCAGCCACGAGGGGAAGCACTGCACAGCTGGGATGACACAGCATGGAATGTTATGGAATAACCTCAGTGGGAAGGGAGCCACGAGGATCATCAAATCCAATCCTGCAGGCAACTGACAGAGGAGAAATCAGGGTGGATAGCCCAGGTAAGACAGAGCTGGGAGACGCCCATAAATAATTTGTGCCAGGTGCTGTCCTTATCTCACATTCCTACATGGATAAGCTGGCGAGGAGCAATGTTAAGATCTTGGATTTCCAACCTTCCAGGGTATGGGAGGATGCAGAGGGTCAGGCCATGGCAGAGCTGCTGTTTGGGGCAGTTGTGGAGAGCCACGAACCATTGTCTGCCCAAAGAACTGAGCGTGCCTGGAACAGCTCCAGGGTCCTCAGCACAGGAAGGAATCGTTGGAGCAACTCCAGAGCTGCTCCCAGGGCTGGAGCCACGCTGGGAGAGCTGAGGGTGCTCACCTGGAGGAAACTCCAGGGAGACCTCAGAGCCCCTTCCAGGGCCTAAAGGGGCTCCAGGAGAGCTGGAGAGTGACTTGGGACAAGGCATGGAGGGAATGGAACCTTCCAATGCTCCAAACAGAACACGAAAATCAATGTGGACCACAAACAGCACGAGGGAAAAGCAAAATAAGAGGGATTGAGAACCCACCAGATCTGTCCAACGTTGACCAAGGAGAGGTAGAGCAGCCACAGCAGGGACATGAGGACCATGTTGGCACAGCCAGTCAGCAGCACAAAGGCTGCCACTGCCAGGCCAGCCAGGGCCAGGCAATCCAGGGTGCTGTCCATGTCAGACCAGTCCAGGAACCAGATGAGCGTGGGTGCGTAGCTCAAGGCATCCAGGCCCACCTTCCCTTTGAAGTACTTCTTGACATCCTGCAGGTAGAGCTTGCAGGGGAGCAGCCCCTTCTCTCCTATCAGCTGCTTGTTCTGGTGGAACGCCACCAGGAAGGCCACGACTGCAGGAAAACAAGGAGAGGGGAAAATGCGTTAGGAATCACCCAGGATGAGGGATGTGTTTTGAATCCAGAGTTACAGAAGCAATTCGTGGAAGGAATTCATTCACAAACCCTCATCTCCAACAGTGCTCAAGCAGAAGGTTCCCTGCTCATGGCAGGGGGTGCACCTGGATGATCTTTAAGGTCCCTTCCAACCCAAAGCACTCCAGGATCCCATGGTTTCTATAAACCGTAATGCAGAAGGCAAAGGAACTCTGTACATCCTCTCTTGGCTTTGGAGGAGAGCAGATCTCCATCTTTATGTAACACTTCCTGGGCATCTATCACGGACCGGAATCTTTTCCTTATATTAAAAACACTTCATATTTCAAATTATTGCTAATGAGACATTTTAAACTCATACACCCCATTAAAGAGGTGTTCACAGAATCCCACAATAGTTTGGGTGGGAAGGGATCTTAGAGATCCTCTCATCCCACCCCTGCCATGGCAGGGACACCTCCCACTGTCCCAGGCTGCTCCAAGCCCCAATGTCCAGCCTGGCCTTGGACACTGCCAGGGATCCAGGGGCAGCCCCAGCTTCTCTGGGCACCCTGTGCCAGGGCCTCGCCACCCTCACAGGGAACAATTCCTGCCCAATATCCCATCTCTCCCTGCCCTCTGGCAGTGGGAAGCCATTCCCTGTGTTCTGTCCCTCCATCCCTCCTCCCAAGTCCCTCTGCAGCTCTCCTGGAGCCCCTTTAGGCCCTGGAAGGGGCTCTGAGCTCTCCCTGGAGTTTCCTCCAGGTGAACACCCCCAGCTCTCCCAGCGTGGCTCCAGCCCTGGGAGCAGTTCTGGAGTTGCTCCAACGATTCCTTCCTGTGCTGAGGACCCTGGAGCTGTTCCAGGCACGCTCAGTTCTTTGGGCAGACAATGGTTCGTGGCTCTCCACAACTGCCCCAAACAGCAGCTCTGCCATGGCCTGACCCTCTGCATCCTCCCATACCCTGGAAGGTTGGAAATCCAAAATCTTAACATCTTCCCATCCCCTGAATTCCCACTTTCCCACGTCACTACAGATGTCCCGTTTATAGTGTCTCTGCTCCTGCCCTGGACTATCTTAGACCAGCCAGATGCTTTTTTTAACAGCACATCAGCAATTTAATTACAGATCTTTTGATGGCCTACAGAGAAAGTTGGGCAGTTTTTAGGGATTATCTCATATTTTAGGCATCTCCTGCAGTTACCAATTTGCAGTTTGTAACTCCAGTAATCTCCACATCTCAGGGAAAAAAAAAAAAAACCCGTAATGAGCAAGGCCAACATTTCCTGATTAGGCTGCATCCACTAATTTACCCATCCTTCAAACATTATCCAAACACCAGCCATGTCACGGGCAGCAGCACCAGAGCTCTTGCAAAAGGCTGATTTGTTCCCTTCCCCAATGCTCCCTGGTTAATGATCAAATCTGTTTCCTTGCTTATCTCAATGCTGGCATTCTGCAAACAACAATCCTGGTGTTCATCTGGTGTCTCGAACTGGGAGCGCTGGGGGAGAGCCTGTGTGAAATCAGAGCCCAAATTCCCATTTCTTTGAAGTCTGGAGCAGCAACCCAAAGTCTGCAGCCCCAGGGAATCCAACTGAAAGTCCCATTCCCCAGACAAAGGTCTCCAGTGGGTTCCACTTAATCCACTTAACACTCCCCCAGCTCTCAGCACACAGCCATGGATTTTATTCTCATTTTAAAACCACTAAAAGTCATCATCCAACACACAGCAGAGGTCACTGCAAGGGTTCCCTTTGATTCCAGCAGATCCTGAACCCCAGGGATGACACAATAAAGTTGGGAGTTAATTGGTTGTGTCTCTTCCCATCCATCTTTTATACACAGTGAATAATTTTACAAATAAAAGACATTTTTATTCAATTATTTTATTCAATTATGGACAGGGAGAGACATGAGAAAAACTGATGCCAACACTACAGGATCAGTTCTGGAGCACAGGTTAAGTGTTTTCTATTTTATTCATATTTTCTACCAACACTCAGCTCAGCACAACTGTGTAATCAGAAAGCCTGACATGAAACCAGCAGAAATATAATTGAAATATAATTCTTCTGAGCTTTAGACAGCTTAATAGCTTCATTTCTGGCTAAAAAAAAAAGCCAAGAAAAGGCCAGTTCTGCCTTAAAACTCCATGGCTTGATTTCCCATGATTAGCACTGCAATTTGCTGCACAGTTTTCCAAAAGTGCTAATCAAATTCACCTCTAAATGCTCCAGAATTGCTGCCCCAACCCATAAGAAGTACTGAGCAGGTTTTTGCCTAAAAAAGTCTAAATTAGACCCCTGCACTGTATGCCAGACAAACAAGGAAAAGGTAAATTAGGAAAAACAAACGCCAGCAATTCCAGCAAAGTCCACATGGTACAGACAAAACCGTGCTCAGCCTCCCTGAGCCTGCAGGCAGCAAACACAGCACTGGAGCTGCCATGAAATGCACATTTTAGGATGGCCCAGCTCAGGCTCCAAAGGGGTTTCCTCCCAGGACATCCATTTCCCACTGCTGGGATTTCCCACATCATCCTTTGCAGCCAAACCCCAGCAGCAGCCACCCTAATTTCGGGAGAATTCACCTCCCCCAAAGCAAATCCCACTGTTCCACCTGTGTTTGATCCATCACCTCCCAGGTGATGCTCACACACGTGCAGCATTCCCAGAGCTCCATCCCGGACCCAGCTCCCTCTCCTGGACGCTCCCCACGCTCAGTCTGCGTCTGGATGACTCCGGGCTCCCTCTTCACCCATCTCCAGCATCTTCTGGAGCACCTCCGAAGGGCTCATCCCCCAGGCAGCTCCCTCTTCCACCCACCCATCCATCCACGCCCTCCCAGCTCCCTCTCCAAGAGGTTTCCCCCTCAGGCAGCAGCTCCTGTGCTGCTGGACACAGGGAAGAGCCGAAACTGAAGACAGGGACCGCAAAGGATTTCAGCAACACAGGAGATGCCCAGATCCAGGAGGGAAAAAAGGAAGTTATTTATCAGCTTGTCATTGCTTCCTCTCCCTGAACCCCAGAGAAACTGGATCCTCAAGTTCAGTGTAGCAGGCCCTGCTCCCTTCTCCAGGAACCTTCCCTTTGACCTTGGCTTAGTCAGGGGGGGTAAAAAAGTCCCTTTTCCCCCAAAGCCTGTGCTTCTTCCTCAACCCCTATTCCAGAACCTCTCTCCCTGTGGCCTCGTGATCGGGGATTTTCCACTCTGCATCTTCCACTCCTTCCAAGGCAAACAAGCTGCTTCCACCTTGGGCACTGACTGGCACAATCACCCCTCTGCTGGGCTTGGGGCACACTGACCCACTTCCCCTCAGTCCTGGAGCTTTTCCCAGGGAGCCCGCACCCCTCCAAGCCTCCAGACCTGGCACAAGCCCCCACCACGCTTCCATCAGCCCTGGGGCCGCTCACTGCCTGTGCTTTTCATGGACACTTCCAGGATTTGGGAGCGTTCAGCCCAGGCCAGTGCCCTCTGTTCCAGCTGATCTGCCATTCCTCAGGCTGTGCAGGTGGCAGGAGTGGAGCAGCTCCGGGTCTGCCTCCCACTGCGGAGCTTTGACAGCTCACATGGGAGCTCTCCCTGCTGCCAGCTGAGCTTTACATAATATATGCAAATTATCAGGGCTGCTAATAGACCTTCCCTACTTATCCTCACCTCACAAGGTGCTTCACTGTACTTTTCCATTAACTCCCCCCTCTCCACCTTCTCCTTCCCCTCCCAGCCTCCTCTCTTCCCCCAAACCCAGCGTGTTCCTTGCTCAATCCCACATGGTACCAATAACCACCACCCAAGCGTCCCCATCCAAAAGGATTCACTCCATCCAGATTTCCCTGGCACCTCAGCTCCTTTCCCCCAGTCCAGGCTCAGCCTCTCATGGCAGGAGAATGAGCGAATCCCATTCTTCATGCTCAGGAAAGGTTTAAAGATGTGAAATCCAAAACTTTTCAGTCATATGGCTTCTTCTCTCTTCCCCCACGCCCTGTTAAAAGAAGCCTTAACTTTTCCTTAATGCCCAAACCACAAGAAGAACTGAACCAAGAGCACAGAGCTCTGCCTGAAAACCAAACAACATTTTGCACGCACACACACACAAAGTCTGCCTGGAGCAGTTTATCAAGTGCCCCTTTGACCCAAGGAGGCATTTGGACAGGCCCTGAGCTGGCTGCTGCAAGCTGAGGTTGGACTGCTGGAAAGAAGGAAGAGCAGAATATTCCTGGTATTTTCTTTATTACCAGAGAAATGAATCGAGTAAGTTCCCAATTGATGAATTCCCCTGCAAAGTCTTGCAACACAGAAGCAACAACACCAGAGCACCGAGTGAAGGGTGAAGCCAAGCACCCACAAAAAACACACAACAAAGTCCTCTGTTCTTAACACCTTTTTTGTTTTCTTGCCTTTCACAGCCAAGCTGAAGACTTTGGGGTGGTTGCTCGGGGGGTTTTGAAGTGCTCATCTCCCTGTTGCCTCCTTGTTTGAAAAGGTGTGTAAATAGAAAAAGCTTCCCTTTGGGTCCCAGGCTGTTCAAAACCACCCCAGCCTGCAGCTGGAGGATGCCCTGGGAAGATCCCTCTGCTCCAGAACAGCTCTGGGCAAGGAGCTGACTGGGAGCTTGATAACAAGAGTGGAGAAGGGAACCTTTTTCCCTTTCCAGGGGGATGCAGCTGCTCAGAAGACCCAGTGCTGACACGCTGCTGGTGCTGCACAGCCTTGCTAACGAGCACTGAGCTGAAATAAAACCTTCCAGGGCAGCAAAAGTGCCTGAAGATGTTCTCTAATCCTGACCAGGCAGGCTGAAAGCTACTGGGAGCCTTTTAATAAAACTGAGGGAAGGGAAAGCAGGGGAGATGGCAGAGAAAGAGAAGAGGAAGGACACCGGGGAGAGCCAGGAACCTACAGGAAGCCAAACCCCCCGAGAGGGCTTTAGATTTCAGATTTAGGAAGAAGGAGCATGAACCTCCCATAGCTCTAGCTCTGGGGAAAGAAAATACTATTAAACAATACATAAGGAGAAGGAAGATAAACTGGATTTAAATAATAGGTTTTATTTCAAAGCTCTTCACAGAGCCTGGCTGAGATTGGGGAGGGTGGTATCTAATTACTTCAATTTCTACAGCTGGAATCTGCTAATAGTAATCACCCAAAAAGGGCACTTAAAAATGATTTAGAAGGAGGGTGAAGGGAGCAAATACTGCACGTTTGTTGTCGAGAGCTTTGGGACCAGCTATTTACCTGTAAGAGCACTTCCAACAAGACCTCAAAGTATTTCTGTATTGCCAAAACACTGACCCCTGCCGCAGGGAACAAACACACAGGGCAAGAGCAGGACGGAAAGGCTGCAAATCCCAAACTGGCATTGGTCTGAACCTGTGCCCTGCCCAGGTGAGACCCCACTGCAGAGCTGCCTTCAGCACAGGGTTCCAGCATGGGAAGGATGTGAAACTGCTGGAACCAGTCCAGAAGAGGCACCAGGATGAGCAGAAGGATGGAGCAGCTCTGCTGGGAGAGCTGGGATTGTTCAGCCTGGAGAAGATGTCATTGTGGCCTTCCAGGACCTGAAGGAGCCATCAGGAAACATGGAGAGAGACAATTTCCAAAGGATGGAGTGCCAGGACAGTGCAGCAAGGACCCAGCCTCACAGAGCCCTTTCAGCTGGATCCACTTTCCCTGCCTTCCCACTCCTGCCAGCAGCAGGTGGGGCTGGTCTCTGACCTCCCCAAATCCTCAGATCCTCTCCCACCTCCCATCTCCAACCTGCCTCTCACAGAGCAGCTGCTTTGCCAGGGACTTCCCAGGCTCCGGCTGCTCCTGGAAAATCCCTTCCAAAGACAAAAAAAAAAAAAAAAAAAAAAAAGAGGAGAGTTGTTACAAGCAAAGGGGGTAGGGGAGAAGAGAGGGCACACCGAAGGACACTTCACACCTGCCTTGCTCTGCCTGTCCTCCTTCCACACGGGAAGATCCTCAGGGAAAACATCTCCCTTGCCTGCACCAGGCAATGACCACCTCCTTTGGGAACAGGGTGGGGGGCAGGAAGGAGGTGACAGGCCCCCAGACCACGCTTTGGGGTCACTGTACACCCCAAATCCCATTTCTCTCCATCCCATCCTTAGGATCCTGCGCTCTCCCATCCCTCCATTCCACCGAGGAGGGGGAACAACCCTCAGCTCCCAGAGGAGCTCCAATCACCAGGCAGTGCCCACTTCCCCAACACCTTAACACAAATTTCCCTCAGAGGGTTCACTGCTCAGCCCAGCAGGAAGGAAAGGGTTACACATAAAAGGGTGAAATGAAAGAAGGGGGGAAAACATCCCACGACTGAGGAATGTCAAACTGTCACAACGGCATCAGCCGTCTCCTCAGCGAGTCTGAGCCTCGGCGCGCGCGGAATCGCCGCGTCTGGGAGAAAAATCAGCTGTCACAGTAAATGCTTCCATCTCCAGAAAAAAGCCTGCAAGAGCAGCTTGGCACAGAGGCACAAAATTGTTTTCTGCTGTTTCTAAAAAACCCAGGCTCTCCACAGAGATCAAAGGGCAATCCACCTTCCCTCTGGAGCATCCCACCCCAGGGCTGCCCCAGAGGAAATCTGCCTGCCCACAACCTCTCCAGCTCACACACAACAAGCAGCTTCCACCCCACAAGTTCTTGTGGGACACCTCTGCTGTATTGCCAGCCCCAGCACTGCTGCCAGCAGGAATTTGACCTGTGTTAAACCAGGCCCAGGTCCCTGACCTTGGATCACCCCAAACCAGCAGCAGAACTCCCTAGGACCCGAGTGCAGCCAAGCACAAGTTGCACAACAAGCAGGTGAACTTTTCTCTCCTATACCTCTTCCCTTCACAAGGGACACAAACATCCTCCTGCCCCGCTCCTTCCAGCTCCAGTACTCAAAATCCTCCCTCTGACACTCCACTCTCCAAAAGGTTTCCTCGTTCTACACTACAGAAGCATTTTGGGGTCTCCTCCCTCCCTCAGCTACCTTCTGGTGTTCCCACACCTTTCTCTTGCTTGAAAAAGTACCATGAAGAAGTCTCCCTCTTTTTTAGCATCCCACACCTACTCACCAACCTGCAAACTCAGCTTCATCCTCTGGCTCAGGCACTCCCAGCCTCCTTTTCTCCTGCAGCCCACCAGTTTCAATCACTTCCACCAGTAACTCACCTGACCCCCAATCAGATCCTTGTTCCCCACCTCATTGTCCCAGCTGTCCCACTCACCACAAAGTCCCACACCTTTGATTTTCACCGATTCCCACCCCTCCGGGCAGCCCCTGCTCCCTTCCCACCCCCGACACCCCGTAAGCTCCCAGGTGTGGCACATTTATCACCCCAAATCCACCACCAGGAAGCAGCGGCCTCCACCGAAGGCACAGCAGAGAACAGCAATCAGTTTTTCATAAGAAAACTGCAAACTGAGCCACGGGAAACTCAGCAGCCTGGATTTACACACGGGGGAATATTGGAATCGCTTTCATTTTGACTGAAAGAGTCATAACCTCGCATTTCACTGAGAGCTGAAACCAAACTAGAACCAGAGCACGTGTCAAAACCACACGAAACTACAACTTCTGCATGGTTTTGATGCAAAATAATCTAAGCAGGCTGGCAGGCTACAAATTCTAACGATTCCGTGGACAAATCTGGGGCAAGTTTAGAATTTGTACCGTAGTGTGTTACTTGTCAGTTTTAGTTTCACTGTAAATATTTTTAAATGGAGCACCAGCGGGCTTTGAGCGCAGCTCTCAGTGCCAAAGCAAGAGGCAAACAAGCACAGCAGAGGCTGGAAACTGCTTTTACTGTGGAATAATTTAAGGTCATGTCGACTGTAGGTCCTAGTTGGTGGTGTTGGCACCCAGGGATGTCAACTCTCTCTCTAGTCCTGCTGCTGCATAAGACAAAAAGTTCTTGCACTGGGAGCTCACAAGTTGAAGGGAAAGGATGAGCAGCTCCAAACAGCTCGGCTGAAAGGTACCAGCCTTGTGGTGTGAGCAAACTTCTCCTTCCAGCTCCACCAGCTTCCAACATCACCAACCCCATCCCAGCATCAGCCACAGGGTTCCCAACCCACCAGGAAAGTAGGAGTGAAAAAGAAGAGAATCATGGAATATCCTGAGCTGGAGGAGACCCACAAGGTTCATATAATCATAGAATAAACTGAATTGCGAAGGACCCACAGGGATCACCGAGTCCTGTTCCTGTACAGGACATGCCCAAGGATCTCACCACGTGCCTGCGAGCGGTGTCCAAACGCTCCTGGAGCTCTGGCAGCCTTGGGAACGTGCCCATTCCCTGGGGAGCCTGCTCGGTGCCCCACCACCCTCCGGGGGAAGAACCTTTCCCTGCTCTCCCCCCAACCCTCCCTGGCACAGCTCCAGCCGTTCCCTGGCTGCCGTCCCCGCTCACCACTCGGGGACAGCGCGGGGCGCAGGGGCAGCGCCCGCCCGGCACTCACAGTACAGGAGGGCAATGGAGCGCAGCAGCACGATGCGGGTCAGCCAGAAGGTGCCCGGGGAGAGCGGCGAGGCCGCGGCACCGACGCCGGGCTCGGGGGAATCGGGGGATGCAGCGGGGGCCGCTCCGGGGGCTCCAGCGGGGGCTCGGTCGCGGCCCGGGCGGCGCTGGCGCAGCCCCGCGCTGGGCGCCGCCATGTCGGGCACAGCGAGCATGTGCGGCCGGGCGGGGCGGGCCCGTGAGGGGACACGGCGGGGACGGGGGGAAACGGGGAAAATCGGGGAGAAATGGGGGCAAATAGGGAGAATTCTCTGCAAAGCGGCGCCGCCATGTCGGGCACAGCGAGCATGGGCGGCCCGGCCGGGCGCGCGCGTGAGGGGTCACGGCAGGGACGGGGGAAAATAGAGGGGGAACGGGGAAAAACGGGAAGAAACGGGGAAAGTTCTCAGCGAACCGGCGAGAAAATGCAAAGTTTTATTTAAAAAAAAATAACGTAAGCGGCCAGCGCAGCCACGGAGCTGGTGAGGGGTCTGGAGCATCTCTGTGATGAGGCTGCCGGAGCTGGGACTGGCTGGAGAAGGGAAGCTGAGAAGGGATCCCATGGATCCAAATATTTCCAAGGGGTGTTGGAGGATGGTGCCAGGCTCTGTTCGGTGGTGCTTAGCAACAGGATGAGGAGTGATACCCTGAGCTAAACCAGAATCCACATCGCAGAATACTGTGATTTGGAAGGGACCCGCAAGGACGATCGAGTCCTTCAGCGAATGGCTCATACAGGGATTGAATCCACAACCTTGGCGTTACCAGCACCATGCTTGGACCAGCGGAGCTCAGGACAGATTAACACAACAAATTCCACCTCAACTTAAAGAAAAACTTATTTCCGTGGAGGTGGCAGGGCCCTGGAACAGCTGCCAAGGGAGGGTGTGGAGTCTCCCTCTCTGGAGACATCCCAAACCCACCTGGACACGTTCCTGTGTCACCTGCTCCAGGTGACCCTGCCTGGGCAGGGGTTGGACCGGGGGATCATTTTAAGTTAAATTCCTCAGGTTTTCCTCATAGAATCAGAATGGTTTGGGTTGGGAGGGACCTTAAAGCTCATCCACTTCCACCCCTGATACCTTCCACTATCCCAGGCTGCTCCAAGCCCTGTCCAACCCGGCCTTGGACACTTCCAGGGATCCAGGGGCAGCCACAGCTTCTCTGGGCACCCTGTGCCAGGGCCTCGCCACCCTCCCAGGGAACAATTCCTTCCCAATATCCCATCTAAATTCACACTTGTGATGCTGCCGTGGTTTTTACTTCATATAATTTATAGGCGTCAAGCATTTGGCTGTGTGGAGTTCATAAATAGTATTTTTGAGCATAAACGTACATTGAGTATCCCCTTAGTAAACACCTCCGTGCTGGTCGCTGAGAAAGCATCTGCTATCAGGTGTAACATTATTCAACATTTCTCATCCTCTAAACCAGTCCCTTCTAAATGCCCCTTTTGTTTTTCCAGTTTCCCATCACTGCTGCTTGCATTGTTCTTAGGGGGAAAAAAAAAAATCCCACATAATGGTGCATTGTATAGGGAAGGAAAAATCAGCTATTTGTTAAAGGCCACTGGAATACTGCAGTTTTGCTCTCCCATTGGATCAGTCGTGAGATTTGGCAAGGAAAATTTAAATAGATGGGAGCTAATGGTTTCCTTTGTGGGGTCTTTTACAGCAAATCCCACGTTAAATGGGGATGTCTGTAAAACAAACTGGATAATTGAGGAAATTACTGAGGGAAAGTGGAGGGTTTAGGCTAAAGATTTAGCAAAAAAGGGAGGAATAATTGGGGCTGGGAAGGGAATGCTGAGCTGGGTCGATTCTCATTGCTGAGGGTCGCTCTGAGATGTGCCAGATGCACAGGTTGGGGTGGTGGCACCAAGCGGGGGACATCGTGTGTCAGGAGCACCTTTAAACAGGACAAGCTGCAAATTTTAAGCTTAAAACAGCAGAAGTATGTTGTCACTAAGAAGGACTCAATTCACGTAACAGGCAGTGGAAGCCTTTCCTGGCTTTCCTGGAAGATGATTCAGGCTAGAAAGAAAAACATGTGATAAACCAGTTGATTAGGACACCAAACGACGCCTTTTCTGTCCCAAATGTGACTCGAGGATCTTTGTGTGTCCCTCCCAACTCAGAATATTCCGTGATTCACCGAATCTCTTTGTGGGGACCATCACCTGTGCTGGCTTTTCTGCTCACGTATCCATTTCTTCATTTATTTTCACGTGGCAACTTCACAAGCGACACAGCAGGAAAGCAAACAGCGCAACCCCCAAGCAAATAACGCAGACAAGGTATTTAAGAGCGAGGTTTTGAGCCTTTCAAGCCTCCAGGGGAAGGCAATTCATGAATGCCAGGCGAGCAGGGGCATCATTGATGCTCCTCTTCATTCACCAAACCGCCCCCAACGCCACGTCCCCCATTTTGCTGTGTTCCAGCCAGCTGCAGGAGTGCCAGGGGAACAAGCCTTTACTGTCACAGCAGCCAGCAGCTGTCCCCAGCAGCACCCCAACCCCGCTGGCCCTGGCACCCGAAGTCGCTCTGTGTTCATTCAGGTCTGGCCTTTCGCCCCTCTGGCTGCCAGGAATGGGGTTGAAAGGGAGCAGAGAAAGGGAATGTGCGCCGAAGTCGGGAGCTTGGGAGGCAGCATTAGCATGGGGGGCTCCTCTGAAGAGAGCATACATTCAGTTATGGATAATGCAGGCACACACCGAGCACTCAGCTGCGTTTGCTGAAGGGGACATGGGCATCTCACAAAGAATTCGGGAGCTTCCTTCTGCTAATCCATTTTTTTCCAGCAGTAATAATTTTTCCCTTTAAAATCCCCAGTTTTCCCCGTGGAACTTTGCTCTTTAACTCCAGGATTAACAGGATTAGGGCTGGAAAAGATTTCCACCTTTTTTCTCTCGTGTATTTGTGCAGGATAATGAGGAGGTGCTGATTCAGAAGAGGGATTCTTAAGTGGTACCATAGGAGAAGCAATTAATAATCACAATAATCATAATTAATCCTAATAATCTCCATTATTTTGAAAAGATGCCATCCAGGCTGTGCTGTGCAGGAGGAAAGAAGAGATCCTCTGCTGACACCTCACCTGACACTTAATGTACAATTCATACATGGGTGGGTTTTAATCCTGCAAAAACATTTTCGTTTTCTTGCTGGGGTCTTTGAATATCCGAATAAATACCAAATAAATCAATTTTATTCAATACATTTTGAATAAAAATAACATATTGACATCAGACGTCCTTTTTCTCTGGTGTCCACCGCCATGCTCAAACCTAGAAAATATTTAGGAATCCCATGGATTCCTCTCCACTTGTATTTCAAGCAGGAGAAAGAGGAAGCACTGGAGTCCTGCCCAGTGCAGGTGTGCAGAGCTTTTTTTATCCACACCAGGTAAATATTCATGTGGAAAAGAGCTGCTGCAGGACACAGAACTGCGGGATTAGGTTGGAAAAGCCCCCCCAGATCATCCAGTCCAACCATCCCCCAGCACTGCCAAGGCCACCCCTAACCCATGTCCCCAAGTGCCGCAGCCACACCAGCTTCGGATGAGGCAAGGCCCATTTTCTGTGAATGAAAGGCAAATTTTGGACCTTTTGGCAAGGAATGGATCCACACCAATTTAGCCTTAAAATTGTGTGAGTGGGCAGCGGAGCTTTCCCAAGCACCCAGTGCAGGATGGGACCCATCACTCCTGTCCAGCTTGAGGGCAAAGCTTGTCAGCCCTTCCGCTGCTGTTTTAATTGAAATTCATTGAAGTTACCACCTGCCTTTTTATTCCTTCTTTTCAGATATCAGGAACTTTCCTGGAAAGGCTTGGACATTGTTTCACAGCAGCCTCGGAGCTGCCACGTTCTCTGGGCTGAGCATGAATCCTGCAGGTGTCAGAGGCTGATTTTAACACCACAGGTTCCTCTTATCTGATCGGGGCTCGGTTTTAATTCCAAATCGTGCTCTTTCTCTTTGCTCCTTGGACTTCCCATGTACAATCTGCTGGCAGGTCAGAGGAGGCCAGCTTGGGAGAAATGAGAACTTTCCCCCTTGATCAGATTAAGGGTGGAGCCCACCTTTGGGAGGGATATGGTCTGTGTGTGCATCCCAGAGCACATCCATGGGATCCAGAGATTCCACGTGCTCTCATCCTCTAAAAATGCCTTCCCTGGCTGCCACTGGAAAGGAAATTTTTCCTTCCTGGCACGAGCAGGGCTCTGCCTGCTCTGGAGCCAATGCACACGCGCTCTTATTCCTGCAGGAGGAAGGGGTATGGAACAGAGGAACCAGGATGGGAGGTCAAGCTGCCTCCATCCCACAGGGATGCTGAGGATTCCCAAGTGAGAATGTGATGGAGCCAGGCACACAGATCTTGTATTTACTGCCCAGTTCCCAGAAACACTGGCTGAGCTGGCCAGGAACTTTACTGGAGACCACGTCAGAAAATGAAGCAATATTCCAAATATCAGCCTCTGCCGTGCCCACTCCGTCAGGAACAGCTGGATCTGTTCCCCCAAATCCTCTCTAAACATGTCCCACCTGGGTGAACTCCTAAAGGCTCCACTGGGCAACAGGAACCTCGGTTCTCCCCTCCCGAATCTGCACCCTTTTCCTGGGAATGCTGATGTCAGGGCCTGCCCTGCAGCAGCCTGGGTCGGGCCAGAGCCGTGTCAGGCCAGGATGACGCATCCTGTGGGATCCGGCCCTGCAGCTCCAGCCTTTGCCCATCCCTGGGCAAACATCCCTGCTCCTTTGTCATACAAAATCCAACCACAAGACCCCGCAGGACAAACGGCCCCACTTGAACCCACTTGTTCCCTGAGCATAATCTCATTCCATTTCATGGATGAGTGAACTTCTCAGGAAACCTGAAGCTTCTCCAGGTGCTCCAGCTCTCTCCTGTCCCTGAGTGCTGGCTGTGTGAGGCCAGGGAATGCTGCTCCATCCCCTGAGGACTGACACAGGAACATGGAATGGTTCGTGCGGGATCACAGAGCCAGACGTGCAGCAGGACACGTTCCCTGCCCCGCTCCAAGGCACGGCCTCTTCCCTGTGCCCATCTCTGGAAGAAGTGGAAACAACTGCCCAAAGTCGTCTTCCTCCTTCTACCTGTGCTGGACAAAGAGGGATTCAAGCTTGAGGGCTGGAAAATGCAATTCCCTGCCTCAAGGCAGGGCTGGGGAGCCCTGGAAGGCAGCAGCAAGCAGGGAATAAAACCAACGTCTCTAATTCCTGCCGTCCTTGGGGGCTTCTTTTACACGAATCTTTGGAGTTGAAGACAGGGAGCAGAAAAAAGGGGTTCTTGTTTCCATTCCTACCTCCAAAGCTCCGAGCATCCCACAAATCCCTTCCCAGCCTCAGTCACGCACTGAGGTTGGGTTCCTTTGAGGAAGGTGCTCCACAGGAGAGGCTGGATTGGGAAAGATGGACTAAAAATAGTGATTATTGCTTGGACTCAGCCATGGCTAAAAACCCAGATGAAACACTGGAATTCTGTGAGTCAAGGTAAATTGCCCAATGAGACAGGATTTATAGGAATATACATTAATTATGTGTCACACGAGAGGGAAAAGAAGATTTTTCCAAGTGTCCAACAGCACTGCAAAGTCACCAATGCATAGCCCAGGGAAACATAAACTCATCCCCAATCTCATTAAGTTTAGCAGGAAATTTCAATTATTCCTCATTAGAAAGTCCAAAGTATTTAGTTTGCCTTGAGCCTTAAAATAATTTTTTTAAGGACATTTTGAAAATTGTATTTCAAATAACTTTGTCAGGAGGTAACGCTGCAAACAGAAAGCTGAAAACTGGAAAAATTAGGGTTTGGAGTTTTTTAAAATAAAATTAAATCCTGCTTTGCAATTTGAGAGAATAAATTAATTTTCACGTAGAAGACAGGCAGCTGTTCAGGCACATTTAAAAACATTTTAAATTCAAAGCATACGGTTTTATTTATTACACATCACAGTAATTAAACAAAAAACCACTACGTTCCTGCTACTTTTTAAACGCTGGAATGCTCAGAGCCCAGCTATTTTTTCCACTGCCAATCTTATACGTGACCCTCTATTTTTCCGGGGGGAAGCAGCAGATAAAAGTGGAATTTGAGGAGTTGCTTTTATTTCCCCCCCACCCCCAGTCGCAATTAGAAGGCTGAATTCCGCGGATAATTAGAATCAAATGCTCCAAATAAATGCTGCAAAAGCAGGGCTGGCTTGGAGAGGGGCAACTTAAACTGTCGGGAGAGATTTCGGGGGCCACCCTCCCTTTTTCCCCGATCCAAAGGCTCACCCCGAGGTGCCGCATCCTCCTCCGGCCGGGACCTCCCGGGTGCTTCCCGGTGCTCGGGACCGAGCCCGCTGCGGGAAGGCTGCGGGAAAAGAGGACAGGAGAGTCGGGGAGGGGACACGGAGGGTCTCGTGTCGCTTTTTCCCAGCGATTCCCCGCTTTCCTCCGTTACGCGCCCGTTGGAGAGTGAGGGGGCGAAGCGACGCGCTCGGGGCTGCGGGAGCGCACGGCCCCGGGGCACGGGGGATCGGCTGCAGGGGACACACGGGGACCGTCGCCCCCCCCTGCCACGCGCCGACCGCCCCAAAACCCCCTCGGAAAGGGGCTTTAAAATAACCGGCGGTCTCACGGCACCGCTCCGCCGCCCCGCAGCCGCTGCCGCTCCGCGCCTCTTCCCCGCGGCATCCCCGTTCCGCGGCGCTTGGAAAAGGACCCGGCGGCTCCATCCCGCACCCGCTGCCCGGTACCCCGCTAGAAAACCGGGATCACGTCTGTACACTGGCGTACAAAACACATCCCCACCGTCGGGGGGTCCCCGCCAGTACCGCGCGGCGGTGAAGCCCCCGGACGATTTGCAGCGGAAAAAGCACAGAGGAGCCGAAAGAGGCAGCCGGAACAGCGGCGGGTGGCAAAAAGCGGGCCCGGGCGGCAGCGGGAGCCGCAGCGGGAGCCGCAGCGGGACCCCTCGCCGGCGGAGCGGGGGCTCTGCGGCGGCGGGCGGGCGGCACGGCCCCGCCGGGCCGGAGCCCCGCCCCTTATGGAAATCACCGCGGCCTCTCCGCCAATGGCGAGCGGCGGCGGAGGCGGGGCCGCTCGCCCTGCCCTTAAAGTAACTTGTTGCCAGGGGCCCCGTTTCGCACTGGACGTGGAGCGCGGCGCGGGGTCGCGCGGGGCCCCGGCGGCAGCGGCGGCAGGACCGGCTGCGGAGCGGGGGGGAGGAGTGCCGATTTTGGGTTGAATTTTGCGCGTTTCGTGTCTTTTTCCTTCTAGAATTTATTATTTTTGCTCGTTTTCCCGCCGCTCGGGCGCCCGCGGAGGGTGCGCGGCCCCCGGCGGGCACAGCGCGCGGCCGGCCCGGCTCTGCCGTCCGCCGATGCTCAACATGACCGAGGAGCACGACAAAGCGCTGGAGGCTCCGTGCAGCCCCGCAGGCACCACCAGCTCCATGTCCCACGTGGACTCGGACTCGGACTCGCCGCTCTCCCCCGCCGGCTCCGAGGGGCTGGGCTGCGCCCCCGCGCCCGCCCCGCGCCCGCCCGGCGCCGCCGCGCTGGGGGCCAAGGTGGACGCGGCCGAGGTGGACGAGCGCTTCCCCGCCTGCATCCGCGACGCCGTCTCGCAGGTGCTCAAGGGCTACGACTGGAGCCTGGTACCGATGCCCGTCCGCGGCAACGGATCGCTCAAGGCCAAGCCGCACGTCAAGCGGCCCATGAACGCCTTCATGGTGTGGGCGCAGGCCGCCCGCAGGAAGCTGGCGGACCAGTACCCGCATCTGCACAACGCCGAGCTCAGCAAGACCCTGGGCAAGCTCTGGCGGTGAGTCCCGACCCGCGCGGACCCCCCGCGCCGCGTCCTCCGCGGGGCTGCGCGGCTGCAGTCTCTCTCCCAGCGCTTCTTTAAAGCTTCTGCCTGCTTTGTTTTTATTAATCTCTGTTTCTCGGGGTTCTCGGAGCGCTTCGAACTGAAGTACAACCCTCCCCTCCGAGCATCCCGGCGCGCTGCAAAGGACACAGCGGTCCCTGCTCCGAAAATCCCCCGAGCGGCTTGGGCACCCTCGCTCCTGCCACGGGTGGATTTTCCCTGCTGCATCACGGAGATGCACAAGCAGCCTTTCCCTTGCCTGCGGCTTCCCCATCCCCACGCGATGAGACTTTTTTAATTACTTGTTTTATGGCTTTTTCTATTTTTTTTTTCCTTTGGGCTTTGCTTGTTGCTTAACAAGCTATAAACTCAACTAAACCAATTTTTAACAGTTCTTTTAACGAGCTTCCTAATTTCCCTGCTTATCTGCCTAGCGCTGCCCGGGGATGCAAACTTTTATTTGCTGGGCAGCATCCGAGCCTGCTTTGCTTTCCGAGGCTCTTCCCTGAGCCACGTTTTTCCGTGTGGTTTATCCCATGGTGTCTGCCTGTACCTAATTCCCATCTTTCCTGCCTGCTCGGGCCAGCGATGCTCCCGCTGCGGTTTGAGCCTCTCCAAGAGTTTGCGAAGAGAGGTGTGGGCGGGGGGGGGGGGGGGGGGGGGGGGGGGGGGGGGGGGGGGGGGGGGGGGGGGGGGGGGGGGGGGGAGAGTTTGGAAAGCAATAATCCCATCCCTGGTGCCTTCGTGGCTTCTTTGTAAGCACCAAACAAAGCTGGAAATGTTTGTGGTGGTGACGGGGGTGGCACTCGCAGGGCAAACATGGGAATTATATTTTGTAATTGTGTTGGAAATGGGGAAGGGGGATTTTGTTTTGCCCACTTATCCCTGTCCATAGTGGTTGGGTTTTTCATGGCACTGTAGTTGGTATTTTATTCCATTTTTTGCTGTGGATTTTAACTCTTTTTTTACCACAGCAAATTAATCTCGTAGTTAACTTGCTGAGTACTCAAATCAGTGCATGGGAAGTGGGGATGTACGAGTCTGAAAACAAGACGAAAACTTCGAAGGAAAAGATCCTAATTTTGGATATTTTTTTTTCCTCTCTTCCTTATTAAAACCACCGAACTCCCCAAATCCATCCCCAAACCAGTTTATTGAGCGAAAACGAGAAACGTCCCTTTGTGGAGGAAGCCGAGCGGCTCAGGGTGCAGCACAAGAAGGATCACCCGGATTACAAATACCAGCCCCGGAGGAGGAAAAGCGTCAAAGCCGGCCAGAGCGACTCGGACTCGGGAGCTGAGCTCAGCCACCACGCCGGCACTCAGCTCTACAAGGCCGACACGGGGCTGGGGGGCATGGCCGACTCCCACCACCACGGGGATCACACAGGTAAAGGGCGGCATTCCCGCTGATCCCTGCGTCTCGGGGTGGGATGGGATCCCGCTGCCTCCCGCCGTGGGGAGCCAAAGCAGGAGCTGTTGTTCCAAGAGCTGCGCTTGGGAGCATGACTGTGGTTTTCCTCAGTGAGTGCTCCTAGAGCTGCCTGTGCCATAGAGAATCCCCAAAGCACCGGGATCCCAGTGTCCTTGGAGTGGGGAGAGTGAACTGTGAGCTAATCAGGGTCAATAACCGGGGTTCCTGGGAAGCAGGGTCCTGGAGCAGAGTTTCCCAGCACCGGGAATTGGCTCAGGGAGCATGCTGACAGATTCCAGGAGCATTGCGAACGTCCTGCAGCCTCAGACACTGCTGTGCTCCAGCCCAGCCTGGCTGGGGATCCCGGCCCTGGATCCCTCTGCCTCAGGAGAGTCGGGCTGGCCTCAGGCTGCCCACGGGGAGAGGATGAGCTCCATCATGGGGCTCGTCACGGGGCTCACGCTCTGATTCCACCCCAATCACTGGGGCACAGCTGAGTTTGTGCCACCAGGGTGTCCTGGTGTGTCCCAGAGTGATCCTGATGGGCACAGAGTACTCCCAGCTTCATCCCATCACCCATGTGGGAGGCTCATCCCAGGGGGGACGTGGTCACAGGGGGACGTCACCCATACCTGACATGGTGCCATAGATTTAAATCCCCAATAAGAGATGGGCGAAGCACATTTCTTGGATGGTGAAGGAGCTGGCTGTTCTGTGGTCACTGTTAAAGCCTTGCTGTCCCTTTGTCCCCAGGCCAGCCCCACGGGCCCCCCACGCCGCCCACCACCCCCAAAACCGACCTGCACCACAGCGGCAAGCAGGAGCTGAAGCACGAGGGCCGGCGCCTGGTGGAGAGCGGCCGCCAGAACATCGACTTCAGCAACGTGGACATCTCGGAGCTGAGCAGCGAGGTCATCAACAACATGGAGACCTTCGACGTGCACGAGTTCGACCAGTACCTGCCCCTGAACGGCCACGCGGCGCTGCCGGCCGAGCACGGCGCCGCCGCCGCCTCCTACGGCGGCTCCTACTCGCACTCGGGCTCGCAGGTGTGGACTCACAAGAGCCCGGCCGCGGCGTCGCCGGCGGCGGCCGAGCCGGGCCAGCAGCGGCCGCACATCAAGACGGAGCAGCTGAGCCCCAGCCACTACAGCGAGCAGCCCCACGGCTCCCCCGCGCACTCCGACTCGTACGGCTCCTACGGCGGCCAGGCCTGCACCACCTCGGCCGCCCCGGCCGCCGCCGCCGCCTCCTTCTCCAGCTCACAGTGCGACTACACGGACCTGCAGAGCTCCAACTACTACAACCCCTACCCCGGCTACGCCTCCAGCCTCTACCAGTACCCCTACTTCCACTCCTCGCGCCGCCCCTACGCCACCCCCATCCTCAACGGGCTGTCCATCCCGCCGGCGCACAGCCCCACCGCCAACTGGGAGCAGCCCGTCTACACCACCCTGACCAGGCCTTAAAGGATTCCCGGAGCCTCCGAAGGCTTCCCTGGAATTATGCACTAATGAAGGAATGAGGAGGAAGAGCGTGGAGTGCCGCCGTCGTTTCCAAAGTGCCTCCTGAGCCGCTGGGAACTCTGCTCGTCCTGACCTTGCTTCGAAACTCTCCGAAAGGACAGAGCTCTATTTTTCTTTGATTCGTAGGATTTAAGAAATTCAAAAAAACAAAAAAAACAAACAAACAAAAAAACAAACAAAAAACCAACCAAACAAAGAACAAAAAGAATTTTTTAAAAAAAAAACAACCTAGAGGGGAAAAAAAGAAGGGAAAAGGACCGGCGATGCCTTTTGCGTAAATGAAGGACAAAACGTTCGACTCCTCTGGGAGGACTGAGCCGAACTTGCTCAGCCTGGAAGTTTGGCCAAGTGCAAAAAGTGGAGCAGGGGGTGGGGAGAGGGGGAGACAAAACAACAACAACAACAACAAAAAAAAGCTGTTTGAGACTTTCAGGGTCTATCGCAATGTGAGGAACGGACCAACCTTGAGGGCAAGAACTCACTGGGACCAACAGGGATGAGCCCCGAAATCCCGGAACAATCCCGTGGGAAGAGTCTGATGGGACCAACCAATTCAGTGTCTGAAGTGTTTGTTTTGTTTGTTTTTTTTTTTTAGTCAGGAGTTCTTCTAAGCAAGGTTTGGCTGTAATTAACATTTTGGTTTTTTGGAAGCTTCAAATGTTTTTGGTTGTTTTGTTTTGGGTTTGTTTGTTTGGTTTTTTTTTTTTTAAATCTGTTAAATATGTATTTATGTTCTGTATTATTTTGTCTTTTAATTAATGAAGTAATTTTGTGCAAAACGGTAAAAAAAGTAGAATTTTAAAAGATTTTAAAGATGGGGGAGGGAGCCTAAAAAATAGTGGAGATGATACAATAAACTGGTGTTATGAGTCTATAGATTTTCCTTGGTTTTTGGGTTTTTTTTCATTTTGGAACCGCTGCAGGAGCCGTGCTGGAGAGAGGGACTGAAGGAATCTGCCTGGAAACTCCAATGGGAATGTCAAATAACGAGGCGGGGGGAATTACTAATTCATTTGGGAGGCTCAAAGGCTTACTATAAAGGGCAGGTGATTTTCTGGCCACCTGTTTTGGGCTGTTGAAATTGGATTTAAGGAGTCTTCGAAGGCTTTCAGAACCAGGACTACTTTAAAGAAGCTGTAATTTAATGAGAAATGATCGACTGCCGCTTTAATTTTGGCTTCTAGGGACCAGATATCATCCATCAAGCTGTGAAACTAAAATCTCCTCCACTAAAAAAATGGGTTTAGGTACTTAGTTTTTAGACTAATATTTCATTGATATATTTCTACTTCTTCCATTGTATGCTGAGCATATAAATAACCATCTATTTTATGGGAACTCGTGCCTTTAAAACCTTTGTAAATCTAAACCCACCTTTCAGAGGTTATTCATCTTTTTACCTTTTCTACGTTTCCTACTCTTTTTTCTAAAAAATATTTTTTTGCATATTTCCTTTCGGGGGTGGGAGAGGAAGGGACACGCTGGGCTGGGGGAAAAGACAAGAAAAGCTCATTTTTATGCAATCTATTTTTCTGTATAAAGTTTGAAAGACTTTTGGCTGTTACTGATCTGTTCTCTTCACTCGCTTCTGACTAAGCAATGCTAACTATTGTACAGATCCATTTGATAAAATTAAAAAGTGCTTTTTATCAAGGATGTGTTCTGTTTTCTTTCTGCTTGAGCCTGTTTTCTGCGCTGGGAACAACCTGGGAGAACAGCTTGGAAGGAGATGCAATCTTCAGAATAAAATCTTTCCATCAAGGATTTCTTTTCCTTTTAGTCTGGATTTTTTTTTTCCCCCCTCGCTCCTTTTCCCTTTGCTTCATTTCTTACTCTGAGATTTTTTGGAAATACAGATAAATTAATTTGTTTTTTTCCTTTCAGAAGGGCATGTCCATGCCTGTAATCCCAAGGATTTCATAGGATTTCAGTGCTCACATGAGGTTGGGTTTGCAAGGTCAGCCTGCGTGGGTTTAGCCCCGGTTGATTTTCCTCCTGTAGGAAATTTACAGGAAGAAATTCACTTTTCTGCTTGTAAATAAATACCTCTGAATTACGAGAGCAACCAAATTACATGTTGCATGTGGGGCTTGGTTGATTTCTTTTTTCAACACGGTCATTACAATTGTTACATTTGTAACTCTTACTTTGGTTTCTTGCAGAAATATTCGGTCGCTGCTCGGGGCTGTCAGTTCAGGGAGCGGCGGGGTCTCAGCCTGGGAGGAAAATGTTGGGATTCGGGCATTTTCAGTGCTCCCTGCTTGAGAGAAAAGGCTTGAACATGAGGGGAAATCAATGTGATGACAATTAATGAAGCTGCAGCCCATTAAGAAGGGCTGGGGAGCAGAATCCCACACAAAATGTGCTGTTTGCAGCCGCTGCCAAGAGGGGCTGGAAGGGGACACCATTTTCTCCGTGCTCCTTTCCAGCACTGCTGGCAAAAGGGTTTGATTCCAGCCGGAGCCAAAGTGCAGCGTAATTCCCTTCCCTCCCTTCTCCTCCCTCCTGTGACACTGCACATTTCACTCTAATCCTGATTTATGCCTGGGAAATGGATGTGCTTTGGCTTTGCCCTCTCTGCGTGTTGAGGTAGGGGTTTGTCTCCAGCCCTGCACCCTTTGCGGGGGAAAAAGGAAATAAAAGGTGAGACCGGAGTATCTTTGGGAATGATCTTTGCTCTCTTCTGGATGTTTGATGGCACAGCTTGGAGTGGCTTCACTGGGATGTGATAAAACAAAATATCTGCGGGTGATAAAATGGCGAATCTCCCAAAATGATGACGTTAAAAATGGCACATTATCCCAAGTATTAAAGGTTGCACTGAAGCATCCCTGGCTCCTGGGAGAGCATGGCGTGGGGGAGTCTGTGCATCCAGCAGGATGGATTCCAGTCTCTTCCCTGCCTCCTCTCCCTTCTCCCAGTGTCACCCAGCACGGGGTGGCACCCAGCCACTGCCACCTCCTTGTCCCATCCAGGAGCTGCGGGATGAGCGTGGAGCTGTGCTCTCATCCCAAGGATTGCACATCCAACACAGGCAGGTTTTAAATCCATTTGCTTTGGGCACACTTGGTTTTATTTCCCATCAGCTTTGCAAAAATAAATTCCCTTTTTCCTGGTATTTGCAGAAACAAAGGAACTAAATGATATATTATAAAATAGATGTGTACTGTGTTTTATCAGGGAATTGGAGTTGGGAGGGATCCACAGAGATCGTGGAAGTCCAGTCCTGATTTGAGATATCGCGGATCTGTATTCTGCATTTCAGATCTGTTCCATTCCATAGGTGCAAGTGGTGATGGGAGCCTTGGAATCATCAAATCCTGGAATGGTTTGGGTTGGAAAGGACCAAAAAGCTCATCCTGGTCCATGGATGCTCTGGGCAGGGACAACTTCCACTATCCCAGGCTGCTCCATCCAACCTGGCCTTGAACACTTCCAGGGCTGGGGTGTTGGAGAGCCCTGAGCAGCTCCTGGAAGCAATTCCAGGGAGCAGCTCCTGGGGATTTTGTGGAGCTGTGGACACTCACTGCACGTTTGCTGTGGCTAAAACTCAAAGATGTTGCAGAATGGATGTTCAGGCAGGTAAAATGCAGCATCCTGGACAATCCAGGGCTGAAACTCATGGTTTAGGGTGAGCTGGACATTCCCAAGATCTCCAGAATTTCATTCCCTGCTCCTCAATTTACACTTAAGGCATCTCCCATTTCATTTCACTGAGAGGAAAACCCAGATCCATTTTTCTCCAAAGATCATTTTGATCAGAAATTCCTGCTGCTTGCACAACCGCATTTCTACGCCTTGTCCTTCCCTTCCCTTTGCTGCTCCCGGCTGCAGGAGGAGAAGGATTTTCCATGAGTTTTCCAGCAGTGAATGGCAGCATTGTGTGTCCCGTGCTCAGGGCTGGTGGCTCTGAGCTGGAATGTCTCTGCAAAGTCAATGAGATCAGGTGAAACCAGGGCCGCCTTTTGACCCCTGGCTGTCAACAAAAAGGGGTTCTCAAGATAATTGCAGGAATCCACGGGCGAGAAAAGTCCCTCGATTTTATTTTGGGAGCAGGGAATTATGAGTGCTGCTGTTTAGCTCAGACAGTGCTGCTTAGGAGGAAAGAGGAAATTAATTTTATGGACCATATCCACATTCTTTCTGCAGGCTGGGAAAGAAAAGTCCTGTCCCATCCTCCTCGTTTGAATTTTTCCTGGAGTGATATTGACTTGTGTTACACAATTTTTTTTTGTAGGATTGTGGCAAAGAAATGATTAAAGGGCATTTTTATGACGGCCTTGAGCTTTAATAAACTTCCACATAGGGATATCCCTGCTCCCTGCCTATGGATTGACCTCTTTGCCACCTTTATATTCCCCTTGCCAGGGCTGGATGCTCTCCGTGGCCTGGGATTTGGGGGGAAAAAATGAAATCTAAAATAAAAATGACTGGAGATGTGATGTCAGTTGGAATACAGGGTGTATTCCAGGGGGGCAGGAAAAGCCATTTCCAGGTGATCCTGGGAGGGCAGAGCTTTGCTGCTGGAGGGATCTTGGGAGCAGGAGTGGCACATCGGAGCCCATGGATGGCTTGGTGGCCATGGGAAGGTTTTGGTGGCCACCTGAGGAGGTGGCACCGCAGTGACCCTGGCGTGGCACAGCCCTGTCCCCATGGAGCCGGGATGAACTTCCCTTTGGGAAGGCTTTAAGGGAGCTCCAACCTTGCCTTATTTCCAGCCTTCACGGGCATGAGGTTGGATTTAGGGCTCCGAAGGCAAATTTCTAAGCATGAACTGATCGAGGGCTCCAAGCTCCCTTTTTGGGGCTGGGAAGAGGGAATTTCACATCAATTCCTGACTGCTCCATGAGGGATACATGGAAACACCCCAGAGACAACAATGCCGTGACCTCGCCACTGCCCTGCTCCTCCTCAGAGACCCTGCAGAGGCTCCACGAGGTTTTTTGAGAGTTCACCACATGAGCACAGTGAGGGAACCTGCACAGGGCTTTGGGATCCAGGAGACCTGAGCCAGTCCCAGATCCATCCCCTCTCCAGCAGCACCAGCTGAGCCAGGGCAGTGTCATTTCCAGTCCATTTTCTGTGTGTTCCAGGCAGGAATTCGGGATGGCAGCAGGCTGAGGCTTGGGGAGGGGAAGCCGTTTCCCAAATGAGTCAGCAGAGCTAAAAATAATCCCCCTGGAGATAAACCCAAACCACAGCCAATGGTGCTCATTCTCCTTCGTTCTCCTGCCATCCTGCACCCCCAGCCCACCGAGCCAGGGAGGCTGCAGGGCAATCCCTGGGATGAGATGGGATGGGATGGGATGCAGGGGATGCTGCCTGATGGGATTTCGGGAATGGCAGCCCTCCAGGCAGCACGGGTGGCTCAGGATGGATGTGAGGCCGCGGGGTTCCTGTCGCAGAGTATTTGCAGAGGTTCCAGCAGGATGAGGCCGGAGCGATTGAGGTGGGAAGGGAGGTTCTTATATTCCAGGCATCATTTTTCCATAAAACCACGCTGTTTGCGTGGGAAAACTCAGTTTGACCAGAGCTCAGACACCAAACCTACCCCGGCTTCTGCTGCAGCTGAGCACCGCAGCGGGATGGGACACTGTGGGGTGGCTGCTGCCACCAGCCTGGGGGCTTTTTCCTAGAAATACTTCGGATAAAGGGGGTGGGTGCTGCTGAAATCATGGCTCTCCCCTTCCCAGGCTTGAAAGAGCTGCCAGCATTGCCACTGACCCCTATTAAGCCTCTCCCATATGGCCCCGGAGCATCAGGCAGGCACAGTGTGGCACTGGCTTAACTGCAGGCTCGGGGCTGACCTGATTTAGGGAAGCCCCGGTTAAAGAAAGCTGGTTGGACACACTGGGTCAGGTTTAAAAGCCCCTTCTTTTGGTTTATCTTAAACCAATTAGGGATGAATACCAAGCTGCTCCTAATCCAGAGTAAGAGCGGGTCCCTCCATGCCTTGAACCCACTCTGCGGCTGGGCTGGTTTGGGAAAAGTGAGGGAAAGGCACCACTGGCGTGGGAAGGGAGGTCCAGGAGGGACGTGGAGTCACACACCTGTCCCAGCACGGCACCTCACACCCATCCCAGCACCTCACACCCATCCCATCCCAGCACCTCACACCCATCCCATCCCAGCACCTCACACCCATCCCAGCACCTCACACCCATCCCATCCCAGCACCTCACACCCATCCCAGCACCTCACACCCATCCCATCCCAGCACCTCACACCCATCCCAGCACCTCACACCCATCCCATCCCAGCACCTCACACCCATCCCAGCACCTCACACCCATCCCAGCACCTCACACCCATCCCATCCCAGCACCTCACACCCATCCCAGAACCTCACACCCATCCCATCCCAGCACCTCACACCCATCCCAGCACCTCACACCTGTCCCATCCCAGCACCTCACACCTGTCCCAGCACCTCACACCTGTCCCATCATGGGATCTCACACCCATCTCAGAACCTCACACCCATCCCATCCCATCCCATCCCATCCCATCCCGCCCCATCCCGCCCCTCTCCGTATCCCATCCCTCTCTCCACCACGCTGCCCTCGGCTCCCTGTCCCTGTATTTGCTTGTGGCTGTGTGCTCGGGCAATACTGGGGCTGGCAGAGCGACATTAAAACATTTGCCCAAAACACCTCTGCCTGCCTCTCTCCTCCCCTCTCTCATCCCCCTCCTCCTCTTCTCCTTGCTTTTTTTTTTTCCCCCGGTGCGTGTTGAAATTCCCAGGGCAGGGCTGCAGGCCCTCGCCCAGGAAAGGGTTAAACATTTGGAAAGGTCTTGTTTGAGGTAGAGTGAATTTTAACCACCACACACATAACGAATGCACGGCAGCCTGAATTGCTGGTGAGGAGCCAAGAGCACAAGAGAGGAGCTGCTGAATTTTAATGATTCATTATTGCATGGAAGGCCTTTGTCTTCCTTTATCCGGTGCACAATAAAAGAATTAATTGGACAGAAAATGGCAGGGCAAAGAACTGACAAGTCATTAAGGGGCTCTGAATGGCTGATTAGGTGCACATTGGGGGTGGAATTTCAACTGCACTGTTGCAGCAAGGGCTCCAGAATAATAATGGCATGGCACAGTTTATATTTTGTATGCAGTACCAGAAAGGCCTTTCTGTCGGCATTGTGGGGCTATTTATTCTGCTGTCTATTTAGCCATTGTTGGCATTGTGCTGCCAATAAGAATGCGCAAACAAAGTTGGGATTTTTTTCTTTTCTATTTTATTTTTTTTTTCTTGGGGGGAGTTGGTGGGGAGGGGGGAGATTTGGATTTCAACTTCCCGCCGGCAAAATAATTGGGGAAGCAGAATTTCGCTCCGTGCGTGGTTTTATTAATTTCACTCTCTGTGTGTGTGTGTGTGTGTGTGTGTGTGTGTGTTGAGGGCCGGCTGTAAATATTTAGACTTGCCAGAAGGAGCTTCATTTAGCACGAGGAAAAAAGAAGGAATAAACTTCTCCTGCTTTTTTTTTTTTTCCTCCCTTTCCCCAATTCCCGAGGAGCCGCCGGCGGCCGGGGAAGCCTCGCGCAGCTGCCGGAGCCCCCGTGGTGGTGAAAGCCCCGGGCTGGGGCAGCGAGCACTTCCCCGGCCCCACGCCGGGAGGATGCAGCCCAAGGAAAAGCAGCCAAGTGGAATTATTGGTCGCTAGGAAGTTCCTGGGACACCTCGCACACGCATCCTTGGGGCGGCTCCTGCCGCAGCCGCGCTGTTGTTGTTGATGTCGGGCAGTTGCCGGCGAGTTTTAATAAAACCCCCACACACGGGAGGGGGAAAAGGGAGGAATAAAAAGCCCAGCCCGCTGGGTAGGTGTGATTTTGATGGATTTCCATGAGGAATGTGCTTGGTTTTTAAAAGGATAACAAATAGGAATCGCAGTTTGCTCTCAGGGCCGGGCGCAGCTGCTCCCAAGTTTCAGGGGGAAAAAAGGGGGGACTTTATTGGAGATCCAGGTTTTTTTTCCTTGCAGATGATTCACCCCAGCCTGCTGGCAGTGGGAAGCTGTCACCTTCTCGTAGCCGAAGGATTCTCACTCCGTGAGGATTGGATTTTTAATTTTGCTCCGAGCTGGTGGAAGGTGACGTCATTCCTGCCGAGCTCCCTCCTTCCTCAGGCTGCTCCCGACCTCGCTGGGTTTGATATCCAAAGGTGCCTCCTCTTATTCCCAAATCCCCGGCAGCAAATATCCCTGTGCCTGGGAGCAGGAGCTGTGCTCCCACCTGCCAGCCCTGGCGGAATTCCTGATTTCCAAGGAGCAGAGGAACAAAAGCCGCTGGGAGCTGGCTGATCTCATCCAGCTCCTTTGGAGCCTCCCTGGATGCTCCTGCTGATGAGCTGGGATGGACTGGGGGGGACTGGGATGGACTGGGAAGGACTGGGATGGATTCCAGCTCTGCCACATCCCAATCCACTCCCCATTCCCATCCTTCGCCTCCCTCCCCCAGAACCCAGCTCAGGGGGGCTTAGCCCCCTCACACGCCTCACAAAACGATCCCGGCTGGAGGGCACAGGGAGAGCTCCGTTTGCTCCTCCTCCTTCTCTGATCCCAAATTTTCCTGTCTGGGACATCTGGGACCAGATGGAATCTCATCCCCACGTGATGTCATTGGGGTGATGGCTTTAAATGAATAAAAATCGATTTAGATTGGATATAAGGAATATTTCTTTATAATGAGGGAGGCAGAAGTTCCCAGAGAAGCTGTGGATGCCCCATCCCTGGAATTGTCCAAGGATGGGGCTTGGAGCAACCTGGGACAGTGGGAACTGTTCCTGGCTCTTTCCCACACTTCTCCCGTGTTCAATTTCTCCTTGGAAGCTGCAGGATAACAACGGGTTAACAATATCTGTATAAATTGGAAAACGGGAGCGGGGATTTGGGTGTCAGGGAGATGGATGAGCTGCAATCCGAAACTTTTTTGGGAAGAAGAAAAGGGAAAAGCAAACTGGGGCTGGTACCAAAAATGCCCCTCCCGGCAGGATACAGCAGTAATAGTGAAATAAAATGCTTCGTCAATAAAATATTCAATGGAATGAAAACATTTAAATAAAAGGCTGCAATAATATTTGCAGACTCTTCATTCAGAGAGGGAAGGGATGTGGGGCAAACACGAATAGAATGGAATGGAATGGAATGGAATAGAATAGAATAGAATAGAATAGAATAGAATAGAATAGAAATAAATTACATTACATTACATTAAATAATAAAATAAAAAGGGGTGGGAGGTAACTGGTTCCACTGGAGATTGTTCTTCCTTCAGTGGGAAGGAAGAAAACAGTGGGAAAGGAGAAAAATATTATATAGATTTATATCTATCTAGTGCTATTTGTGCTCTTCTACTACACATATATTTATATATTGATTTATAGATATTATATATATTTTATATATTTGAATATACTTATATTTTATGTATTTGTATGTATTTATTCTATCTAGTGCTATTTGTGCTCCTCTATGATATATATTTATATATTAATTTAGATGTATTTAATATATTTATATACACTTATATTTATTGAATATGTTTATATATATTTGTTCTATCTATCTAGTGCCATTTGTGCTCCTCTACGATATATATTTATATATTAATTGATATATATTTAATATATTTAATATATTTATATACACTTACATTTCATATGTATTTAATATATTTATATTTATTTATTTGATCCATCTAGTGCCATTTGTGCACTCCTATTTTAGATATCTATTTATATATTTGTTTATATTTATTTAGTTAGTTATTTGTTTATAGTTTCTGTATTTAATATATTTATATATAATTTCTATATTTATATATACTTATATTTGATATATTTGATATATTTATGTATTTTTATAAATGTAGGTATATTTGTATATGTTTTTAATATATATTTTATAAATTTATGCATGTCATATATATGTATTTATATTTATATATATTGATATGGTTTTGCATTCATTTTGTCTATTTTATACATTTATATCTATTTGTATGTATTTTTATATATATATATAGTGCATTTGTGCTCCTCCGCTCCAGGAATGAGCAGATGGAAAAGCTTTTCCTACAAATCCCTCGTTTTCCCAACCAGGAGACTCCAAGGAGCACCTGCCAGGACCTCTCCAGGTGGGCAGCGAGGTCCCAGGCACTCCAGGTCCCTGGGAATCCCTCCAAGGCCACCTGAATCCCGGAGGATCTGTTGGCTTTGGGAGCCTCTCCTGGTCCCCACATGGAGACGGGAATTAAAAAACTGGACAAAATTCTGGCAGAAATCCAGATCTTCCCGACATTTGTGAGAAATCAGCTCGGCAGAGGAGGAGCTTGGAGAGAAATCCCTCGGAACAATGTCAGGTGAGGCTCTGGAGCCCGATCCCGAGCATCCCTGGGGAGCTGAGCGTCCAACCCTGGAGCAGGTGGCTGGGATCCAGCCTGGGGATGGGATACAGCAACAGTGAAACCTCTGCAAAGCGCTTCCCGAAATTCTCAGCTGGAAGCGAGTTTGTTTGTTTGAATGGAAATAGCTTCACAAAACATCCGAGTGGGAGATGTTTGTGTTCTATTTCTGGGAAGGGAGGAAAGATCCGCTGAAACCCCCCAGGAACAAACGGGATTGAAACAATTGGCCCCGAACCGGGAAGATTTTCAGTTCTGCCTGAGAGAGAGAGGGAAGTTGGAAATATCTGCACTGGTTTGTGAGCGGTAAATCCTGATTTTTGGGTCTTCCAGGGATAAATTTCTAAATCTTTGGGAAAGTGCACTCAAGGAAAGGCTGTGGCACGGCCTGAAATGACTTTGGTACTTTGGATGCTGAAGGAACCTGGCCAGGACTGTCCTGCAGGAACGGAAGGACGGGTCTGGGGGAGCAGCTGGAGCTTCCTTAGGGAACAACAGGCAGAGTCCGGGAACGGGACAGCCGGATCCCAAACTGGTGATGTGTCCTCATCCTGCCCTCAGGACACCCCAGCTTTCCCAGCTGGGAATTGCCAAGCACCATGGGGTGCTCCCCCATCCCCACCTCCTGCGGGCTCCAGGGGTGTTCTGAGCTCCCAGCCCAACCAGGACACGGATTTCCAGCCCTAAATGGCTCCAATGGCATCTTTTGGATTTTCCCTTTTCCCTAATTACAGGGATTTGTTTTTATTACCACCATGGGCTTGTTCCAAACCCAGCCGGCCCAGGGAAAGCTTCCACAGGCTCTTGGATCTGAGCTCTTGGATCAGGCCAAGGCACTCGGGGGAGCTTTTCCTATAACAAATTATCCATTATTTGCTGGTTCTTATTTAATTATCAACCAGAAGCTGCAGATATTTCCCTTCCACGTGCCTTGGGATCAAGGAGTAGACTCCCACTGCCTGCAGGACGATCCCACCCCACTCCCGAGCCCACAAATTGGGAACAGTTGGATCCGTGGTGTCGTATCCCAGGTTGTTTGGAGCCAAATATCGCTGACATCGGACTGTGTGGAGGTGGATTTCGGCCAAGGTTTCTCCAGCCCAGCCACCCCTGTGAGCTCAGAGCACCTCCGTGTCCGGCACCTGCTCCACCTTTTTGGGAAAAGGCCCTGGAATGGCCTCACACCTCAGCTGGACACGGGGATTCAGAGGGATTTGAGGCATCTCTGCTCTGTGGGCTGAGCTTCAGCTCTCTCAGGGAGTTTTGGAAAAGTGGGAAATTGATGCTTTTGACCCTCTTGAAGAAGGTAGAAAATGAAGGTATTTTTCGTGTTCTTCTCCTCAGGGTTTTTCCTGGTCTGAGGCGTGTCCCACGCAGCAGAGGATCCCACGGAGCAGCAGGGATGGGGTGTGGGAAGCAGAAATGTTTGAATTCCTTTAACACCAGTGAGTTTTGCCATGGATTTCACTGGAGACCACGTGACCTTTGGAAAGGGGCTTTGTGTCTGCCTTAAGGCTGTTCTTGGCGTGTCTCATCCGACACGGGATCACCCGTGGGAATGCTCCTTTCCCCCCAGTCCTAAACCAATGCATGGAGGAATGGTTCCCCCATGGATTCCCTGTTGCGATGGAGTGTTTGGAGAGAATAATTCCCACAGCTCTGCCTCCACCACGGGATATCTGATGGTGCTGACTCCGATCTGAGCCGAGGTATGACAGGTGGGATGTGACCTGCTGCTTCCCAGACCGGTGGCAGTGGAATGCCCCTCATTTTCCCCCATTGAAAATCAGGAATTTCAGTGCTGGATCGCTGTCTGGATCCAATGCTTGGCTATCCTCTGGAGGATTGCAGCAATAACCACATCCTGGAGGAAAGTCTTCCCCCTCGGGACACCTGTCCCTCCCTTGGAAATGGGATTCGGTGGCATTTCTGGAGGTGTAGAGCTCTCCAGCAGCAGTTAATATATGCATACTTTGGGTTCCCTCATTACCATTTCCGTTGGCTCGTTTACATAATAACACAGAACAGAAGATCATTTGCATAAAATTAAAAAAAGAAGAAAAAAAAAATCGAATAACTGAGTGTTGCTTTCATTTGGGGAAGGAGCCTGTGAAGTTATTTATATCCCCAAAGTCCCGAGGAGCCGGATCCCCGGCAGGGAACCGTGCTTTCCACACAAAACGGGACTTGACCACTTCAATTTATTCATGGAATAGCAGCTCCCTCCGTGGAGGAGGGGTTTTTTCCAGCAGCTGACGGGAAATCCCCTCCCAGCTGCAGCGGGAGCAGCACCACTTGGAGCCAGACAAAAGTCAATTCCCCCGGCTCGGCTCCGCACCTGAGGGGCTGGGAATGAGGGCTCTGCTCCTTGGAGACGCTTGGCGGGCTGGAAAAATGCCGTGGAAAAGCGCTGTTCTCTTCCAGCACTTCTGCCTGGTGGTCAGAACCTGATCTGGGGGGGTTTCACCCATCCCCATCCCACATCCACCACCGAGAGCCCGAGGAAAGCTCCTCGTGGGCTTCCCGGATTTCCTGTCATGTCGTGATGGAATCACGGGATCATTTAGGCTGGAAAAAACCTCCAAGGCCATCGAGTCCGACCTTTGATCCATCACCACCGTGCCAACGAAACCACAGCGCTGAGTGCCACGTGCCAGAAGGAATTATCCCGATTTCCATGGGCAAATATTCCCAGTTGGCCTTTCTATGGGATGGGTCCACACTGCAGGTGGTGCGACCAGAACCATTTGGGTTTGGAGCCAGTGGAATCTCCACCAGCAGGATATCCACGGACAAGGAGAGCCGTGTGCCTGTTCCCAGCATGGACAAACCTGGAAGTGTGGATTCCATGAGGGAATGTGATCCTGAGCGGTGGAATTGGGGCTGATTTGGTATTCCAGGTGCGTGCAAAAGGCTGGGATTTGCATGAGAAAGGTTTTGTGGGAGAAATCTCAGGCCAAATCCTCCTTTCATTTCCGAGTCTCCAAACTTGCAGCATCTTTATGGACACCGGGAATGTGACTTGGGATTGCAGAGGGGTCATGAGAGCTGAGCCTGGCCCAGGAGCATCCAAAGCCTATGGAGAGATTTATTCCAGCAGCTCCTGCTGAAACCATCACTGGAATTAAACCCCAACCCCTGTAATGAACTGACCTCCTCACTTCTCCCCCCGGTGCAAATCCTCCTGGAGATTTTTGGGATGAGCAGTGCCACACTTGGAAATTTCTTGGAGTGCAGATGAAAGCTTGGAAATGTGACCCAGAGCTGCCTCCTCTCCCTGTTCTTCGGGATCCAGGTGCACGGGGACAACGGGACAATGTTTTACTGGGAATTCCCTGTCCCTCAGCATGGTGCTCCCAAGAAATATGGGAGCACAAGGGCTGCCCTGGCTCCCCCAGGAATGCCAAAAACAATGGGAATTGTTGGCCATGGGTGTGGTGGGGCCCAGCTCTCTGCGCCTGCCAGGCCTGGAATTCTGCCCCAAAGATCCACATGGCCTTAATAATGATCCTATTCCGCTGTTCCCACCCTTCTCCATGGCATCACCAGGGCTGGGGGGCTCCTCGGCTGCCACAGACAGAGCTCAACCTGCCCAGGTGGCTCTGGAGCTGAACCAGGAGAACCCACATCTGATGGAAAATCCCTTGGAAAAGCCGAAGTGGGACATGAGGGACTCCCTTCTTCACAAGGAGCCACCTCCTACTGTCCCATGGAAAAACCCCTGGAAGAGCCAGGGTGGGACAGGAGGGAGCTCCTGCATGGTTCCACTGCAGCGCCTTCTCCAGATGGATTTGGGAAAATCTCCTTTGTGGAGCTCCCCATCCCAAAAAAACCTTTTGTGCCCACCGAGGACCTCAGCTCGGAGATCTTTCACCTCTGTCTCAGCCCAGGTCCCAGGGTGGATCCCACCAGAAGCCTGGAGGAGCGTGCCCAGGGAATACCCAGCTTGGGCTGGAGCTGATCCTGTCATCCTGCCCATCTCCACAGCCTGAGCACAACGTCCGGGGCACAGCTGCTCCCTTTTCCAGGTGCTGCTGGAAAGCAGCAAGGAGCACAAAAGCCGGAGCTGGGATTTGGCTGCTCCATAAGAAGGGAAGTGATGGTTCCTCGAGGCCTGCGAACATTAATCCTGCAGGGACAGCGAGGCCCCGGCTGTTTGGGATGTTTCCTTGTGTTCCTGTGCTGAAGAATCAGAAGGAAAAATCTTTTCCTTCCTCAATTGCCCTGGGAAAGAGATTCCCATGAGTGTCCCTGTTCTGGCTGGGCGTTCTCCAGGTTCCTCCATCCCAGACACCAATGGAGCCGGGGGGAATCCGCAGCAGAATTTCACAGCTCGCTCTTCCAATAAAAGCCTGGAAAATGCAGAGTGGAATTGAGTTCAGGCCTTCCCAAAGCACTGAGTTTGGAACACATGGATCAAGCGTGTGGGAATTGTCCTGGCCTGGAGAGCAGGGCTGAGACCCAAACAGCTCCAAGAGACTGCTCTGGATCTGCTTGGAGCTGGATCCAGGAAAGGATGATCCCTCGGAAATGAGGGAACGGGACACCCATCCTGCTGACACCCCAGCCATGCTGCAGGGAATTCCAAGGCCATTGGGAAATGCTGTTCCAAGGTGCTCTGCCTGCTAATAAGAAAAATAATTATGACCACTCTTAATTGCCACAAAATAACCCCATTCCCGTGGTTTGTAACTCGCTGTTCAGCAGAGCCTGCGGAGGGTGTGGAATTGCCTTTGCTTTAGGAAGAAAATGGGATCCTGGCTCAGCCCTAGAGCATCCCAGAGGGCACTGCCAGCCCAATTTTTGGTGTTTTATTGCCAAAAGCTGAGGATTTGGCCCAAGTCGGGTGATCCCTGGGCAGAGCCGGGTGCTGAGCCCGGCTCTGGGAAGCCGCTCCTGCTTTGCAAGGGAAATGCTGGGTAAATAATCCTCATTACCCGGGAAGCCGCCCCTTCCAGCCCGTGCTCCCTCATTATTCCCATCACCTGATAAGCCTCATTTGCCGAATTTTTTACTTTCTTCCACGCTCTGGCTTTGCTGTCCCGGCTTGAAAAGGGTTTAATTACTTTCAGTAATATTTCTTCTCCGTGTGTTTATCCCAACTGAAGGATTTGTGATTCCTTCACCTCTTCCGGGGCTGGAGTGGGCTGGGGGCTCACGGGGCTGAGCTGTGTTTGTTCCCCCCAGTTGTCCCTGCTGGGTGAGAACATCCCAGCTCATCACACCCAGCGGGCTCTCAGCAGCTGCCCAGGCCCATAACCAGGATAAAAACACCGGAGCAGCCCCCTTGGAATTATTCCCAGCTGCTTGGTCGCTCTGAGAGCAAAGGGGTTCTTTTTTGTGGGAATAGCTGCTTTTTCTTTTCTCTGAGGAGGGATCAGGACACAGCACACGGCCACAGAGGTCTCTGGGATGGTGGAACACCCCACTTCCCACCTTCTCACCCCCGTCACATCCAATTTTCTCCTGAGGTCAGTCTTCCCTGCAACTTTATTCACTTTTTAAAGGTGATCGAAGCTGGATTATCCCAGTTCCTGTGGAAAGGACAAGGAAGGAAAGTGCTGGCTGAGATGCTGGCTCTGGACCTGGGGCCAGCCTTGGGTGGCACCAATGCCATCCATGTCCCCATCCTCATCCCTATCTCCATCTCCATCCCCATCCTAGCCCTATCCCATCCTATTTCCCATCCTAATCCCCATCCCTTTCCCCATCTCCATCCCTTTCCCCATCCCTGCCCCATTTCCATCCCCACCCTATCCCACTCCCCATCCCCATCCCTATTCCCATTCCCACCCCCAAACAGGCATTGCCCCGCATTTCCCCGTCTCCCCCCAGCCTGTCCCGGAGCAGCAGGATGATGCAAATGAGATGCAAAGGAGAGGGACAGGGATTTGCATCCTTTGCTCCGTGCAGAGGCTGCTTGGAACGGCCCCAGGGCGGGAGGGAATTGTTTTCCAGCTCTCCTGGGGGTATCCATGTCCCTGCTGGCCCACGTGGGGTTTCTGGATGTGGAATTTGAAGGACAAGGATGCAGAGCTTGGTCAGTGCAGCCTTTGAAGGTCCTGCTCCTCCCTGCGCAGCTGCAGCTGTTGCAATTAACTGCCTCCGTTTTTTCTATTAATTACATTTTTTTCGTGTGAAATTCCCTGCATTTTAGATGATTAAGACACTCTTCCCTTTCATCCCAGAGCTCTGCATCCTCCCTGCTCCCTCTGCAGTCCCTCACCCTGATGGAGCTGTCCCGGGAGAGGGGCTCGGTGGTCCCCAAAAGCAGCTCCCTCATGGATAATCCCAAAGATTCCAGGAATGGATTTTACTGAGAGGGATGTAACTTTTCCCACTGTTCTCCATAACAGGGAAGAACTTCCCTGCCTGTAGGAACTAAAACTCTTCGTCCCGATTTCCAGCATCTCATCCAAAAGGTCCCTCCTGCCTGCGAGTCCTCAGGAGGGCGCTGGGTGCTGGACCTCGGGGTATCCATGGGTGCATCCCAAGGGATTGGGCAGCGCCGAGAGGGACGATCCCGGCAGGAGCGGGGCCGGGGCAGCCGCCGACCCCTTCCTGTGCGTCTCGGGCTCCTCCTGAAGGAGACAGCCCCGCGCAGCTGCGGGAGCAGGGAAGGGGGCACGGATTGCTCCCGGGCCGCGGGAGGTGCGGGATGGAATGCGTGGGATGGAAGCAGGGTGGGAATGGGAGAACAGGAATCCAATCCCGCCGTGTTTGAATGGGGTTATCCCGGCCCGCTGCAGCTCCAGCGGCACAGATCCCACATGCTGGGGCAGCTGGGGCTGAGGGATGGGGATCGGAGGGATGGGGATTGGAGGGATGGGGATTGGAGGGATGGGGATTGGAGGGATGGGGTTTGGAGGGATGGGGATTGGAGGGGACGGGGATTGGAGGGGACGGGGATTGGAGGGGACGGGGATTGGAGGGATGGGGATTGGAGGGATGGGGATTGGAGGGCCACCAAGCTCTGGATGCCCTCCCTGTCCCTGCTCCATGCCAGAAATCCTGGCTGGCACTGAGCTGGGAGGTGGCTCCTCATTCCCCAGCCAAGGCACAGCCCTTTTCTTCTCCCTAGGAGGAAATATTTATGTTAATTGTGCCTGGGTCTCTGTGGGATGGGCTGCAGTGGGAAGGCAGGGACATGGCTCTGAGGGGATGGGAAGGGAAAAAGGGAAGGATGCTCGGGAAGGGAGCAGCTCCCAGTGGACTGAGCCGTAGAATCCGAACCATTTCGGTTGAAAGAGACCTTTAGAAGTCATTTATCCAACCCCAAAACTTGCACTCAGCTGGGGGTGAAGGTTGGAATGTTGACTTCACATCCACATTTCTCACTGTGGAGGGCTGGTAGGGCTTTCCCAAATTCTTCCTTTCTCCCACCCTTTTTCTCTTGGGTGACATCAACCCTGAGCCCTGTCACTCTACACTTCCTCTGGAACATTTTGTGCCCAATAATCCACATCTGAGCTGAATCTCCTGCGAAGAGAAGGAAAAAACCCAGGGACCACCAGAGCCCGTCCCGAGCAGAGCCGGTGCTGCCCCCCAAACAACTCCATGGAAGAATGTGCCCATGGCAGAGCTCCCTGAACATTCCAGGCAGGATATTGCCTGCTCCTGGATGTGGGAGCCTCTTGCCACTGCAGTAACATTCCCGATAATCTGCCATGACTCCGCTCCAGGGGAAGCAGGAACAGGGCCTGGAATGGGGAGGCGCTGGGGGGGCTCCTCGCTGCCACCCACCCTCTGTGCCCAGGGAATTCTCTGCATAGGGATGAGGTTGGAAAAGCAAGGAATGCCTGGGGGTTGAGGGAGGTCTTGCTCCCTGCCCACCCCTGTGGGGTAAATCCAGGCTGGGCAGCCGGGATGGCTCCGGAAGTTCTCCGGCCTCTGTGCCAGGCACCCGGTGCTCCTGGTAGCCATCCCAGCCTCCTTCATCCCATTCCCGGCTCCTGCCAGCCTGGACACTGCTCCTTCCTTTGCAGGGCTGCTCCTCCAGTCCCTGCCAGGCTGCCCGGGACCCCACGGCTCCAGCGCCCTGTGTGGGCACAAACTGGCCAGGAGGGATTTTTGCTTGGATTCTGGATCGCTGCTTGGAGCTGCTTGGGCTGGTTTGGCCTATTCCAGGGAAAACTCCTTGGATTCATAGAGCCAGAGGCTGGGATGGCATCGTGGAGGCCATGAGGCACTTCCAGGTTGTCCATGTGCTGGGCCAAGAGGGATTTCACCGCCAGAACAGCAGCTCTCACCCTGCATCCATCCAGAGTTGCCGAATCCATAATTTTTTCATGGGATCTCTGGCAGCAACTAACACTCCTTCCCAGCGCCAAGCAGTCCCTATTCCCAGGCGGAGTTTTGTGTGCTTTCCATTCCTGGCTCTGGCTGTCCCTCTCTGGGCCCCGCCGGGGTCGGTGCCACCCCAGAGTCTCGTTGTGGGTGGACATTCCCAGCCCGGTGCCTGCAGTGGTTTTTCCAGGGAGAGCCGGCGGCTCCTGGCTGCCCAGGCCAGCAGGAGCTGGGCCCTCTCCAGCCTCCAGCGAACAAGGAACCGATTCAGGAGGAAATTCTGTGCTGCTGGCCCTTCACACCTTCCCAGCCAGGGCCATAAACCCGTCCAGAACAAAGCCGGAGGGCATGGAACCGTTTTTGGGATGTGACTCTGGACAGTGTCCTTCCCCTCGCCCTCATCCTGCCTCCTTCTCCTTGATCCAACAAGATCCGTCTCCTGCTGCGGCTCACGGTGGCCTCGTGCCAGCTGGGGACAGCACTGGAGGCGCTCTGGGTTTCCCCCAAAATAAGATGAGCAGAAAATCTTTGAGGGGGATCAGCGCATGGAGAGGCTCCTGTGGAGCCAGCGGGTTTGGATCGGGATCTGCTGTGGGGATCCATAAATAGCGGCGGAGTCCCTGCAGCCCCCAGGAGCTGTGAGGGCCATTCAGAGCTGCCAATTCCCAGCTCCTGCAGCCCCATCTCCCCCGGGCCGGCCCCGCTCCCCGTGTTTAACCCATAATTCCCCCTCGTTCCCCCACCTGAACGCTTTACAAGACAAACACCTAATCCCGCGTGGAAATCAGAGCCACAGAATATCTCTTTTCACTCTCTGCCGAGGTGTTGAGTCTGATTACAGCACACACTGTTTGCTTTGTGCCAGGGTAAAGCCCCTGGAATTTCTCGGCGAGTCAACATCGTCCCGGCGGCAAGGCTGAAAATCTACAGGCTACTGTGCAAACGAGCTAGCAAATATTAATCCACGGGAAATGATCCGGGAGGGGAGGCAGGGAAGGGGGAGGAAGGTTATTTATACCCCCCACCCCCCCCCCGAGATTAATAACGCCAAATTAAAAATGGAAAAAATTAAAGAGGGGGATGAGGAGGAGGAGGAGGTGGAGGGGTGTGACACATTCCTGCTGCCACCATCGCTGCTCCCTGATTTCCTGGGAGGGAAAATGTCCCAGTTCAGAGGATCCTGGAATGTCCTGAGTTGGAAGGGATCCACAGGGATCATGGAGTCCCAGGATGGATCCCCCCCTGGTCTCCCAGGAGCTTTGGAGGGTGAGAGAGATGGGTCGAGCTCCTCGTGTTGTCCTGACCTGCCCCGGGCTTCCCACGAGGAGAGAGTCACTAAAAAGAGCCGTGACTCAGCTTCCCCATCTTTAAACACGGAATATTGTTGCTTCCTAATTCCCTAGGGCATCCTTCATGGATGAGAGGAACGGACACTCAGTGCTGAGGGTGCCACCACATAAATCTAAACTGAGGACATGTGGAAAGTCTTTGCCAGGTGCTGTTTTCCCAAATTCAGGAGGTGGCTGGAGGGATCTGCACTGCTCCGGGCTGAGGGCAGACACTTTGCTCCTCATCAGTGCTTCCAGGTGAGACCCCTTTGCTGGGAGGGCTGGGGAGGCTCCCCTGTGATCCCCCACAAATCTTCATTCCCATCTCCTCTGTGGTGAGGATACCCCTCCCCCCCAAAGCCCGGCTCAGCATCCAGCCTGCCCACAATCCTGGGGTGTTTCCCACATGGACACCCCTTGCTTCCCACTTTACAGACCCCCAGGAATGGGCATTTGGGGCTGGAGCTCCTTCCCCCACAGCTCCCTGCAAGCTCTGCCCCGCTGGAGCAGCAGCACCTTCAGCAGGGCTCTGCAATCCGGCTCTTGGGCTCTTCCCAGGAAAAACATCACCTTGGGCTGGGATGCAACAAGAGTGACGTTGTCTGGAAAGAAAGAAGGATTTGCTTTAACCTGTGTGGGTTTGCAGGCAAAGCACCCCGGCGGCTCGGGGCGAGACGGAGCCCTGGAGTCTGGCCAGGCATGGGATGGGATGGGATGGGATGGGATGGGATGGGATGGGATGGGATGGGATGGATCCTGCTCCACATCCCAATCCTGCTGCTCCGCATTCTGATCCTGCTGTTCTGCATCCCGATCCTCCTGCTCCGCATCCCAGCCCTGCAAACTCCTTCCCGATGGTTCCAGGGCGGTTCCCCCCGGGTCTCCCCGCAGGGAGCAGCAGGGTTGTTATCCCTGTGGCCGGGCTCGGCGCAGGATGGAGCTGGGAAAGCGCCGGCACATCCCGGCTCCCTCAGCCCCGGCGGTGGCACGGACAGGGCCGATGTTATTGGAGCCCACGTCAGGCGGGTGTTAATGAAGGAAAGCCAGGCCCGTGCTCTGCAGCGCCCTTAAATCTTCGGGAAAACGTGTGTGGAGGGAGGAGGGGAATTATTGCTCCCAGCGGGGACCCCGGGGTCACTGCTGGTGGCTCCAGGCTGAGCCGCGGTGCCCGTGGTCCCACACGGCTCCAGAACCCTCCAGAGGGATCCTAATTAAATTAAAAAGACTAATTCGGCTAATGCAGCCTGCAGCAGGCAGGATGAGATGCACTGGGTGGATCCACGTCTATCCCACCACGCTGCCAATTCGCGGGTGGCACATCCCTGCTCCACGCGGTGCCCACACGGATCCGTGGGGTCGGTGCCCAGTCGGGATTCGGCCTCCTCGGAGCTGGAAAGGCAGGGAACTGTTCCTGCAGCACTCCAGCTTTTCTTTCAGCCTCCGAGCTGCCTTGCCAAGTGTTATAAAAATATATCAGTGTGAGCCAAAACATTTAGCACTCCACTTATTACTTTAAGGTTATAGGTTAAACAAATTCCTTCTCAGAATTTACTGTGTTCATTTTAGCTTCACAACGCAGCCCTGCTCGCGCTGGATATATTTCACACTGTAATTCCTCCCTTATGGATTGCAGGGGAGGGGGGGAGAGGAGAGGAGGAAAGGAGCTTTCTAAATTTTTATATGAACAAAAGCTACCATATAAACTAGCTGCAAACAAGTCCTCTGCAAGAGATAGTTTGTAAAACTTATTTTCCAGTAACCAATAAAAGCAGGAATGAAAGGTAAAGTTTGTTTTTTCCTTACCTAATAACTTTTTTTTTTTCCCAGTTCACACCTTGGGCAAGCAGGTGGAATTGTTGCAGGGAAAGTGCAGCTCGGTGAGCTGGACTTAAACCCCTCTTGGGTGGTGCAAGGATTCAGGGAATGGGAATGGGGTGCCCAGAGAAGCTGTGGCTGCCCCTGAATCCCTGGAAATGTCCCAGGACAGGGTGGTCGGGGCTTGGAGCAACCTGGGACAGTGGAAGGAGTCCCTGGGGATGGATCAAGTTGATCTTTAAGGTCTCTTCCACCCCAAACCATTCTGGGTCTCAGCTCCATCCTACGATGCCATTCCCGTCGGTGTCACGGGGAAATGCTGGAAGCAGCTCCAGGATCACAAAATCCCAGGATAGTTTGGGTTGGAAGGGACCTTAAAGCCCATCCAGTCCCACCCCTGACACCTTCCACTATCCCAGGGTGCTCCAAGCCCCATCCAGCCTGGCCTTGGACACTTCCAGGGATCCAGGGGCAGCCACAACTTCTCTGGGCAACCTGTGCCAGGGCCTCACTACCCTCCCAGGGAGGAATTCCTTCCCAAAATCCCATCTTTCCCTGCCCTCTGGCAGTTTAAATCCATTTCCCCTTGACCTGCCACAGTCTGTCCATATAAAGACCCCTCTCCCTCTTTTTTAGAATCCCCCTTACGGACCTGGGAGGATTTTCCCTTGGTGCTCCAAGCTGCTGCTCTGGTTTCTATGGAACAGACCTCAACAAAAGGGCTAAAAAAAAAAACCCAAAAAAAACCCCCATCAGGTCCGGTTCACATTTGGGGCTTGGATTTCACCTTGGAGGGGAGGGAAGAGGGAAATCAGACATGGAGGTGTCGTGTCTGTGAGCTCATAAACCGGGGCCAGCAGCTTGAAGATGGAGGAGCTGAGGGACTGTTTAGAGGTTTCCATCACCTAAACGAGGAGGTGGAGGAAGTCTGGATGATAGTAACCCCATATTAAAAAATTCTGCCCTGTCAACAGGCGAGGAACTACACGGTGGAAATCCGTCTGTGCCGCTGGAACTGGGAAACCAGATGTCTCCGAGCAATAACTGTCCTGGGAAGGACGACAGGAACACGTTTGCCTATGAGTTGGGGGGGGGGGGGGGGGGGGTGGAATAAAAAATCCCAGCCGTGGTTTCAATTAAAATGGCTCAACCCAAATATTGCTGCTATTAATGGGATGTCCAGCTGTGACAGCACCGGGGAGTATCCATGCGCAACATCTGCATCCCGGCACAGCCCAGGAGCTGGGAGGCTGCTCACGGCTTTCCTGGTGGCTGAGCCCATGTGAAAGGGGAAATCCAGGCATGGGAGAGGCTGGAGGCACAGCAAACTGGGCCTAACTGGGGAAGGGAGGATTTGGGGATGTAAAATTGGAAATATGGCATAAACCCAAGCTTTGGGTGCAGCAGGAACGAGTCTCAGGTGCTGCAAGAGGAAGAAACCACTTTGCTGTTTTTCCAACAGCTGGAAGAAGCAGCGCTTTGGTTCCCTGAAGCTTTTAATCTTAAAAAAACCCCAAAAAACGTTTCTTTAAAAAATCCAAACCCAATCCTAAGTTCCAGTGCTGGGATGGGAGCTCATAAAGCTGGGATTTGCATAACAGAAGCTCTTCCCACCCTTTCAAGGAGTGTTGCCCTGCAGTGTGGAAGCTCTGGGAAGATATTCCTCATCCCCTGGATGAGATCCGGTGTTCCTGTGCCCTGAGAGGGGAGGCAGACTCAGGATAAGAGACCAGAGCTGTGTCTGGGATGGTGGGAAGGAGCTGCCACCCGTGGCTGGCAGGGCTTGCTGGAAACAGTCCTGGAATCGTGGAATTTGGGTTGGAGAAGATCACCGAGCCCAACCCTTGTCCCACTAAACCGTGTCCCCAAGGGCCCCATCTGCTTTCCAACCCCTGCAGGGATGGTGACCAGCAAGTGCTGGGATGAAGCTGGATGGATGGGCTGACTTTGCAGCCTGGTTCCTTCTGAAATCCCTCTCCTGAGCTCCTGTTCCTTGGGGATTCCTACAAACCAAGCAGTGCCTTGGGATTGAAACTGCCCATCTGGCAAGATTTGGGAGGCACACGGAACAAAGCAAGCCCCTGGTTGGGAAGGCAGCAGGATCCTGAAAGGGTGCAGAGAGAAGGCAAGGCAGGGGAAATGTGTGCCCTTGGAGAAGAAAACATCAGCAGCTGTGGGAGAAGGAGACAGGGAAGTGCGGATTCCCTGGGAATGATTAAACCTGGAGAAACAACTTGGAACAAAAGTGTGTGTGTGGAAAATCCCTGATTCCATGGAAAAGTAAATGAGGAGGAGGAAGGCGTGCAGGGAGGTGGGAGGCTCCTGCCCTCTTTGCATTCTGGCTCTTCTCTCCGAGAGAAAGGGAAACATCGGTGGATGGTGGAGGAACAGGGACGGAACACGGGGATGCTTGAAAATCGCCCTTCAGCTGGCAGCTCCTCAGCTTCATAACCCCAAATGTGAAACGCTCCCCAGAGTCATCCCAGACATCCCCACTCCCGATGAGACACTTCAGAGCTTCCCCAGAGCTGTCACAGAGCTTCCCTGGAGCCTCTCCAAAGCCTCTTGGCAGAATCCAAAGTCACAGCCTGGCAATTTCCTACCGTGGCCAGTCGGCAGCTCTGGAAGTCCCAAAGCAAAGGGAACAGCTGTGGGACTGTGCTGCATTAGGGAGCTCACGGGGATGTTAATTCGTGCCCAATTTGGTGTCAACTTGATCTTCCTGATCTCCCCATTGCTGCACGGGGTGGAGAGGGAGGACCTTGGGCCACCTGTGTTTGTCTGGGTACGTACAGGACCTCACCAGGTTCTCCTTTAGCAAAATAACCTGCACCAGGGATGGATTTGAGCCTTAAATCCCCAAAATGGGATGGTTCTGATACGGCAGAGCGGGCAGTGAGGGGTGGCCTGGTTCTCACATTGATCAGAACACCACTGAGGGGTTCACTGGGATGGCTGTTCTCAAAGCTGGGATCAGCTCCTCTGCTGCAGGAACAGGGTCCAAATGCTCTTTTAAACCTGACCAGATCACTCCTGTCATCCTAACAGCCTGTTCCAGCCCTTGTTCCCACTCTCACAATCCTCTGGATGTGTTTGTGTCCTCAGCAAGTTGTTCCTTGAGGCCCTGTGTTGTAACAGGACCCTCATGTTTTTGGCAACAAGGAAGGAGCAGACAGGATTTGTTTGGAATCATTAATTTAACAAGGAAGGCATTTTCCTGATGGACATCACCAGCACACCTCAAACTTTCTGCTTGTGCTGGAGCTCCAAGCTGCAGCTCTCTCAGCTTCCTGGCAATTGGGAAAGCGGTGGAAAATCTGCCGAGTTCGCTCTTCCTTCGGATTTTCCTCATGCAGATCTTACATAATCCCTTTCAGGACCACGGCCCACTTCTCTAAGTGAACTTGGTCAGATTTTTGGAAGCAAAATCTCCTGGTCCCAAGCCTCAGGCCTGGATGTCTTGGAGGGATCAGCTCTGCTCTTGCTCTCTGCAATTAATATTCCTCCTCCACTTCAGCGTGGAGTTGTGGGGCAGCCAGGGGTGCTCCCAGCAGGATGCACGAGTTCCTCAGCCAGGAAGGGTTTGCAGATGGCTCAATCCATCCCTCACCTTTCCGTGGTTGGTCTGGTGGTGCTCACCCTGCCCTTGGGTTCCTGGGAAGACACCGGCAGCTTCCCCATGGGGACAGCCCAGCTCCAAAGGAAAGGTTTTTCTTCCCCAGCTGCCTTCTCCAGCTGCATGTTCATCACTGTCCCTGCACACCGCCTCAGCTCTGACTAAACCCATCCATCCAAGTACTTTTTTCAGAGGCAAAGCACAAAAATCTCCACATTTTTCTGTCCAGACCTGTGCCCTGTTGCAACCCCAAGCTCCTGGAAGGCCCCTGCTCTGTCCCACCCCATCCCTGCTCAGCACAAACCCCTCCGACCTTTTCCATGCAGATCTGTTCCCTCATGTCCCCGTGTCCCCAAGCTCCTGGAATGTCCCTGCTCTGTCCCACCCCATCCCTGCTCAGTGCACAAACCCCTCCAACCTTTTCCATCCAGACCTGTGCCCTGTTGCAACCCCAAGCCCCTGGAACACCCCTGCTCTGTCCCACCCCATCCCTGCTCAGTGCACAAACCCCTCCAACCTTTTCCATCTAAATCTGAACCCTCATCTCCCCCAGCATCCCCAAGCTCCTGGGACACCCCTGCTCTGTCCCACCCCATTACTACTCAGCATGAACCCATCCAACCTTTTCCATGCCGATCGGTGCCCTCGTGTCCCACGGTGTCCCCAGGCTCCAGGAACGCCCCTGCTCTGTCCCAGCCCCCCCGCCCAGTGCAGGGCTGTTGGTGTGAGCGTGGCTGGGATGGTTTGGTGTTTCCTGCCCGGGACAGGAGCAGTGTAATGTCTGTCTGCTTTTCCTGCTTGTCTCGTTCCGAGGAGCCACATGTTGCTCCTTCCCCGTGTTTATGGAGCTGCAAAAGGAGCTCTCTGCAGCAGCAGTGGCGACTTGGCCGGGCTCCAAGGGGACCCTCAGCCACTTCATTTGCACAGGCTGCAATCAGAGCGGGGGGAACCCGTCGGGGAGCAATTCCAGCACTCAGACGCCTGCGCCGAGCTCTCATTTCTACCTCATTAACTTTACAGTTTGACAACTTCACAAGGCAGGGACTTCTGTGGGGATTGCTGCTGCACAGCCCAGTGGCAGACGGTGTCTCCCAGTCTGTGGGTTACCTCATGCACTGGTGCAATGGGTTTTCCTGCAGCCCTGGGCTGGCAGAGTGTCCCCAGAGGTCACAGTGGGGCCCCCTCGCTGCTGTCACAGCTCCTCCAGGTGAGGCCTGGCCTTGGTCTCGCACACCATGAACGGCTCCGCTCCTGCTCTGCCCAGACAAAGGGAAATCAGGCTTATGGCAAAGTTAGTTAAAATTAATTAGCGCTCTAAAAGCAGCAGAGGACCCAGTGCCCTCTTCCCAGTGTTCAGTGGGCTCAGCACAGACGCTGAATTAAAAGCTCTGTTTTCTTTTGCCATAAAGAAAATGACTCTGAGGCGCCTGGGGAGAGGCTGAGGGTTGGAAACACAACTTTTATAACCTTTCCTCTGTTTATAAGGATGGTTTAACCTTTCAGAGTTTCCAAAAGCTCATTGCACAACCCCTATCTGGGCTGGCTGGGGCCTTGTGCCGTGGCAGGTGAGTTAGGATGGGCTGGAGCAGCAGGGAGAGAGGAGGAAGAGCGGTGAAACACAAACACCCGGAGCTGGAGAGCCTCAGGAAAAGCCCAGAAGCAATAGCTGGGAAAGGTTATAAATTCTCATGCTCCAGTGCTCTGCAAAGCTCCAATTAACAGGGGGAAGGACAACCTTTCCCTTCTGGACACACTGGCTGCCTGCTTGATGTTCCTCTCAGCTGGCCTGAGTCGCTCCTGAAGATGAGGGAGACCCAACTTGATTAAATTCCTCACTCAAAGCCCAGCGTGGGGATTCCCACAGCTCCAGCAGAAGCTGGTTTGTTGAGGAGACAATGCATCCATCACTTCCCACGATTTTGGATCCAAGGCAGGGAATGCTCGGCTGCAGGTGACAGCTCTGAGGCTGGCGTTGTCCTTGGTGAGACACTCATCACCAGGGCAGCCGGGCAGCGGTGCCAGCTTAGCACAGTGGCCTAGATTGAGCTTGCAGACCCTCTCAGCAGCTCCGGCTGATCCCACGGCTCAAGGAAATATAGAAAATCCAGGAATTTAACTGGGAAAGCGCCTCTCACAGGGTCCTCAGCAGTGAAGGCACCAAGAGCCTCTCCAGAAGCTTCCCCACATTCCTCTGCAACCCAAAGGCCACATCCCGGAGAAATCCCACTGGGAACATGGACAGGAGGTTTGTCTGGCTGCAGAGGGACTGCTCCATGGGATGAGAGCGGGATCAGGAGAGGGAACACAGGGAGGTCACGGCGGGAGTGGGGAGGAAGGTGAGGAGAAGAAGGCACCGGGTGGCCAACAGAGGAGCCTTTGTTTGGAGGCACCACAGGTGTGGAGCTGAGGGTTCTTCCTGGTAGCAAGAACAAGTGACAGGGTCAGGTCCTTCCTTGACCTGAGAGAGATGAGATTAGATAAGAGCCTGTCCTTGTGGTGCCAAACCTGCACCCGGCACTGCCCAGACATGTGGGATTAATTCCTGCCGTTCCCAAATCCCTGCAGCGTGCAGGAGTCCTCTCCTCTCACCATGGCAGCGCAGCAGGAGCTTTGTCCCACAGGATGAGTTGAAGGTGTGATCCCCTGGCCTTCCTGAGGGCCAGCGTGGAGCACAATCCATGCTGGGAGTCACTAATTGGGAACAGCACAATTCCACTCGGGAAGATTTAGAGGCAGGAGATAAAACATGGGGCACAACCCGCTGCAGTTACAAAGTTGTTCTATTTTCCCTTTCCTCCAAACAAAGATCAAAGAGGCGTTTGATGGAGTTAAAACTCGGGGCCAGCTCTTTTGATGGCATAAATTGACTTCCCTCCAACTTAGTGCAGGTGAGAATCTGACGTTATCTATTTAAATAAAAGCTGGTGCAGCACAAGAGGTTATAAACCTGGGGAGCTCATCGAGGCGGGATTATTGTTACAGCAAACAGCTCCGAGCTGCCAAAATGGTTGGAGTTAGATGGGAATCAGGATAGAAAAGGTCATGGCTGTAACAAAAATGGGAGTATCAGGCTGGATTAGTTCACCAGAAAGCGAACAAAGGGATGGGGTGCTTGGAAAAATGCAGTGAATCCCTGCAAGCCTTTGCAAGCAGCCCCTGCTCAGCCGCAGTTTGCTGCTGGTTGGGCAAAGGGTTGGGCACAAAATGCCCATGAGGTGAATTTAATGGGAATTCTTCATCTTCCCTGAGCCAGAGCGGGGCAGGCTCCTGATGAAAGCTCCGTTCTCCCTTGGTGTTATTCACCGGGGCTGAGCTGGGGCTTGGGAGCAGCAATTCCTGACTCGGAGTTCACCCCTGGCGGGCTCCTGCTGGCTCCACCCCACGGGGCTGCTTTGGGCTGCAGGGATCCGTGGTGCAGCCGAGTTTGGGATCTCAGCAGACTCCGTTTCCTGAGGAATTCTCAGTGACCAGCAGCCCCTCTGCTGCCAGCAGGGACAGGTGATGCCCTTCCCTTTGGATGCAGCAGATCCCTGGCCTTGGGGTGTCCTGGCCTCAGGGATAAATAGCTTGGGAATTCCCAAACCTGTGTAATGGGGCTAAACTGCCCTGGAGCCGAGATTTGGGCTGGGGTCGAGGTTTGAGGAGCCAGGGAAGGCTGAGCAGCGCCAGTTTCCCTGTCCTGGTGCTGGGGCAGCCTCAGCTCTGCTGGGAGCACTGGGACCAGCACGAGGGATGCCACTGGTGCCACGTGGATCCCAGCACCGTGGGGGGACCTGGAAAGGAGCCTCATTTCCATCACACCGTGGCCTGACCCTGCCCGGGGCCCTGCTCCTCTCCCACATTAAGTCCTCACGCAGGAGAGGTTCAGTCATGCAGCAAATTAAACCTGCAGAAAGACGTTTCCAGCTGTTCCAAATTAATTGGGTCGCCCAGTCCTGCAGGGCTGCGTCGCTGCCGGTGGCACGGTGGTGGCATCGCCCGTGGCCTGGGGACACTGCCACTCTCCAGCCCTGCTGGGGAACCCCAGATCAACCCAGCTCCTGCAGCTCTCTGCTGCGGAAGTGGCAAAGTTTGGACACTCGTTCCAAAGCGTGACCCCCAGATTTTTTAAAATGGATTTTGATTCCCATGAGGAGTTTTCTCGGTCTGTGGCTGCCTTTGGTGCTCAGGGCAGGTTCTGCTGGGAGGCTGCAGCCAGGACCACTTTCTATGGGAAAGGGATGCCCTGCAGATGCAGCTTGCACAGAAATTTAGGTTGGATTTGATGATCTCAGAGGTTTTCCCAGCCTAATTGGTTCTGTGATTGTGTGGGAATCAAAAGGATGAGTACACGCTTCTCCTGACAGAGCCTGGAGAAACTTCCAGGACCTAAAGGGGCTCTAGGAGAGCTGGAGAGGGACTGGGGACAAGGCATGGAGGGACAGGACACAGGGAATGGCTTCACATTACCAGAGAGCAGGGTGAGATGGGATATTGCAAAGGAATTCCTGGCTGGGAGGGTGGGGAGGCCCTGGCACAGGGTGCCAAGAGAAGCTGGGGCTGTCCCTGGATCCCTGGAAATGTCCAAGGCCTGGTTGGATGGGGCTTGGAGCACCCTGGGATAGTGGAAGGTGTTGGAGGAGGAACTGGATGAGTTTAAGGTCCCTTCCCAACCCAAACCATTCAGGATTCTGTGGGATGCTGCTGGCTGAGCTCAGGTGACCTCTCCCACGTGCCTGAGCAGGGCCTGGAGGAAATCACCCCTCAGTGAATCCCTGGATCTCAGTGCAGGGAGGAATCTCGGATTCTCCTCGACGTTCCCAGCCATTCCCAGTGCCTCCCACCAGCCGGGGCTGCTCCTGCTGGAAGGAGTTCAGGCCTCATTTCTCCCAATAACTTCTCACTCAGCACCTCCCTGCTCCAGGTACCACCGCGCTCCCACTTCAGACGCTGGGTAATTCTCCGGGAATTCTCCATTCCTGCCCCGCCAGCTCGTCTGCTCCCTCATTTATTCCTGTCTGCTCCGTTATTTATTCCCTGAGATCCACCAAGAGTTAAAGGAGAAGAAAACATTTGGCTGCTGGTGGTTTCCAAAGGCTCATTACAGCTGAAATCAAGTCACCACTAAATCTTGTGTGGTTGCAGAGGTCACTGCTGTTCTGGCACAGTGGCGCCAATCCCGAGGCAGGAATTTCGCTTCCCTCCCAGGAAAAGTGTGCACAGAGTTGAAGGGATGACAAGGAGCAGCCTCTGGGGACCACAAGGGCTTTTTCATGCGCTCCAGTGCCTGCAGATCCCAAGTTTTCCCCGCTGGAGCAGCGACAACACTCCGTGTTTCCAGCTCCAGGGCTCCAGGCTCCGGCCCCACTGCTCCAGCGGGGAATTTCAGAGGGATTTGCCACCAACTTGGAAACTTTCCTGGCTGTCCTGTGGAATAAGGAGGAATTCCTTGAGTGTGCACAGGGATGGAGCCAAGCCAGGAAAAGGCTGAGCCTTGTAATGGCACTCTTTGGAATGCTGGGGGTGTGTTTGGATACTCCAGTGCTGGATGGGCAGCTCCAACCCCTGCTCCTGGAAGGGTGGGAGCTGGGAATCTGTGAGTTATTCCAGAGCTGCAGGAGCATCCCTGCTGCAGCAGAAGATGAAAATTGAGGCTGGGCACCAGTGGCCAGAGGATTCCTGGCCCCAGCAGCAGCTGCATCCAGGGATTTGTGGGCTGGACAGAGAGGCTGAAATTTGCAGGGAAATTCCTTCCCAGCTGGAGCTCCAGAGTGGATCTCAGCAATGAGCTGAGATATTCCATTTCCACAGGGTAGAAAGATGGGAGAGGCTGGAGCAGGGCATGGAGAGCCTGGCAGTGCCATCCATGGGGTTCCAGTACTGGCAGTACTTTGGATGCTGGAGATTCCCAACACAGCTGAAATTCAGGAGAGTGGAGCTGCCCACCCAACCTGCACAGCTCCTGCAAAGCTCCAGAAAAGCCAGGGATGCTCAGGGAAAAGAAATGGATAAATGAAATCCCTGGAAAAGGCTGGAGCAGATGTTCATTCACATTTCAAATGGCCTTAATTCCATTTCTTCCATCCCACGCCGAGGGAATTGATCCGAGCTGGATCAGCAGCGTCCGAGTTGTGAAATGGAGAGGGCTGCTCAGGGTGGCTGAGCTGATCTGCTCGAAACTCACACCTTTAATTAGCTGGAATTAATTGTCTCAAGTGTCGCCGCATGCAGACAGAGCCGGGGGTGATTTAGAAGGAAAATTCCAGCGGCGGCTCCATTCCATTCCCTCCCGCTCAGGAATGCCACCAGCTCTGCAGATCCAACAGAGCTGATTTATTTCGGGGTGCAGAGCAAGGACCAAAATGAAACCTGTGCCATACAAACAGTGATGCACCTCATTTAAACGTTCCCTTCTTAATTAAACCCTGGTAATTGGGCTGTGCCCTTTTATGGCCCTCCCGGAGCAGCGCGGTTGTAAAGTCACCTCACACACACTCCATTCCTGCTCCCGGCTTTTCCAGCTCCTTCTGCTCCACACGGGCTTTCCAAGAGGGAATGATTTGCTCCCAGGGCGGTCAGGATGCAGTGCCAGGACAAGGGGAATGGCTACACGTGGACAAGGCAAGATGGGATATTGGGAAGGAACTCCTCCCTGAGTGGGTGGGGAGGAATTTTGTCACCTTCCAGTGTCCCAGGTTTAGACCAGGGTTTAATCTGCAAAGAACCTTTGTGAGCAAGCCTTGGACCTGGACCTCAGGCAGTTCCTGCTCCTTCCAGAGGAAGAACTTCCCAGATGTGCTTCCCTTGAATGGAGCCATGGAAGTATGGACTGGTTTGGGCTGGAAGGGACCTTCAGGATCACCCTGCCATGAGCAGGACACTTCCCCCAGGCCAGGCCGAACAGCAGGCACAGACTCATTCCCAGAAAAACCTCACTCCTGCTGTCCCTTCCTGACCTCTGCAGCAGCCATGGAAGGAGGGGATTGTTTGGAGGAAACCTCATAGGACGAGCGGGGCTGTTCCTTCAGCTGCTGCTGGAATTCCAGCTCTGGAAGTGCAGCAATCCCCGGCCATCCCTGTGAGCACCGCGGAGAGACAGGGACAGTCGAGCTCTGGGGACACTGGAAGGTGACAAAGGCACTGCCTGCCCGGAGCTCCTTTTATTGGGAAAACAACACCCAGCTCTGACTGCCAATCCTGCTTTTCCACTCTCCCACAGGCACTGTTTGCCCTGGCACAGCTCCACGCCGGGATCAGGGCAGGAATGCCATTCCCTGCCCTTCCTATCTCATTTGTTTGGGCATCATTTGGGGCTAATCCCCAGTTAATTACTTGAAGATGATGCTTTCCCCAATGAAAGAGCACCTTTGTGCCTGCTCCACTTCAGCGCTGCCAGAGCAGCGTTTCAGGGCACAGCTCCGTGGGCAGATGGAACACAGCAGGAATTCTGCATCCCTTGGGAGATGCTCTCCCACCAAGCGGGCTCCTGGAGCACGGCTGGGTCAAGCAGCGCCTTTCTCTTCTTTGTGGCTTTTGGGGTGGTTTTTGTTTCCACAAGTCATTTCCAAAAGCCTTGGTGGGGGTTAAAAGGGCTCAGGAAATTCTGACATTCATTTTTTGGCCAATCAGCTCTGCCACATGAACTTCTGTTGTTTGAGCTAAAGGGAGAAAAGAATTCCAAAATAGGAATGGTCTGGATTTCTTTTTTATAGGACCAGGTACTTAGGAAAGGCACAGCCCCTTACAGAACTCACGGAATCCTGGAATGGTTTGGGGTGGAAGGGACCTTCAAGCCCATCCAGTCCCAACCTCAACACCTTCCACTATCCCAGGGTGCTCCAAGCCCCATCCAGACTGGCCTGGAAATGTTTGCCCGGTTCCTTGGGACACTGCAGTTCCTCAGGGTGAGGATCTGTCACAGCTGCAGGATATTCCCCTGTCGCACAGGCACAGGCAGAGCAACCTCTCTTCTTTAATATTTTCCTCGTCAGCCTGATTTTTGGGAAGTTTTTGTAGTGTGGAAATGATCCCTCTGGAGAAAGAGAAGAAAAGTGAGGGTGTGAGAAATCAGAAAAATCAGAATAAATATCATCACAGATGATGAGAGCTCCAAGGTGCCTGCAAACGAGGGATAAAGGAATTATTCTGGAGCTCAGCAGGAATTCTGCTTTACATCTTCAGGATACTTCACAAATCCCAGTTAATTCCAATCCACAGCATCCCTGGAAGGAACAGACCCGATTTTTAGGTGGGATAAGTCATAAAGCAGGAGAAGAAACCTGAGAGGTGTGGGAGCAGGCTCCTTTCCTTCCTTTCCTTTTCCCTTTCCCTTTCGGCAAAGCTTGGACACGAGGAATAATTAATTCTGGGAATGAGAGGCAAATGAGCAATCCCTGAGGAGATGAAGGAAAGGGGAGGAGGTGACCTGGAGCTGCTGACTCCTTTCCTTGTCCCGGCATATCAGCATTCCTCCATGGGCATCCCTATCCCACGAGGAGAAATCCACAAGGATGAAACACTGATAACAAAACTGCCACAAACACTGGGATTTTCTCATCTGACGCCTTTCCCTCTGCAGCTTCCCTGGACAAGAGCAGCCATGAGGCGCCCTCGATGCCCAGGTGGGATTTCTCCGTTCTCCCCTCAGCCCACAGGGCTGGGAGAGCACATGGAGTAATTAATTTTGACTTACAGAAGCTGGATTAAATTGGATCGAAAGGGGTGAAAATAGGATTAGGAATGGAGTTTAGCCAAGAGCAAACGGAATTAAAACTCTCAGAGAGCAGCTCAGCACAGCTGATGGCAGTGATGGGATGGGAGGAGACAGCCTGGCACATTTTTGAGGGGAAATGTCCGAGATTGGAACCTGGTACGCGACTGGATGGGGAGAATTCAAGATGAAAGTCTTTTTAAATTGTTCCTGTTGGATTTCTTGGAGTTTCCAAGGATTAATTTGAAAACAATTGTGCAGAACAAGCAGGAGTCTCCCTAAAGCCCGGCCCACGTGAAAGTGTGCAGGGCTTTCAGCACATGCCCCTAAATCTAATTAGGCTGGGATTATGCCTGTCACAAATCATCACAGCTGAAGGGATCCTTAGCAGGAAAACCAACTCCTCTCCCTGAAATCCTCCTCACAGAGCCTGGAGACAAACCAGGCTCGGAATTTCCGTTTCCATGTCTTCGGTGGTGAAAATTCCTGGGACTCCACTGGGTCCCCATCCACTGTCAGGGCTTGGAAATTCTTGGATTTGGGTCTGGCTTAACCTGGTCTTGCTGCAGGGAATAAGGGCCTGGCTCTGCCTGGGTTCAGGCTGAGAAGGGGTTGGACCTCCCCGACAGCTGCCACAGGTCCTGAGTTCCTTTCCCATCCCTCCTCTTGATTCCAGTGGGAATCCTGTGGACTAAACTGGAGCAGGTCCTGCTCTTCCCTTGCCAAAGGTGCCCAAACTGGGATTTGCTAAGGAACATCCCTAAAACAGGAATGTCCAACCTTTGTACGAGGCTTTTCAGCTTCTACCAAGGACTTTGGCCAACATCAACTGCTGAGCACAGAGCTTGATATCCCCCTCTCCTTGGCTCTATATCCCTCTCTCCTTGGCTTGATATCCCCCTCTCTCCTTCCCTTCATGTCCTTCCCTCTCCCTGGATTTATATCCCTCTCTCCTCATATCCCACTCTCTCCCTGCCTCTACATCCCTCTCTCCCTGGATTTATATCCCTCCCTCTCCCTGCCTCATATCCCCCTCTCCCCACCTTTATCACCAGCACATCCCTGGAAGGTCACACCCACAGGGTTCTCAGCGTGCCCAGTGAGCACCGAATTCCCTTTCCATGTGGGAATCCAGCTCCTGCAGCTCCCAGGAGCTGCACACAGCCATGGCTTTCTGTTGTTTTCCCCGCGGTTTCCATGGTTGCTGGCACCGCTTGGTGCCCTTGTTCTGAGGGAGATGCTCCACAAATGTGTTTTCCTTGGTCCGAGCTGGCACAGAATATTCCCAGGAAACCTCAGGGCTTGGCTGGAGGAGCAGGACGATGTCCCAGGTCCTCGTGGGGGGTGGCACAGCCACTGCCCCACAGCCCCGGGGCCGTCCCTCCTCCCTTTCCCCATGGACATGGCAATGACCAACAGGGATACGCTGGGGAAAACACAGGGAATAAGTGCCCAGCTGAGGGAAAAGGGCTTGGAAAAACAAACAGGCCTGAAAAACCCCTGCGAAAAGCAGCTCCTTAAAACTGAGGCAGGCTCCAAGCTCTTCCAGCAGTGCCTTCAATGCCAGAACCTTTCCTTGCCCTCGTTCCCGAATAATTCTGCAGGTGTTCCTTCCCATCCCTGCCTGGGAGGATCAAAGCTGAGGATCTGGCAGGCTCAGCATGGATTTGTTCCTGCTCTGACCCACCTGGGCAGCCATGGGGGGGCTCTGGGGGCGATTCCTGGGGGACAGTCTGGGGACAGCAAAGTATCCTGGCTCCCCAAAAACCCCACATGGCTCTCAAGGGCTGCTGTGACCGTGGAGTGCTGGCATCCGGCTCAGCTCTTCTTCCCTGGGTGTTCCCTGGATTCTGCCAGGCAGGAATTCTGCCAGGCCTGGAGGCTGAGACAGGATTGCCCCAAAATTGCCCCAAGAGCAGTGTGGGGAGGGGACCCAGTGTCACCAAGTCACCCACCCTGGTGGCCTCCAGGCTCCACATCCACAGCAGGGATGTCCTGCACAGCAGGGATGTCCTGCACTGCAGGGATGCCCAGGATTCTGTTGGATGGACCAAATCCCCCACTGTGCTCCAAGGGATTTTCAGCCCTGGAATGAAACCCTGGCCTTGCTCGAGCGTGGCAGTGCAGGTTTCCCGAATCCACAGATTTGCCTCCATATCCCGGTGCCCAGGGGCTGTTCCCAGCAGCAAACAGTGCCAAGGCTCATCCTCTCTTCCCAGCATTTGGGAGGCAAAGCCAGGTCCTCCCCCAGCCTGGCACAGGACTCATCCCTCCTTTAGCTGCACAGGAAGGGGATGGGGTTAATGGGATTTTTTCTCCCGGGTTTGTTTCTTGTCTCGTTGCTCCGAGGCAGTTCGGATCCCTGTCACTTTTCCTTCCTCTTCCCAGCATTTCGCCTCCCCCTTCTCCTCGGAAGGTAACAGTATCCCTGCTCAGACATGCATTCCTTTCTAATAAGGTATTGTGCCTCCATTTCTGTATCTTAGGTGCAGTCTGAGGCAGCTGCTGCTCCGCAGGGCCCTGCGTGAGGAGCAGAAAATCGAATCCAGTCTGGAATGTGCGGGTGCAGTCGGACATCTGTGCCCAGCCAGGGGCTGCCCTCCCCCTGGGAGCTTCTCCCAGCCAGATGATGCTCCTTGGGCTGCTCTGCTGTGGAATGGGGGGTTTGTTTGGGGTGCCACAGGTCAGTCAGGAGTGTAGATCCAGGATTTGGGGAGTTCTCCTGGGCTGAGGTGTTTGCAGGGACCTGGCTCGCCTGGGCAATCCAACGCTGGCGCAATGGGCACAGATTCATGGAATCACAGAGTGGTTTGGGTTGGAAAGGACCTTAAAGATCATCCAGTCCCACCCCAACACCTTCCACTATCCCAGGGTGCTCCAAACCCTGCCCAGCCTGGCCTTGGACACTGCCAGGGATCCAGGGACAGCCCCAGCTTCTCTGGGCACCCTGTGCCAGGGCCTCCCCACCCTCCCAGCCAGGAATTCCTTCCCAATATCCCATCTAATTTTAATCTTTGTTAAAGTCAAGCCATTCCCTGTGTCCTGTCCCTCCATGCCTTGTCCCCAGTCCCCCTCCAGCTCTCCTGGAGCCCTTTTAGGCCCTGGAAGGGGCTCTGAGGCCTCCCTGGTTCCTTCTCTTCTCCAGGGGAACACCCCCAGCTCTCCCAGCCTGGCTCCAGCCCTCGGAGCAGCTCCGTGGCCTCCTCGGACTCTCCCCAACATATCCATGTCCTTCCTGAGCTGGGGACCTGTGGGCCAAGGGGTGCTTGTGGGGATGACACTCCCAAATTTTTGCCCTGGGTGGTGGATTGAGGACTTTGGCTGCTCCCAGCTGTGTGTGGTACTCAGGGCAGGTGTCCCCAGTCCCATCTCTGCCTGGTGTCATCCCCGGCTCCGCCACCCACCGGCACCGTGACCAACACGACACCAGGACCCAGCTGGTCCGAGCTGGGATGGGGAATTTTAGCAGCTCTTTTGGGATTAAGCTGTCTCAGACCCCACTGCTCGCCTGGGCCAACTTTTCCTAATGATTTTCAGGGCAATGAATCCTTTTCCTGCACAGCAGCGTGGGCAGGATGGGCCTGTGGCTGGGCGGGGATGATCCAGAGTGACCCTGCTCCTCTCTTCGGCTCCTCCCCAGGTGAATATCCCAACCTCGGGAAAATCCCTGGATTTTTTTTCTGCTGACCTTCGTGTCTGCACCCCGTCCCTCGGCTGCTCCAAGGCCTCTGTTTCACCCAAAACACGACTTTTTTTGTGTCGAACCACCCCGCGCTGCACCGCGGCCGCGGCCTTTCGCCTCCCACATCCCCAGGTGCTGGAGGGCTTTTGGGAGATGGAGCGGGGGGCACCTGCACCCCGGGCAGGGTCAGGGCACACAAGAGGCACTTCGGGGGCTCATCAAGGAGCTAATTAATGACCCTGCCGCCCGTGTGGGAGCCCAGGGCTTGTCCTCCCCGCGGGCCAGGGCAGGGCAAGCAGGGCTCTGCCATCAGCCCTGCCTCCCTGATTAGCTCCCGCTAATGAGCCTGAACTCTGAACCCCCGGAAAGGGGGGAATCTGCCTCCCTCCGGGATGATCCAGGGGGATCTGCCTGCAGATGGACGGGGTTATCTCCCTGCCTGGAGCCTTTCCCTTCCCAGCTGGCTTTATTTGCCGGGATAACGCAGCGCAGCTGGAGGAGCAGGAGAAGCGGCCGGGCTGATTAATTGGCCACTTCCAAAGCCGCTCCAGCCTCCACCAGGAACCAGCAGATAGCCCCCATTAACCCTTTCAGCACCTGGCAACTCCCCGGAAAGGGTTGGAGACGTTCCAGAAGGAGGGCATAAATCCAAACATGGGGATGAGCTGCCCCAGGGATGCACAATCCTTTGGGAGGGGGTGGATCTGGGCGTCCTCCCTCTGATGCTGCTGCAGCTCCCGGGAGTCCCCACCCCCAGCTCTGGGCTACCGAATCCCTGGGGGTGGCAATGAGAGGGGGACAGGAAATTGGAAGTGCAGTTAAGGTGGTTTCAGGTTTGCCGCCCTGGTACTGGCACGGATGCTCTGATTCCCAAAAAGAACTTTTGTGCTTGGTCCTATCAAATCCCTGCGGAGTTTTCCTAAATCCTGATTTTCAGGAGCGTTTTTGTTTCCAGAGGGATTCATTTACAAACAGCTCCGAATGCTGGGTTTGTGTGATAAAGAAAATGCAGCTCAGCAATCAGCCTGATCCCCGTATTTTTCCAGGAACTGGGATTGTCCTCAATGCCCATCAGCCCTCAGACATTCCTAAGGAGAGGAATTCCATAGGAACCACAGGTGCCTGCCTTTTGCCCTTGGAGCTTCGAGCTGCAGACACCAGGAGGAACAAGCAGGGAATTATTGAGGTGTGCTGTGGATTCCTGAAGGCTTCAAGCCGAGGAGTTTCTCCCCAAAAATCCGCTCCAGCTCACACAGGGCTCCTAAGCCGGGTGTGGAAAGGCATGTCCTGTGTTCCATGGGAAGCCAGACGTGAGGATCATCATGGCTCCGGCTGGCTGGATGGGAAGAACATCCCAAGTGGGTTTTCCTTCTCTTTCATATAGGAATATTCTCCGGGAAGGCTCGTGGAGGAGCTGAAAAGGGAAGAAATGAAAGGGGAGATGTCTCTGTTACCAACCCAGCTGCAGCTTCCTGCTCCGGCCAGAAAATACCCCGGGAGTGGGAGCAAGGGCCTTGCTTCCCCATAATCAGTGAATAATGGGATTGTGGGGCAAGGGAAAGGTGGAATTCCCAGAAATTCTCCTCCTGAGGGGAGCACAAAGAGAGCGTCTGTGTCCTGCCCAAGGAGAGGGCTTTCCTCAGCTGAGCACGAGGTAGAAACCACATTTTGATGGAATGATATCCCGTCAGTCCGGGGTTGGGCCTTTCAATGCCAGGGGAGTGCTCTGGACCCCATCCAAGGTCAACAGCCCAGTTTGCATCGGGATTGTCCTCCCAGAGTTCCCCTTTTTGCTCCCCCAGAGCGCTTTATCCCCTCGGGGTTTTTGACGTGCCTGACGTGGATCTCGTGGCTCAGAGCACACCGGGATATTTTCCTGGTTGAGGAATCAAATGAAACCTGGAGCCACAATGCACATTTCCCATAAAAATGGCATTTTATCCAGGGGAAAAAGGGAAGAAGAGGACACAGCCCTTTCAGGTGTTTTGACAAGCGGCTCAGCGGACGTCGCTCATTTGTTATCCAACCATAAAAGTGATCTGGGGAGAACAATGGTGACATTTCAGTACAGGTTTTCCAGCAAAATGCTGACATTCCAGGGAGGAAATGCCTTATCTTTCAAAAGCTGGATTGTTCAGGTGCAGTGGCAGCAGCGCCAGCACAGAGCTGATGATTTACATCGGATTTACTCCGGTGGTGGATGGACAAAACTTTGGGATTTGGCCTGTCTGTGTCAGGGTGGGTGTGGGGACTGGCAGGGAGAGGTGGCTCACCTGAATTCCATGGATTTAGGGAATTTTCCCAAGCTCTGATCCTATTTAATCTTCTAATTAATGATCAGAGTAACCTAATCAAGCGTATGTTTAATAAATTAGGAAGTGCTGGAGGAACCAGGGACCGGTTGGACCTCCGAGTGACCCCAAAATGAGATTATGGAGGGACAAATGCGAGGTATAACCCAAGGAATTGCAGGAATAATCCATGGGCACTTTGGGAAGGATGGAAAACAATCCAGGCAGGCAGGGCAGTGAGCACATGTTGGGTGTGAACCAAGAGCCTGCTGGAGGAATGATGGGATGAGGGCTTGGCCTCGGGAAAAGGGAATTGGGAAAGCAGACGAGAGCAGTCTTCAAACCAAAAAAGAGAGGGAAGGCTCAGCTCTCCCCATGCCGGAGAAGGGAGGGCTTGGATTTCACTGGAAAAGGCTCAGGATGAATTTTGCTGAAAGCTGCTGGAGGGGAGCAGAAGGAAGAACTGTCCCAGATCTCCTGTGGAAGTTTCCCTGATTAAAGAGCAGAAGGGAAGGGACAGAAGGGACCCCTCAGCCCTTCCCTGCTCCCGGGGCTGAGGCTGTGGCAGCACCATCAGCTATTCCAGGGGCAGGGAATTGCTTCTCTGGAATCAGTGAATAATGGGATTGCGGGGCAAGGGAAAGGTGGAATTCCCAGACAGTGTCATCCTGAGGGGAGCACAGACAGAGTGTCTGTGTCCTGCCCCTCAGATCCAGGCGGGCACGGAAGGAGAGGGGCCGTGGCAGCACCATCACCTATTCCAGGGGCAAGGAGAGGTGGGGGAGCCTCCAGCAGCCCTCGGAGTCCCGACCCTGAGGAGCTGCAGCCCCAGGGCTCAGCAGAACTCTCAGCTCCGTCCTTTTGGGGCAGAAACAGTTTCCTTTTGCAGGCAGGTGTTTGTTAATCACCTGCTGCCTCTGATTGTGTTACCCACTGAAGAGGGATCCCGGGAAGGAGCCAGAGCCCCGGGAGCAGAGCAGGGATAACATTTCACTCCGCTTGTGCGCTAATCTCAATCCTCTTCTCCCAAATCCTCTTAAACTCTGGGGTTTTTTCCCAGCCACCTGTGTTTGCATCAAACATTACGAGCAGGGCCCAGAGACGTCTTCACTGGCTGAGCTCCTAACGAGCCTGCTAAAATATTTATGGACAGGCTAAACGCTGATAATTTGATCTCAAACTGTCTGGGCTCTGCTCTGTCCCTTGCCCCACCTTTTGTCTCCTTGGGCATTGTCATTTTAGGCCGTGCTGGTCCTTTCAGAGGGCTGGGACCGAGTAATCGAGGCTGTCATCACAGCAGAACTGGCTCTCGAGGCAGAAATCTCCCCGCTGCTCCCTTTTCATTTCCTGGCTCGGCATCAGGGGAAGAGATTATGTGATCTGATAGGTAAAATTATCCCGTCAGAGGTGAATGTCCTCATAAAAGGCTTTTGCAGGCCTGGTTGTGTGATATCCCTGAGAAGGGGACGTTCATGGGAGCCTTTTATTGAAGGGAATTCTCAGTCCCTGCAGAAAGGCAGTGGGACAAAAGGTGATCCGAGCTGTAGGACACACACACACAGCGGTCGGGGATGCAGAACTGGTGCTTTTCCCTGGCTGGAAGGAGAGGAAAAAAACAGGAAAATCAACGAAATGCTCCAGTGTTGGATCTTGGCTCAAAACAGAGCGGCATTTTCCCAGCTGGTTAGAATTTGGGGTGATGAGCTCGGCCTGGCTGTGTGAAAAAAGAGAAAATGATCTCAAAACCTTCAGTGGTGGCTTTGGGGAAATGGGGTCGGGGTCAATCAATCTGCAGGAAGGAAAATGGGGATCTTTCAGGGAGACCTTCTCGCAGACCTCTGCCTGGTGCTGTCGCTATTTGGAGGTTTTGAAAGAATTTTTCAAGAGCTTTTGAAAGGAATTTTTGAAAAGTGAAACAAATGCCACCCCAAAATTCTCAGATTTACTTGGAATTCTACAAAATTGTTGGGAATTGTCCTCTCTCTGCCCAGGAGCTGCTGGGACACCATGCTAGAGCTTTTCCCAGCTCCTGGATGAGCTTTTCCTGGGAGATCTGAGCATGGGACGTTTCAGCAACAGGAGTTAAAAATGAGGATGTGTCCGTCAATCAGCCTGAGGGGTTTTGGGAAGGAGGAACAGCAGCTCCGTGTTTGCTCTTCAAACCCCGCAGCCAATGTTGGGATTCGTTCCTGCTTCTTGGGAAGGCTGGAGGGGAGCACACGGCACTTCCCAAAAGTGTGTTTTCAATTAAAAGAAGCAAAAGCTCCAAAACTCGCAGTGGGTTAAACATTCCAGTAAAAAGCATTTACGCTGCTCTTCCCTTGCAAAATATCCCCGGGTTCTGTGGGTGATTGCAGGCAGGTGGTTCCTGTTCCTATTAAAAATGAGGAATTCCAGCTCCCTCAGGATTCCTTCAGAGACAATCTGCACAGCCCTGCAGGTCCAATGTGCCTTTTAAACCATTAAGCGTTTCCCCTCCACATCCCACAGTTCTCCTTCCCAAGCATTTTGAAGGAGCTCTTGGCCGGCGGATCAGGATCGTCTCGCTGTGCTCAGGGAAGGGAAAACCTGCTGCCATAAATTAAGAGATTCCCTGTTCCCTGCAGCCTTCGGGGAAATCCAGCGTGGAGCTCCTGGCAGGGGGTGAGTAGGAATAGTCAGTTCTGGCCATTTTTTTCCCAGTCTCTTCATCCTGACGGGATGACATCTCCACCAGGAGAGGTGGGAAGGGACAGCACTGGCCTCACCTTGTGCCACTCCCAACTTCCCATCATTGTCCCAACCATTCCAAGGAGCTGCATTTGCTGACCCTTCCCAACTGGGGACTCCCAATGCCTGGATGAGGTCAGGCTGCCCCTGGGCTGCAGAATTCCCAGTTCCAGGGTCCTTGCCCAGTATGACGTGGCCATGGGACTCACGGGGGGTGATGGGAATAGTCAGTTCTGGCCATTTTTACCCCAATTTTCCAGTCTCTTCGTCCTGACGGGATGACATCTCCACCAGGAGAGGTGGGAAGGGACAGCACCGGCCTCACCTTGTCCTGCTCGTCCTGTGCCACCCCCAACTTCCAATCATTGTCCCAACCATTCCAAGGTGGGTCCCTGCTGCGTTTGCTGACCCCTCACACCAAACTCCATTCCCAATGCCTGGATGTGCTCAGGCCGTCCCTACGCTGCGGGATCCCGAATTCCAGGATCCTTGCCCAGCCTGAGGCGGCCGTGTGAGGACAGGGAGCATTCCTCAGCTTTCCTGCTGCTCCGGGAACACCTGAAATCCTTTGAAGGAATGGTGCCTCTCCCAGGAAAGCAGTTTGGAGAGTGCCATCCCCACAGCTCCAGCTCCTCCCTGGTGCACAAAGGAGACAAAACCTGGAGAATATTGGAGCAGAAGGCCCGAGGGCTGCAGTTTCACCGCTCCCCTGGGGAATAAAAGAACACCACATGCCGAGATCTCTGACTGAACATCGGGATGTTTAATCCTGCCCAGTCAGCAGTTTTTGAACAGATTCCAGGAAAGCTTTTAAGCCCGATAAAGCCGGGCCTTTTGCATTTCCAAGTGATACTTTAGCTCCCAGTGACATGCTCCACTTGTCATTTGGCTCTAAAGGGAGGTAATTAAAATCTTCCTCCGAGTACGGTTACAGCGGGGAGAGAACCCGACGTAAACTGAAATAAAAAGGGAGAGACGAGCCCACAAAAATGCAATTTAGCAGCTGAAAAACGGCGAAGTGGGCAAAGATAAAAGTATCAAATGCACAATTGCTGTTTGCCCAAGGAGGGCTGGGTGATATGGGAGGTGCAGAGACTTCCCCAGCAAAAGCAGGGCCAAGGCCAGGGAATTTCCAGCAGATCTCATTTGCAGATTTTAGGGCCACTGGAAGCCACAAGACAGACTTGGAAATGGGGATTGGAATCCTGGCAGCCCCTGCTCTGCAAGGTGGGAAGTGGAGGTGAAAGAGAAACTCTCCCCCCAAGCTGGGTGAGTTCAAGGAGAGTTTCCCAACAAAACTTTTGGGGAAAAAATGGATCAGATTGGGTTCAAAGTTATCAGCTCTGCTGGGTATGGGAAGGAGAAGGTGCAGCTGCTTCCCAAAGGATTGGGATGAATCCATGCAGGGTTATTCCCCTGAAGGAGGGAGGGCGCACGACTCCAAGGGGCTTCCAGCATCTGTGTAGGGCAGGTGAGGGCCAGAGGAAAGTGCAGCATTCCATAAGGATGGCAGGAGCAGGGAGAGCAGCTCCAGACCTCTCCTGCCCCCTGGGAATGCAGCACAGGATTCAGCACATTCCACCCCAAAACGGCCACAGCAGGAACATTTTCCCTTCTCCTTCCAAAAGCCCCAGGCTGTGGTGTCCTTGTCAGTTCTGATCCATGGGGAGGAAGAGGAGGATGACTGAGGTGCAGCATTCCCAAGGAACCTTCACTCCTGGACAGCTGGAACAGCTCAGGGATGTTCCGGCCTAAAAGCAGGGAAATGAAATTTTCTCCTGGGATAACACCGGGCCTGCATCATTCCCCAGCCCTCCAGAGGGGCTGAAGAGCTCAGCAAAACCAGACACAATCCACCTCTCCGGGATCAAATGGAAAGTAAAAATCCTGGTTTTTTTCCTGGGGTCATGCTCCGATGCCAGACTGGCTGGAGCAGCTGGAGTTGAATCCTGGAGCTTCCCGCGTGCCGCCGGAATTCCCGCGGGCTCTGTGTGTTTATTGGTGTCATTTGCTGATACAAAATCAGCTGCTTGAGGTAGTTTTCCTCTTTTTAGGGATTATCACTCCCTAATTTTCCTGCCTCTGAGGCAAAATCCTCCTTTCTGCTCCAGATGGGCCCAAATCCCAGCAGGGAACAGCAGCAGGAAAGAGCAGGAAAAACCTGATTGCAACAGGTTCGACTTCTTGTCCTGCCTTTCCGTGGGTCAAAATGAACTCAGGAAAGGACAAAATTCTCCCAAGAGCCCCTGGAAAAGCTTCCCTTCTCCCCAAAAACAGTGGGAACACTAGGGGGAGGAGGAATGAAGGGGAAAAGCAGGGATGAGCTGCTTGGGATGGGGCAAAGCGGCTTCAGAGTCATCCCTACATTTCTGTGTGTGTCCACAGAGGTGCTCCAAGCCCCATCCAGCCTGACCCGGGACACGCCCAGGGATGGGGCAGGGGGACGAGGGACAAGGCAGAGACCTCAGAGGATTTTCTGCATCTCCCAGAAGGACACAGCCAGCACTGGGACTGAATTCCAGGCTTTTGTGCCTCAGGAATTCGAATCAGCTCAAGGCACAGGGGATGGACCTCCCTCCTCAGGGCAGAGACAACTTTTTGGGGTGGCACATCCCCATCAAAGCACTCGGAGCTGGATTTCCCCTTCCCTAGCCCCACACCCAGCTCCAGCTCCAGCTCCAGACAGACTCTCCGGGGTTACAAATTCCTGCCTGACCTCGAAATATTCGGAGCATTGGAAGCTTCCCTCTCCCACCAGGATCCTTCTGGCACCTGGGAGCCTTCACTGAGAGTCCCAGCAACAGGTGGAAAGTGGAGAAACCCCAAATCCAGGAGGCAGCAGCCAGTGCTGCTCCCTGGGAGACCCTGGGAGGAGGATTCCAGGTGGGAGAGGAGATGAAAGATCCGCAAGGACTTTGTGCTGCCATGTCCAAATGGGATCCTCGTTATTACCTTTAATGAGCTGCCATTAAGCGAGGGGGAAAAGAGGCAGGGATCTCATTTTTTGTAATTATTTTAATTGCCACCCCGTGGTCCTGTTTTGTGCTGCTGGTTTTGCAGGTAGGTGGAAAAAAACCTCAATAAAAACCCCAATATTGCCCTCTGAGACCTCCTTCCAGTTTGGGATTTGCCAAAAGTTTTTTAAAATAAAAGCCTGTTTTGATCCAGCCTAAGTCATTTTCCTTAGTTTTTCCAAATTGCCAGTGAGTCCCCAAATGTTTCTTCCCCAAGCCCTGCAGCTCCTTTCAGGATCTCCCTGCTCCACTTTCCTGTGTAAAATGTGGTTAATAACTCCATTTCTAATGGAAGGATTGGGATAATGATCCTCAGGGCTTTCAGGACTCTTGGAGATGCTCAGCTGGAGCATCCCTGTGTTGACAGAGAGCCTTGGTTCTCTTCCCACTTTGGGAAGCAGGAGCAGGGAATGATCCAGGAATTAAACCTGAATCAGGGACATGCTGAGCTCTCCTGGTGCCTTCTCCCCACCCTCAGCTCTTCCCACCTCTGGGAAGCAGGAGTAGGGAAGGATCCAAGGGTTAAACCTGACTCAGGGACTTGCTGAGCTCTCCTGGTGGCAGAGCCTGGGTGAGGTTAATCCCAGCAATAGGCTCAGCCTTTTACACCTGTAGGTGAAGCTGTGCCGTGCTGAGCCGGGTTTAGGCTGGGCTCTGGGTTAGTTTGAAGGCTCAGCAAGCTGAGCTTTGGATTTGAGACTGAGTTTTTCTGGCCACGAGCTGGGGAGGCCTTGGAGCAGAGCCTTGGGGCATTTAAGCTTTGCCAGATTTGGAGTGTGGACAATTCCAAAATCCAGCCCTTCTGTTGTGGCATCTTCCCCACCTCTTGTGCAGCCTCCAGAAGGTTTTTTAGCAGTGTTTGTATCCATCCTCTGCTGTTTTCCTGGAGTCCAGGAAGCTGCTGAATGAAATCCAAGGGAACACGGGGAGTCATCTTTGGGATTCCGTAGAAACAGCGCAGCCCCCACGGGACAGAGATCACATGGCTGGGGGGATTGTGCTGGAAAGGGTTTCAAAGGAATTCTGCTGAAAGTGGGAGGTCCCAGAGATCACAAACTGCCCCCTCCACCCATATTCCCACTCCATCCTGCAGATCCCAGTGTTTCCACCATTTCCAGTAAATTTTGGCCTCAGTCAGATCCAAGGGACCGCTCCATTCCATGGGGAAGGGAAGGCTGCAGGGCAAGGCTGATGGTCTATTCCAGGCCTTGGGAATAACTCATGGAAGGCATGCAATTAGTGCTGGTTCACAATCGAAGGCTGTGTCCGGATAGATCCACCCAGCTTTGAAATCCTGGGAAGTATCACAAGCACAAAAGGTTAGTTTAGATGAGATTTTGGGAAGAAATTCTTCCCTGTGAGGCCCTGGCACAAGTTTTCCAGAGAACCTGTGAATGCTCCATCCCTGGACGTGTCTAAGTTTTCATGGATGAAGGAATGGTAGAGGAAAAACTTGGAGCTCTTGATGGAGATTCCTGAATATCTCCAAGATCACCAGCCCCTTTCTGCCAACCAAGCAGGAAAAACAAAAAGGAAAATCAGGAATTTTCCCTCTCCAGGTCTGGTACCTTTAAGATGGGAAAAGAATTATTATAAAATTATTATTAAATTATTTTTATAATTTTTCCATTAGATGGGAAAATAAGTAGCAACCATTCCTTACCCTTCCCATTGCTTTCCACTTAGCCCCCAGGGAATATTTTTGGAAGCCGAGGAGCACTGATTGCTATAATTGAGTGACCTCCAGGAAAACAGGAGCCGTGCCTTGCCTCGGGTCCAAGGCCAAGCAAACCCCAGCTCGAAAAAGCAGGAAAAGAGCTAAAAAAGTGCTGTGTGTGGAATTTCTCCGAATGCCGTTGGGAAGGGCAGCAGGGAAACCAACATTCCTGTCTCTAGTGAGCATTCCACAGAAATTCACTGAGGAAAGACAGAGAAAAACCCACCCAGGCAAGGCACAAAACAATTCCAACAGCTCCAGAATGCCGGGATTTGCTTTGCCATTCCTCAGCTCATTACTGGGAGCTGCTAAGCAGCTTAGTCATTCCTAACCCGGATTCCTCTGGAAAAGTCTCCACATGCTGCAGAAATGGGGTGATGTGGCAATGGGATCCCTGCCAGGAGGACAGGGATGGCCTCCGGGGGTAGGAGCAGATACGGAGCCAGGAATCAAAATTCCAGACTGGTTCAGGATGATGGGAACACTGGAGGTCATCCAGTCCCAGCCCACCTAGAACACATTTCTTGGGATTGTGTCCAGGTGGCTCCAAACCCACTCTGGCCAACCTGGAATGCCAGGCAGGCCGGAGTGGGAGGGAGCAGAGCTGTGTCCCATGCAGAAGGGGAATGGAGGTGCTGCCAGGTGGGCTGGGGATGAGGACTGGGAAGGGCTGGAGGAACACCTGCTTGTCCCACACCTTGTGGCAGCTGGATCAGCCTGGATTCCTGGTGGTGGGACTCCATGGGAAAAGGTCCAATCTGGGATTGAGCAGAATCCCACAGTTATCCTGTGTCAAGGAATATCACCTGTCTCAGCAGGACAGGTGACCCTGGAGGTGTTCCACAGCTCCTTCTTCCATTCCCAGGGAATTCCTGATCTCAGCAACACCTCCCTACATCTGCCTTGTGCTCCTGGTGTCCTGGCACCTGGAAATCTCCCAAATCCTTCATGGAATAGATCTGCAGGTCAGCAGGTGACTCAGCCACAGCCACTTCAAAGGAAACCCAGTTCCTGACAACTCTTTTCTTTTCCTTGATAAAGGGACTTTCCTTTTCTCTCGATTAATTAATCACCGAGCAGAGCCATTGTTGGAGCCTAACGACTTCCCTTTGTTCTCATTCTTGTTTGCTCTGCTGTGAAAAACTCATTCCAAGAGAAGACTTCAACCGGATCATATTCCAGTGGCACAGAGGAAGGGAAGGGGATGGAAACCGAGTGTCCAGGGTGAAAACCCAGCCCTGGCTGGAGCAGGGACATAGAATTCCATTGGGAATGCGCAGAGGACCTGCCTTAGCCACAAGAACGTAATTTGACTTCTTCAAGTTGACTTAATGTGGGCAGTGGAACTGGTCTGGCCAGTTCAAGCCATTTTCGCTTCCTCGTTCTGGTTTTCAGCGGATGTGGGAAATTAAGGAAAGATTCTGCGAGGGAAAGCTGAAATCCAGTAGTGGCTGGAAAGAAATGGAGGAATTTGCTGAAAGATCCATCAGTTTGGAGGGATTATTTTCACTACTGCAAAATCCCCTCCTGTTTCATGCTCTTTGGAGATGTTCCCTCATCAAGGGGAACCTGACAAGCTCTTGGTCTCCAGACTGGAAGACTATCCAGTTAATAAACCAGAGGGGGATTGGCCATCTGGTTTTGGTTATTATTTCAAACTGTGCGGATTAGAAATATCTTCTTGTTCTTGTTCTTCTTGTCCTTCATTTTTCTTTTAATTCTCCTTCTCCTTCTCCTTCTCCTCCTTCTCCTTCTCCTTCTCCTTCTCCTTCTCCTTCTCCTTCTCCTCCTCCTCCTCCTTCATTTGTCTTTTAATTCTTCTTCTCCTCCTTCTCTTCCTTTTCATTTTCTCCTCCTTTTCTCCTCCTTCTCCTTTCCCCTCTTTTTCTTCTTATTCTTCTTTTCTTTTATTTGTCTTCCCCATTTTTTAAGGAATGTGTAGGAAGCTGTTTCCACATGCCAAGTGATGAGTCCTCCTTCCAGCCTCCCTCCCCACCAGCCAATTCCTTGGATACGGGGCCATGCTCCAGAGGATTTATATGATTCAGTCCCTGATGGAGGGTTGTTAAAAGTTGCTCCTTCCAAGCCAAATGCATTTTTAAGGCTGGATCCTACGGAAGGTATCTCTGGATACCAGGGACAAGGCTCTAGTTGGAGAATTTAAGGAGGATTTAAGGCTGGCTCAGTCCCTTCCTCCTTCCCTAATACTGAACATGGATCAAAGATGATCTTTTGGGCTGGTCTGTTAAAGGTGGCTGCTGCATATTTCTGGAGAGGGATGCATTGGATAAATCCCTGTGGGCATTCCAGAGGCACAGAGGGGGTTGGCCAGTCCAGGACAATTTTTAGGAAGAGATTTGGGCACAGAATGGTGCTGTGTTGCTTGGAAAGGAAATAAAAATAACAACAGTGTCTGTAAGAAGGGACAGCAACCAAAGTTTTGGGGATGCACCTGGAGGCCAGTTTGGAACAATCCTGGGACAGAACTGGAAGAGAAAACTGGCTGTGTTTCTACATCCCAGATTTTTGCAGGCTAATAGGATCCCCAATGGGACCTGCAGCAGAAGACACCACAACAGCCAGGGATAAGCAGAGGCTGAGGAAAGCCCCTTCCCGAGCCTGCCCTGCCTTTCCCACTTCCCTGACACCACCAGGGCCGTTTGGGAATCAGCGGGAAATCGAAACCCCACAGCTGGCGGGGCCACCTGTGCCTGCAGCCCTCCCAGCCATCACCCCCTCCCTGGGGACACCCTCCAGTCGTGGCCAGGGCCGGGACACGGGGTCAGCTGGGGAGGAAGGGGCTGCCTGGGCCCCAACACTGCACCCGTTGTGGAGCGGGATTAGGGTGGGAATTAGTGCCGCTGGATCGAGACGGAGGCACGGGCAGCAACTGGGGGTGTCCTTTCCGCAGCCCTTCCAGGGAATCCGGCGTGTCTCGGAGCGGGGCCTGTGTCGGATCAGTACAGCTGGAGCAGCGCCGCTCCAAATCCGGCTGCACAACGCCAGCTGCCCGCCCGAGGGGCCACGGGCATGGGATGAGTCCCGGGCCAGCAGGGATGGGATGAGTCCAGCGCCAGCCCCAGGATGGGCTGGATGCCCCAGAATCCTTGGAGCTGTGGGAGGAACTCGGCCATGGCTGGAGGCTCCTGGGCCCCACCTGTGTGGTGCAGCCTGGTTCTAGTCCAGGTGTGCCGGCCTCCAGCTCCCTTTGCTGATCCTTCTCCTTTCCCTTTGGACATTCCTGGCACAAAGCAGTTGGAAGCTCCTGTTGATGAATCCTTAACTCTTCTGCCAGGTCTGTTTGGGAAGCAGAAGGTGGTGATGCTCCATCATCCTCCGCATCAGCCTGGCTGCATCCCTCCAATACACAGCCACATACAACACCATCCTGGAAAACCCTCGCTCTTCCCAAAGCGCTCTGAGATCCTAAAAACCAGTGCAAGACACCCCCTCTCACCCCAGCTCCCATTTCTGGGGTAATTAGTCCCCGTGAGTTAATTCCCAGCCCTCAGACCTGGCAGATGGATCCCAGATCCCACGGCCCCAGCCAGATGCGGATCCTGTCCCAGCGCCACACTCCCAGCCCCGGAACACGCGGTGTGTTCGCCTCTGATTAGGGCTGCTCCTCCTTTCCAGCTTTCTGTCACCACACCATTGTTTCAGAAGTGAGACCTCATTTGTTTTAATGACAACAAATAATTTGGCAAGTCCTCCCCAGCTCTGTTCTGGCAAAATCCCACTCCAAGGCTGATAAAGCTGTTAAGCTGTGGGGTTGGGGGTTGGTTTGTGTTGTTGGGTTGGGGTTGGGAATTTTTTTTGGTAGGAACTTCAAGATTTTTAGGAAGGCTTTGAAAAATTGACAGCCTCCCTTTTCCTCCTGAGCTGCCACTCCAAGGAGAGGCTGCCAGGCCAAAAATGGGGAGAGGCAAAGGTGTGGGGAACATGAGAACCTCTTCCTTTTCCAAAGGCATCCTGCTCCCTGCTCAGCAAGAGCCAGGCTGCTCCCTGCCCTCAGCATCCCATCCAGCAGGAGGCAAATCCCTCATTCCCAAGGGCTTGGAGCACTGGGATAGTGGAAGTGTCCCTGCCCATGGCAGAGGGTGGGACTGGATGGGCTTTAAGTCCAAGCATTCTGGGATTTCATGAAGCAATTCCAGAGTTAAATCCAGCTCCCTACAAAAGAATGGCATCCATAGGATCCGCATGGATCAGAGCAGAGCTGTGGATGGAACAAAATTAAGGTTTAGAAGAGAATTTCTCTCCTTCCTACGTGGCTCTGATCTTCTCCTGCCTGGCCTCCGGCCATACCCGTTTGCTTAGCCTGCACTGAGGGTCTGCAGGAATTCCCTCCTCTGGAAAAACCCCTCCTCCTTTCTCCTGGGGAAGCTCCAGCCTTAGTTCGGATCCCGATAAGTGAAAACAAAGAGCCCAAGTGGAGCAAAACCAGATGCAGGAATTAAACAAACACAAACTCCACGTCCCCAACGCGGAGTTGGCTCTGATTTATCAACTCACGTTGAGCTGGAGGAGAACGAGGCCAAAGATCTCCACATCTCCAGATTTTTTGAGCTCTCGGGAGCCCCCAGTCCTTGACTTTTCCATGCTGGCTCATGGGCCATGGCCAGGGAATGGCCCTTCCTTGCCCTCGCTGGAATGTGACCCGAGTGGGCCATGCAGATGGCACTGCTGCCTCCGGAAGAATCCCGCCTCTGCAGCGTTCCGTGGCTTTTCCACCCCAAAAATAACAAACAGGACAAAGAAAGGACAAGGGATGTGGAGGGAGCACGGCAGCGTGGGCAGCTGGGAGGGTGGAGAGGAGGGAATGCCTGGGGATCCGACTCCGGGATTCCCAGGCTGTAACTGAAAATTGGGAAATGGATCCCTGGGGAACACTTGGAGGGATGGATGCTGAGGAAAGGATGGATCACAGGCCCATTATAATTGTTATTATGAATCCAATCTCCTGCTGAGGCCGGAAGAGTTCACTCCTTCATCTTCTCAAGTCTTCCTGCGTGTCAGAGCTGCTGCTCCCTCCATACCCACCAGGAAAAGCTCGGAACTGATGGAACCACGGGAGGTTTAAGGTGGAAAAATCACTTTAACAGGATGGAGCTTAGCACTGGGAAAAACCTCTTGAGGATGTACTGGAATCATCCCCCTGGAAGCTCCTGGAGATCAGGTTTGCCCCACAGGCACCACCTGAGGCAGGAGAATGGCTGGGATGGACTGGGCAGGTCCTTCCCAGCCTTGTTTTCCACCATTTGATGGGAACGGCATCCCGTTTTTCCAGGGGTTCTACATCCAGCAGATGCACCTGGCTCTGCTGATCCCAGTCCTGGAATGCCAGCAGTGGAGCCTGGATTTAACCCTTGTTTAACTCCACATCACCACGGAGCAGAAACCCCTCAGGCCTTGCAGAGCTTTAGTCTGGAGCCTTAAGCTGGGCTTTATTTTTAAGCCACTAATGGTGTCGCTGTCCAAGGCTGGGATTTTTGTTGTGCCAAGTCCTAAAATGTGCAGTGGAGCTTTTGGCAAAGGCCAAAATCCCACAGAAAGCTGGAAAGCCTCTGTATCCATTGGCAGTGCCCAGGGCAGGGGGTTTTCTTTCTGGGACTGAGCAGGGAAAATCCATGGGATAAATTAAGCTGTGGCTGCCTCTGGCTCAGCCCGTCCCTGCCGCTGCCGGCTGGAGACACCCAGAGACTTCTTGGGCAAGAAAAAGATTGATTTCCACCTCCAGCTCCTGCTGCATGAAATTGGTGGTTTCTGCTCACCACTGGCTTTTTTCAGGGATTTTTTCCCCTGAAACAGCTGCTATTGGATCTATTGTCAAGGCAGTGATTCCTGTTTAAATACACACGGATAACTGGGAAGGCTCTGATCATTGGGCTCTTTTTGGGTTCAATTTCAGCAATTTCTGAGCCCCAAACCTGCCCTATCTGTGGTTTACTCACAGGCAGAGCTGATCATTGCAGTTTCATCTGGAAGGAAAAGCATCCCGTGCAATCCCAAGGATTTGATGGAAGGAGAATCCCAGCAAGCCATAAAAATACCATCCACCAACCCAGCTGTTCCTGCATTTCCTCCTCACCCCAACGTCTGCTGGCTGAGCTGTTCCCTGTTGGGGTCCCTCCCCTGCCGTGTAGCCCTGGGAGAGGGGCCCTGAGGGCACAGACACGGGGCTTCCCTGCCCCTGCTCAGCCTCGTTCCCATGGGTTGGTTTGTGTTCCCTGCGCGGGCAGAAGGACCCTTGGGTCCCGTGACTGGGACAGTTCCTGGGCAGAGCCCCGGCCATGCGGCTGGAGAAATAAACACCTCTGAAACATCTAGCAAGAATCTGTCTGTCCATATATATTTCCTTTCCACGGGACTCCTGGTTTGATATATGCGTGTTGCAGGATCCCCACTGCAACAAATGGTGGAGAATGCGGGCAGAACGATCCCCGATCCCCAAGCGACTGATTTGTGTGAGTAAACCCTGGAAACTTTGGATTCCTCTTCTTGGTCTTGCTTTGCTATTCCGTATCTAAACTATGGAGGAACAGTGGGAAGACTCTTGGCTCTCAGAGCCGCATATGGACATTTATCTTAAACTTAAAATGATTCTTGAACAACGATTTGTGAATTTTAGCTTGATTCAAGCTCAAAAAGAACTGAAACACTTCCTGGCATGGTTGTTTAAGAACTTTTTCTATGTTTCTTGGGATTTAATTATTACCAAGGCCTTTTGGAAAACCGTTTGGACACAGTTAATACTGGAGTCAAAATATATGCCGATGGAAGAATATTTTTGTGAATATTATTTAGTTACCGAGACTGTTGAGCAATGTCAGCTGTGTCCTGGCGAAGGGAAGCCTGGCGCAGGGACCGTGCGGCCCAGGCCACGTGCACCGAGCGCTCTGCGAGCAGCAGCGAGGCAGTTCCCGCGCGCGGGCGGAGCCACGCGAGCCGCAGTGTCGGTGGCGGAGCGAGGCGCGGCGGGACCCGGCGGTGCCCGCACGGCCGCGTGCAGCGCGTGGTGGAGCGAGCCCCATGAACGCCCAGCCGAGAGAGGCGGCGCGCAGGCGGCGACGGGCGGCGGTAGAACGGAGCCGCGCCGAACCGAAACACGCGCTGGAGCAGGGCGCGGGGGGGTTGTCGCTCGGGGGCCCGGCCGAGATGTGGGTGCAGCGCCCGGCAGCGGCAGCGAAGCTGCGACCAGAGGAGGCGACGCACGGAGAACTGAGTGGCGCGGCCCGGCCCGGCCCGCGCAGCCCCGAACGCGACCCCGGGAAGAGCGCGCAGGCACCAGCAGCCCCGACAATTCCAACACGGGAGCGACCGAAGGAGAGAGCAAAGACGCAGCGAGACAGAAAACAGCAGCCACTCGGAAAAAGGAAACGATAGTAGTACCTAAGATCTTAGGGATAGTAAAATGGTATAATGTTAAGCAAAATTATGGTTTTATAACAAGGTGTGACAACCAGCCAGACATATTCGTGCATAGAACTGCTATTAAAAAGAATAACCCTGAAAAATGCATCCCAAGCTTGGGAGATGGAGAGGTGGTAGAATTCAAAATTATACGAGGTAGAAAAGGGTTACAAGCATCGCAGGTCACTGGGCCTGATGGTGTTCCTGTAAAAGGCAGTATATATGCAAAAAATCGTAGTCATGTTAGACAATATCTCCATTGTAAGTCCCCCCTACAGTTTCCCTTTCCTAATCCCACCTTTCCCTTTTACCCTATGTCCTATTACCCCCAGTGTATTCCCAATCCATTTTTTCACCCATGGTTTCCCTCACAAAACCATGCTTTTGCCAATTGTTTCCCCAAAAATCCCTTTCCAATGCCGAGTGGGGGATGAAAAGGGGGAGGGAAGAAGTTAAACCCTCTCCTGCCTCAGTTTCCCCACAAAGCATGCTCAGAGAGTCCTGTCTCCCTTCTGTCAGCCCTAAGATGTTCCACAGAATCTGATTGGACATTTAAAGACTCAAGAGGGTGGCTTGTTTTGTTTTGAAACTGTTCTTGTTATGTTTATCCAGTTGTTTTCATTCTCCTTTTATTAAAATAAAACGGGTGAGGTGTTGGGGTCCCTCCCCCACCGTGTAGCCCTGGGAGAGGGGCCCTGAGGGCACAGACACGGGGTTTCCCTGTCCCTGCTCAGCCTCGTTCCCATGGGTTGGTTTGTGTTCCCTGCGCGGGCAGAAGGACCCTTGGGCCCGTGACTGGAGCAGTTCCTCAGCAGAGCCCCGGCCATGCGGCTGGAGAAATAAACACCTCTGAAACATCTAGCAAGGATCTGTCTGTCCATATATATTTCCTTTCCACGGGACTCCTGGTTTGATATATGCGTGTTGCAGTATCCCCACTGCAACAGTTCCCTTTCTTTTTGAAGGAAGAGGAGCAACAAAGCAGCCAAAAAGAAATGAAGCCTGGAAGTGAAGGCAGCTTTCCCAACTGGAAAAGGATTTCCTTTGCAAGTGCAAGAATTGGGATATGCTGGAGGATGGTGCAGAGGAACTGGCACTGAGGGAGTGGAAAATTAGCAGCCAGGTCTAATTCCAATGATTTTTCCTACTCTGGCTCACAGTAAATTGAAATATTTTCAAGTCGAAGGGGCTGTGACCTTGAAAGGGAAGTCCTAATTAGCTGGGGTCTTCTCCAATTAGCTCCCAACTCCACTTGACCCCGAGGTGGTTAATTAGGGGCTGTCGGGTCATGAAGGTGCCTCCTGTGAAGTTGTTTTTAGCTCTTTCCTGAGCTGGCTCAAAGTTTGCTCCATAGGGAGGATTTGAGGATGAGCTGAGGCCACAGGGATGCCACGGATCCGGCTGGGATCCAGGAGTGATCCCGGGATCAGAGTGAGGGAAAACAGCACATTCGCAAGGTTATATGGATTTATAGATTTCCCTTCTGGCTCTATCCCGATGGTTTTTTATTCCTGCCTAACCTGGAGGGCCGGAGAAAGGCCTGAATCCCTTCTCCCTCCTCATCTTCCTCCATGTCTAGGAATTTCCCTGCTGTCCCTTAGGCAAGGAGTGCCCTGAACAACCATCAGGATGGGAGAGAAGGTTTTCTTCTCAATTTGAAATGAAAATAGTTCCAAGTCGTTCCCTTCAGACTGCCTGTCTTGGAGCTGCATCCCAATTCCTCCAGCGTGTAATCTTCCCATTTCCTCCAGGCCAACTCCTCTGCACACTTATAATTAGGGCTGGTTTTTATTCCTCCCTCTCCCAAACCTCTGGCTCCAGGAGATTCCAAAAGTAGCTCCCATCCCATTAGTTCTTTTTTATTATCATTATTATTATTATTCTCCTGTTCTGGAGAGAGGAATTAAGAAGGGGAAAGAGGGAAATGTTTTGTCTGCTGTGTCCTGGAGAAATTTGGGAGCCAAGAAAAGGTTGCAGAGTGTCGGAAATGATTGGGCTGGGATGTGTCCAGTGGCACCAGGAAAAACTCATCAGACATGAATTTAACCCAGCTGCAGCCAAAGAGGTTGGATTTGACTCGTGATAAAGGAATTTATCCGGAATTTATCAGCAGGACTTGGAGCTTTCCACAGACCTTGCAGGGTTTTCCCTGTTACTCTTCAGGAAAAGCAGCAAAAAGGCCAATCCAGGCTGGAGTGGAAGGCAGCCCCCCAGATCCCTGGATTTAAGCTGTGTCACGGGATCTTTTGTTCCCTGCACAGCCACAGCCCCTTGGGGACCGTGCCAGGCCGGGCCTGGCTCCGAGATCCTCGCAGGCTCCAAGGATTAGCCAGGAAAATTGGCCTTGGGGAGCTGCTGCCATGGAGCAGAATCCAGCAGCTCCTCAGATTTTTGCAAAGGAAACAGCCCTGGCTCCTTGCAGGTTGGAAAGGGAACAGTTTCCCAGCGCGAATGAGCCAGCATTCCATGAGCTGTAAACCAAAATCCTTTGCAATGCAAGGGGATGAGTTTCCGGAGGGAATTCTCAGTCCTACACGGGATTTCATAGGGAAAAGGTTGGGATGTCACTAAGGAGATTCCAGAGCTGCTCCTGGAGCCAAGAGGGATGTTCCTGTGGAACACTGGGATGCAGCAGATTGTGAGGTATCCAAGATTTTGTGTGGACGAGAAGCCATTAAAACTCCTTCAGATGAGTGCGGATTTCCCAGCTGTCTCTGCTCAGTGACTTCCAAGATCCAAGTTTTCCTTTGGGTGGTCTTTTCCTTGTTACCCCATCTCTCCCTGTCACTCTGCCTCCCTCCCTGAGCTGCAGCAGATCCCAGGAATTCCCAGATCTTTAATCCACAGTGTGGGGGCTGCCTTGGTGTCTTTCCCCTAATTTATCTTCTTGATACCACTCTTGGAACAGGGACAATCCTGGCTCCCAGAGATCGCAGCTCAGCATGCTGGCAGTTTCCCAAGGAGTTTTTCCAGCTTGGGAACTCAGACCTGGGAATCACAGGCTCTGCATCCCACCAGGTCCTGCCTGGAAATCCCTGCTCAGGACTGGCTCCTTCCTTCTGCTGATCCTCACAGAATCCAGGGATGCTTCAGTTGGAAGGGACCTTAAAGCTCATCCTCATCCATGCCAAAGGCAGGGACACCTCCCACTATCCCAGGTTGCTCCAAACCCCATCCTTGGATGGTTTGGAACTGAAGCAATGGAGATTCAAACAAGAAAAAGGAAGGAATTTTTTACCATGAGGGTGAAGAGGCCGTGGCTGCCCAGGGAAGCTGCGGATTCCCCATCCCTGGAAGTGTCCAAGGTTGGACAGGGCTTGGAGCAACCTGGGACAGTGGGAGGTGTTGGGGTTGGAACTGGATGAGCTTGAAGGTCCCTTCCAACCCAAACCATTCCATGGTGTTGGAAAAGGTCAGCAACAGCAACCTGAGGATGTGAGAAGGCTCAAAACAAGATTTTCTTGGGGAGGAATAAAGTCCAAAATGCTTTGGAATGTGTGCACCAAGCATGGAAAGAAAGGATTTTTCCCTTGCTTTGCAGACTTCCCATATCCACGGGGAGCTGCACTCCAGGGAGGAGCTCTGGGATCAGCATCCCCACAGGGATCAGCTCTCTCAGCCCAGCTCAGGCTTAAACTCCTGACCCGGGAGCGATTTCCATGGGCTGGTGTCACGTATCCGCACTCTCCAGGAAAACAGGGAGACACGGAATCATTTTCCCAGTTCAAGCAAGCAGCAAAGTGCTGCTCCCAGTGCCACATTAGCGCTCAAATCCCTTCATTCCTCGGGAATGAAATGGATACTGATCATTAGGAATGGGCAATAAACTTCCAGACGAGAGAGGAGGAGTTCATCCCGCCATGGACAGAGGAGGATTTCAAAGTATCTTAATATGGAGAAATTCTGCTAAACTCAAATTATTTCCTGGTATTTGAGTGAATTCCTTGGAATTTTTTTTAAGGAGTTCCATTTTAGGGATCAGGGAAGTTAAATGGGTACGGAAGGGCCAGCAAAAGTTGGGTTGGTTGCAGCTTTTTTGTGGCACTTGAAATGTAGGGACTGAAGGAGATGATCTGGGAATTCATTAAAAGAGTGATTTTCAGGTAAAAATAAAGATTTTTTTTTCCAACTTTCCTTCTTTCTTGTTAATAAATAAAATTTTTGATTAATATTTTTTATTTTAATTATTAATTGATTTTCTTGTCATGTTTTTAAACACATCGATCAGAGCTTTCTGCACTATTTATTTAGGGGGTTTATTGTAATAATAATAATAACAATAATAACAATATATATATTATATTGTATAATTAATATTGGGTTTTTTTTGTTTTGTTTTGCTTTGTTTTTTTTAAATACCACTTGGAAATGCTGAAATTTCCAGCCCATTGGAATTCTGGTGCTGAGTCCCTTTGGCTGATAAAGCCCATGCTCCAAGGGACAAAGTTATCCTGCTCTTCCCATGGTTTGTGTGGAGTTTTCCTGGAATTTTCTCCCTGGGAGCTGATTCCATGCAGCGCAATCCACTCATCCCAATTATCCCAGTAGTGGGGGGGGGGGGGGGATGCTCCCAGAAATGATGGATTTTTAGGCTTTGGGTGGGACCATTTAGGGTTTTTCAGGTGGAGTTCACCAGGTTTGGTCGGTGCTTCCATGACTTTATTCCAAGGAACTTGATCTCCACTGGATGTTATCTGAAGGTCAGGGAATTGCTGGAGTCCCACTGAATTCCTGCCCTGGACTCCTGGAGCTGACACATTTCAGGCCACCCTGGTGGCTGCCAGACAGGGAATTGGGAAGGACATTCGCCATCACCAGCCTTGAATTCCCGGGAAAGAATTCCCTGCAATTCCCTGCTCCAGGGGGGCTGCTGCCCAGGCCTGACCCATCCTGCCCTCGGCTGCCAGGGAGCTCTGGACAGCAGGAAAAGTTGGGAAGGGAACTCCAGGATTTTTAGTGTCCTCTGGCCACGTGCTGCCTGTGTTTATTTTATTCCAACAGCTTGGAAATCTGGGATAATTGATGTATTCCATGGACCAGAACATACTCCGGGAGCCTGAAGTGTTTTCCATGATCCCAAGAATGAAGGAGCTGATGCAGATTTTAGAGCTGTGTTTCCAGAAACCTCTGCTGCCTTTCCATAGCATGTCTGAAAAACCTTGGAATACTGAAATTCCACTCAGGTCTGACCCTCCTGCCCTTTCCTGGCACATTCCCTCTGCATGATCCTGCTTCTCTGGGCTTGGAGCATAAAAATCTCTGTTATTCCCAGGAGACCTCTCCTTGTTTGCTTCCAAATGACCAACAAGGCTGGAATTTTTCTAAGAAAAATTGTGATTCCCTGCTGATTTCTTTGGGATCTGGATGGGAGCAAGGAGAGACAGAAAGGTGGAAAAACCCTTGGGTGCTCCCACAAATCCACTGCAATCCAAAGGCTGAGTCAATCCACTGAAAGTTGTCCCTTCTGAGGTGTCTTTTGGAAAAAATGGGATTTTCCTGCATGGCAGCAGCACCTCAGAGGAAGCCCCGGAGCTCCAGGGAATTCTGAGTGTTTCAAACTCGGCTCCAGCAGAAGTTCCGAGCTCAGCCCTCGGAGGAGCCGGAGCAGCTTCCCGGGATGTGTTACAGGAGCCTCCCCTCTGCCAACCCACAGAGGTCACAAACTGTCCCAGCAGCAGCTGCTGAGCCCCTGCTCCTCGCTCCAAGCTGTTCCAGCTTTTAACTGGATTTAGTGGGGAGGGAAAATGAGCTGGAGCTCTCCCATTAACTCCATCCCCGGCTCCCTTTGGCAGCTTGCACAGGCAGCTGCTGCCCGCCCGCTTCTCCACGGGAAGCCATGGGGTCAGGATCGATTTTCCTGGAATTCTGGAGCTCTTAGGAGCTGGATCCTGCCTCCGGAGGGGCTCTGAGTGCTGATATCCCATCAAAAGCTGGGGATTCCTGCAGGGCTGAGCTCTTCCCACCAGCCTGAGCATCCCACACTCCTGGGGTGAGGCAGATTCCCAAGGGAAGAGCTGTGGAGGTGGCACCTGCATCCTGCTGATCCCATCCTCGTCCTGTCCTGATCCCATCCTGATGCCATCCTGCTGATCCCATCTCCCTGATCCCATCCTGCTGGTCCCATCCTGATCCCATCCTGCTGATCCCAGCTCATTGTTCCCATCCCACTGTTCCCATCCTGATGATCTCATCCTGGCCCCATCCTGATCCCATCCTTGGCTCTCCCCTTGCAGTGATTCCCACCAAATTGCACAGAATCAGAGAATCCCAGACCGGTTTGGGGTGGAAGGGCGCTTAAAGCTCATCCAGTCCCACCCCAACACCTTCCACTATCCCAGGCTGCTCCAAGCCCTGCCCAGCCTGGCCTTGGACACTTCCAGGGATCCAGGGACAGCCCCAGCTTCTCTGGGCACCCTGTGCCAGGGCCTCCCCACCCTCCCAGGGAGGAATTCCTTCCCAATATCCCATCTAAACCTCCATTCCTTTGGACACACTCAGGGCAGATCCATCTGCAACCCCTCTGACATCAGCACGAAGCTCCCTCCAGCACCTCAAGTGTTAACCCAGCCCAGAAAAAACAAATTATTTTGATTTTTAATTTTTTTTGGTGGGGGGAGAATCTTTTGGCCTTTTTTATTTCCATGTTTGGGGTTTTTCGGAGCTGCGAAGTGACAGCTGAACGGGAGATATGAACACAGAAATGATTCTTCACTGAAAGCTGCAGAAAAGCCGCAACCCTCAGATCAAACAACTTTTTTTGTGCCGCAGCAAAATGAAATCCTTGTGATTTCCATATTCCTGGCGCCCGGAGCGTTGCCATGGCTCCCTGAGGACGGGCTGGCAGGAGCAGGGAGCGAGTGGGAGCCGCTGGCCCAGGGTTAAGGAGATGCTGAATTATTCAGCCCCATCCCTGTCTCCTGTGATCCCTGCCTGGATGGGTCCCTTTAACCCCTCCTCCTCCCTCCCCTGCCGCATTCCCTGAGGGAAGGAAGGGAAAAGTGGATTTGCTTTGCTCTGCTTTGCTTTCCTTCGTTCCCTGGTGCTCATTTTCCGCTGGAGGCTCTGGGAGTGCTCAGAGCTGGAGGAAATGGGAGCACGGCAGCCTGGGATAGTGGAAGGTGTCCCTGCCCATGGCAGAGGGAGGAATTGGATCATCTTTAAAGTCCCTTCCAACCAAACCGTTCTGATATTCCATGGACCTCCCCCTGGTGTCACCCGTACCTCAGTTTCCCCATTCCCACAGCCCCAGGGGTGGAGATGCTCCTGGAGGAGCTTTTACCTGCAGAGTCCCCAACTCTGGGATGTGCTGGCTCTTCCCATTTGGAGTGTGCCATGGTGTGGGCATGGCTTGGGGCATCCATTCTCCAGAGGGTTTGGGAATGCTGCCCCCGGGATAGTGGAAGGTGTCCCTGCCCATGGCAGGAGGAGGAACTGGATCATCTTTAAGGTCCCTTCCAACCCAAACCGTTCTGATATTCCATGGACCTCCCCCTGGTGACACCCGTGCCTCAGTTTCCCCATTCCCACAGCCACAGGGATGGAGCTTTTACCTGCAGAGTCCCCAACTCTGGGATGTGCTGCCTCTTCCCATTTGGAACATGCCACGGTGTGGGCATGGCTTGGGGCATCCATTCTCCAGAGGATTTGGGAATGCTGCCCCTGGGAGCTGCTGGAGAAGAGCACAGCCCGGTTGCTGACCAGGACAGGGTGGGACTTGCTGCCCCAAGACCCTCCCCAGGATGGTTTTCCTCAGTTTTACATGTTTGGCATCTTGGGAACTTGGGCTGCTTTTTTTCCAATGGAGCAAAACAATGAATATTCTTGGAAAAACCCCAACTATGCTGGTCAAGACTCCCTCATTAAGGAGAGTTGTGCTTTCAGATGCTTCCCTCTCTTTCCAGCTCTCCCTCACTATTTAACTCCAGAGAAACACAGGCTGTGTCCCATCCGAACTCCAGGGCTTTTTTTTTTTTCTGGAAATCACATTAAAAGCAGTGCCTGGGCCAGCTCCTGATGATTGGGTTGTCCTGTGATCCAAAAATATCGGGGGTAAGGTGAGGTAACAGCTCCAAATCCACCTCTCAGTCACCGCTGGCCATGAAAAACTGCTTTGGTTATCAAAGAAAAATGTTGAAGCAGACCCTGAGAGCCCCTTGGGGGGCCAAGGACCTGCCTGGTGCCAGCAAAAAGAGATGGATTAATGAGCCCCAGGACCACTTGCTCCTGGATTTTTCCCTTAACCTTTCTTTTCCAGAGGACTTCCAGACAGATAAAGGACAGCGCCTGGTTAATCATTTATCCATCTGCATATCCAGCCTCTCTCCTCATCGTCTTCTCCGGGCCTCAGAGGGAAAATTACCATATTTATGTGCTGCTCTCGCCCCCACAAGCCGACGGAAGCAATTTGGTCGCAATAGGAAGTCGTGTCCCGTCCAATTCAGTGGGAAAAATCCAAGGGAAAAAGGAGCAGAGCGAAAGGCAGGAGCTGGAGTGACCAGGGAGGTCTGTCAGGGAGGGAGAGGCTGCTCCAGCCGGCCCTGGCCTGCCTTGGAATGTTTTCCAGCATATTTTTAGCGGCTGTCACAGGGTGATTTCCTCGCTGTCTGCCCGGGGTTTGTGTTGCTTTGCTGAAAAGCTCTGGGCAGACCTCGGAGCTGGAGCTGGAGCTGGAGCTGGAGCATTCCAGCCACGGGATCCCGGCTGGATGGGTCCTGTTCCCAGGGCTGGGCAGGGGAGCCCTTCCTCGGCCCTTCCTTGGCCCTTCCTCAGCCTTTCCTCAGCCCTTCCTCAGCCTTTCCTCGGCCCTTCCTCAGCCTTTCCTCGGCCCTTCCTTGGCCCTTCCTCGGCCTTTCCTCGGCCCTTCCTTGGCCCTTCCTCGGCCTTTCCTCAGCCTTTCCTCGGCCCTTCCTCAGCACTTCCTCAGCCTTTCCTTGGCCCTTGCTCAGCCTTTCCTCAGCCCTTCCTCGGCCCTTCCTCAGCCTTTCCTCGGCCCTTCCTCAGCCTTTCCTCGGCCCTTCCTCAGCCTTTCCTCAGCCCTTCCTTGGCCCTTGCTCAGCACTTCCTCGGCCCTTCCTCAGCCCTTCCTCAGCCTTTCCTCGGCCCTTCCTCAGCCCTTCCTCGGCCCTTCCTTGGCCCTTCCTCAGCCTTTCCTCGGCCCTTCCTCAGCCTTTCCTCGGCCCTTCCTCAGCCCTTCCTCAGCCTTTCCTCAGCCCTTCCTTGGCCCTTCCTCGGCCTTTCCTCGGCCCTTCCTCAGCCCTTCCTCAGCCTTTCCTCGGCCCTTCCTCAGCCCTTCCTCAGCCCTTCCTCAGCCTTTCCTCGGCCTTTCCTCAGCCCTTCCTCAGTCCTTCCTCAGCATTTCCTCCTTGGAATTCCAGTTTGTGAATAATCCAGCACACCACTCTGTGTGGCATTGCAGCATTCCCTGGATAATACATCCTTGCTCTCGGCGTTTTCCTGAAAACCCACGGCTCGGAATGGTCACGAAGCGTTCCAAGAAGAAATGCCAGGAATTTCCCAGTAAATGTCTTGGCTCTTCCCATCCTGGGTTTTTTGTTTTTCTCTAAGCAATGAAAATGAAGCATCCCTCAAAGTCTTTATTGAGTCCACCACGCTGGGTTGGATTTCATTGCTCCCTGCTTTCCTGGGAATGCTGAGCAAGCTCTCCCTAATTCCCTTCAACCCACTTTGGCCTTCTCTGCTGGGAAGAGAAAAACATTGGATATTCATGGAGTAAAACCCCATTCACCTGATGGGACAGCAGCAATGCAGCGCCCAGGGGAAGCGGCAGCGGGATGATACCCTGGCATATCCCAGGATTTTTGTGGGATTTTTGATGTTTGCAGGGCAGGAATGGCCCAGCTGGGTGCAGGGACCATCCCCAAAAGTCTCTTCACACCCACTTGCATTTTTCTCTGCTTGAAATGCAGAAATTAATGACAAAAAAGTGGTTTTAGGGTGATTTATTGGATTGCAGCAGCTCTGCAGCCTCTGCTTCACTGTTGAAGGTTTAATAAAATGATATTTTAATTAAAGGGCAATTTAATAAAACGACACTTTAATAAAATAACATTTTTCCTTGGACTTCTGGTGGGTGAAAGGTGTGGAGGTTGTGCTCCCAGCTGCATCTGGGTGCTCCCTCCATCCCATGTTTTCCACTGCCAAAGATGCCTCTTGATTTTGGGAGCTTTGATTTCTTGCAGCCTTTACTCAGAGACATGAAAATCCTCACTTGCAGAGCTCAGGAAAAACATGGGAAATGTCCAGAATTGGGGCCATTGTGGGGTTTTCTTCAGGATCAGGTGTGCTGGTGGCATCAATCCCTGCTCTCATCCCAGTCCCAGTGCTCGCACAATTCCATATCCAGGAGCCTGAGCAGCACCTGGAAGCATTTAAAGCATTCCCAAGGTGGATGGGAGATTCCTGGCAGGAAAACAACAGCCTGGAAAGATAAGAAACCCCACAGTGGGGTCTTGTCCTGCTCCATCAGACGATGGGACCTCTGAGCAGGACAATCTCTCCCCTCTGCACCCTCTGGAAGGGCAGGATTTTTCTGGGGCACATCAGGCTGGGAAGGTGACGCAGCCAAGGGGGTGCAAAATTTGGGGGGCTGGAAAAACCAGCTTAAATCAACGGAACAGGGTAAAAATCCCTCCTCATTTCCCAGGAAAAGCAGGTCCCCAGCGTGTGCCGGCGTTGAGATTAATTTGTTAATTGTTGCCCGCTGTTAGCAACAGTTGCCATGTTTAGGGTTGAGTCAGAAATGCTGCTCAAAACCCTTAATTCAAAGGCACCTCCAGGAATAAAACCCAGCCTTGGAATGGGATTTCATGTCAGCTACTGTTGCTTTGCTACAGCAAACACAACACTGCCTTCTCCACCCAGCCCTTTCCCAACCCAGGGAATATGGATCCTTTATGGATAAGGCCTGTGGAATGTCAAATTTTTAAAATGTGATTTTTTTTTTTCCCCCCTAAATATTTGTTTTAGGATTATTTCCCCACAGGAAGGGCAGTGCTGGGGGTTGTATGTCCCACCCTGTGAGGTGGAAAAGTTGGGTTATCCCTGTGTGATTCCTTGGAAAAGCAGTAGAGGGATTGCTCTGGCAGCAGAGGAATGTACATTCCCAGAATCCCAGACTGGTTTGGGTTGGAAGGGACCAAAGCTCATCCCATTCCAGCCCCGAAGGCAGGGACACCTTCCACTATCCCAAGGTGCTCCAAGCCCTGTCCAACCTGGCCTTGGACACTTCCAGGGATGGGCCAGCCACAGGGAAACCTGTCCCACTGCCTTTCCATAGATTTATCCATAAATTTAACCCCCTCTTATCTCCATTTCCTATGGATGAGGTCAATGAAGAGACCCCAGGACACCGGCAAGGGATGATGAGGGCAGCTGAGGATGGGAATGTGGGAGCTCTTTCCAGCTGGAATCTGGTTTGGTGCTCTCCCCTCCTGTGCCATCCTGGTACGTAGGGAAAGAGCTGGAATTCCTTAAGCAGGGATCCAGTTTGGGTCTAATCACCCCATAGCCAATGGCTGTAAAATTCCAGAGGGGAATGGATGGATCTGTGGATAGTGAGGCCTCACTGAGCTCCCACAGGCAGAATTTGTGATCCCGGTATTCCTGCACAAATGCCTTTTCCGGACTTGTTGGCGCTTGTTCCCTGAATTTTCCATTATCGCTGCATCTGACTCACTGGAATACTCTCCTGGCTTTTCCTTGGCATCTCCTGGCTCTGTCTCACTGAGTTAAGCCAGGAAATTGGGAAGACAATATTCCAACACTCCCTGTGAATCCAGGGCAGGCACAGGCACATATGCCCAAAAAAAAGTATTAAAACCTCTGTGTGTCCAGGACTGTGTGATCCCAACTCCTGAAATATCCATGGGAATCATTTAGGGAGCACAATCCCTCTCCTGCCTTCTCCACGTGCTCCTGAAGTTGTCACAGCTCTGTCTTTAACCACGGGGGAAGTTGGATCTTCCAGCCTGAGACACTGCAGCAGGTGCTTCAATCCATATTCACAGCAGGAAAAACCAGGATAACTGGATTTTTATAGGAGAGAGGCAGGTATCCATCGGGCAGGAATGAGAATTATAAGGATGGTAAAGCAGGAAAGGAAGAGAGCTTGGAACAAGGAGATATTCCTAGAAATTCCCTGCTGCTGGCTCAGAGCAAAGGCAATGCCCTGGGAACTGCCCAGCGCAGGTGAGCACAGGGTTTTTTGGGAATGACACTTGTTTCTCTGGAGCCAGCTGGGATCTGAGGGCTGGGGAAAACACTTCATTTATTGGATTGTCAGGGAGTCGGGAATCACATTAATGACCCCTCCCAGAGCTCATAAATCCAGAGGGATGCCGCCAAAGGCAAAGGACTGAGCCACACCAGCACAAGGGGAGGAGGAATCAAAGCTTCTGACACAATTTAGTGGGAATAAGGTCGGAACATTTTGTTTTGGCTGCCTGAGTTGGACTTTCCCAATGGGACGCCATGTGGAAATATTTTGACTCTTTTTTGGGGTGAAGGAGGTAAATCCCAGAATGCAACTGCTGTGTGATTCCCAGCTGAGTGATGTGATGTAATCCCATGAGGTGTGGGTGCAGTCAAGATGTCATTCCCAGTACTGATCCTAAATCCACTCTGCTCTCCCAAAGGATTGGGTGCACTGCCCTTGACAGCCACTCCATCGTCCTTTTTTTAGAAATGACCAGGGTGGAGCCTCCTGATCCACCTGAAATTCCTGCTATGCCTTCAGCAAGGAATAAACTCCCTCTGGAAAAGGCCAAGAGGTGCCTGAAATGCAGGACAGACAATTCCCAACCGAGAGCTGCTCGGTGCAGAAGGAACGAGCTCCACTCCCCCTCAGAGCATGGCAGGGGACTCATGGAAGAAGTGAATCCATCTCTTTACTCAGCAGCATGACTTAATTCCAGCAGGGGAAAATGAGCTCTCAGGGACTGCCAGTTTCCCTTTCACCTTCCCTCTCCCTCCTCCTGGAATGGGAACGGGCAGGGGAGGGTTGGACTCATGCTGACAGCGTTGGCTGAGCTGGGGAGGAGAGAAATCTGCACAGAGCTCACCCGGCTCATCCAGCTTTTCCTTGGAGGGAGGATGGGCAGGGAAGGAGCTTCTCATCCATCCCCACAGCTCCTTCTGCCTGTGCCCGCCTCGGGCCAGCTCCATCCCCCCTTTTCCGTGGGAAGAGGATCAGTGTCAGTCTGACACCTCGTTATTACTCATCCCGGTGGCTTTGGCACGTAGGGATTTAGCATCACACTTTCCTCTAAGTGCTCTAATTCCTGCAGAGCCTCTTCCAGCTCCACTTGGAAGTGGTGGGATGACAGAGGGGGTTGGGATTTCACAGGGAGAAGTCCAGGTCGGAGGCTCAGCCCGTGCAAATCCTCTGGGATGATCTGGATTCCGGCATCCCAAAGTTGGCAAAGTTGGAAGCGCAGATGTCTGGGCAAAGCAACGATCCCCAGAATTCTGTTTAAATGATAGGAATAAAAGGAAAACAACTTTAGGAAGTGGATGTAAACCATCCCTAATCACAAGCAGGAAATCAACTCTGCTGCTGAGGGGCTCGGGGTGGGGAGGGGAGAAATGGAGAAGGAATCGATTTTTGCCGTGTTATGCTGAGGTCACGCTGACAGACACAAAGCAGCCGCCCCTGGCACTGCTGAGGGCACAGCCTGACCACGGTGCTGTCATTTGGGGGGGTAAAATCCACTGGCAGCTCCAGGGGGTTACATCCTCCTGGAGACAAGGAGTAAAACACGGGAGAGATGTCCTGGAGGTGATTGCGCTCATGGATGTGGCCACCGGAAAATCTGCAGCAGAAACAAGCTGGAAAAAAGTGCTGAAAAAACCCAGCTGAAAATCTGCTGGTTCCTCTCTCCTTGGGGACTTTCCAGTCGGTGACAAAGTCAAATGATGGCTTCTGGCTCTGGATCTTCCAACTCTCAGCCTGAGAGCACCACTGAGGTGCCTCTTCATCCTCTCATGGAACTCCAGCGGATATTGAGTCTCTTCTCCATTAATTCCTCCTCCTTGTGGCCTTTCTGACCTTCGGCAAGAGCAGAAGGAGAGTTCGTCAAGGGTGGCCACAATTCAAGAGGAATTTCTTCATGGAAAGGGTGGTCAGGTATTGGAAGGAGCTCCCAGGGAGGTTTGGAGTGCCCATCCCTGGAGGTATCCAAGGAATGCCTGGATGTGGCACTCGGTGCTCTGGGCTGGGGACAAGGTGGGCATCGGGCACAGCTTGGACTCAAGGATCTTGAAGGGCTTTTCCAGCCTCATGTCTGGGATTCTGGGATTCTGGGATTCTGGGATTCTGGGATTCTGATCAAGCACCCAGACACTGCCCAGAGGGCTGTGTGTGGGCCAATTTAGAGCAACACCAGTGACACGCCAAGCACCAAAGCAGGACACCTGAAACATTCAAGCAGATCCCGTGCTCCAAAGAACGATCTGATCAAAAACTCCTAAAAATTCCGTGGAACAACAGCAACAAAGTCGTTCCAAAAGCAGGGATGCAGCTCCAACCTCTCCTGGATGGCTCTGAGCACTCCTGCATTGATGAACGTTGACATCAGCACCGGATGGTGTTTTTTATTTTGTTTCATGCTTTGTTAACTTCTCTCAATTATGTGGAACGCTCTTTATTTTGTTGGACTTTTTTTTTAATACCCAAAACTTTCTGCCTGTTCCCAATTACCAAAATGAAGGGGGAAAAAAAAAAAAAAGAAGAAAGAAAAACAGAGTGGAAGAAGCTGGCACCAAAATGAAGTCAAGCACACAATGGAACAGAAGAGTTGGAGGCTGGAGAGATGGAGGAGTTAAGGCACGTGGTCGTAGGAAGCAGAGGAAGGCACTGACAAAGATAGAAAGAGGCCTTGAGGATTTCACAAACCCTGAAGGAAATGTCAGAGATATTTCAGTGATAATTATCCCTGCCTTCTGCTCCGGGTATTTCGAGGATTTATGTTGCCTTGGAACAACAAAAAAGCCAAATCTGTGCTGCTTTTTGGGGGGTAATTTGCTCAATCTTAATAAATGCAACCAAAGCTTCGCCCTGTGCCAGAGGTTCACCTTCAGCAGGAAAATGGAGTTATCCAGACCTTTAAATAGCTCGGGATGTGCGGTTTGCCGGGCTTTTGAGTCTTTCTCCAGCGTTCAAAGTTGTTTTTAACACAACTGAAGATGGTTTTGATTCAATTATTGCATTAGTGGGAGGCTGAGCAGGCTCGGGAGCAGCGGGGTTATGGCTCTATGAGTTAATGTTCACACCCCTTTCGGGTGTCCCGGAGGAGCTCTGCGGGCTGGCGGCCAAATTTGAGCTTGACTCGGCTCCCAGCGTGCGAGCCAACTGTTCCTGCATTTCATTTCTGTCATATCCTGGACATTAAAACACCATTAATCCAAACCTTTTGTTTCGAAGAACAACTGTGCTGTAAAACAGCGAGAGAAGCTGCCAAAGTTCCCTCAGAGCGGTGTAGTATCGTGGTCATCCACGCAAAATGGGACGGAAAATGCAAAAAAAATGGGGGTTTTGTGTTTTTTGGGTCTAAAACACGGTACAAATAAGATCTTTTTCCCTGCTCGGCTTTGCCGTGGGATGAGTCCAAGAGCAGGTTTGTCCCTGTGGGATTCCATAGCATTTCCCCCCATTTAACCATCAAATAAAGGACAAGCTGGGAAAAGATTTGGCTGTTGTGAAATGCGTTAACCCCAGGCTTTAATATGGAAGTGGCTCTGTCCTACTTCCATTGGCTTTTCCCTGGTAACATGAGAACCACTCTGGCTTTTTTCTTCCCAAATTGCTGGGTGATTCAGCAGGGTCTGGGAGATGCCTCCAGAGGCACGTTCCCTGGATTGGCCACAGGAGTCAGGGATATAGTCAGGATTCCAACAGCTCCCTCGTCTTCACATGGATCCTGTTATTTTATCCATGCTCCTTTAATTATCTCATTAATTATTATAATGGAGGGGCAGGAAAGGCAGCAAAGGGTGAGGCTGAAAAACCCACGAGACAAGGGATTTGTCCCAGATCTGCTCCAAGGATCCCCTTTGCCTTACCATCCCCACAGGGACATGGACTTGTATTCCCAGGGGATGGATGGAAACGGCCACATCCCCATCCCAAACACAGCAGCCAAGGAAAACATGGAATCAGAGAATCCTTGAAGTTGGGAAAGCCCTTTAAGATCAGCAATTCCAACAGTACTTGAATCCAGCTGTGTCCTTGTCACCGAGGGCATTCAGCTCTCTCGAAACCCTCATTCCCAGTCACCCTTCCCGGTTTTTCACAGCCTCCCCATGGAATCCTGACTTCCTCCTGCAGAGGTCCCAGCTTTTCAATCCGTAGTCAAACGAGCGAGGAGTTCAAACACCACCGTGAGCCCTCCTGCTCCACCCAAGTAGGATCTGCTTCCTTAGCTTCCCGAGGCTCTGGATGAGCTGAATCCATAACCACTTCCCTCTCCTCATGGTGCCTTTGGGATTAGGATGATGATGATCATGGCCAAGTGTCAGGATGTGATTTTTCACTGTGGGGTGATTTTTGGGATGTCATGTGCAGGGCTGGGAGTTGGACTCGTTGATCCTGGTGAGTCCCTCCCAAGTCAGGATATTCTGTGATTCCAGGACACTTTTCAGCAGCTGCTCCCTCGCTCCCATGTGCAGGGACTGAGTGCTGGATTGGGCTCCTTTCCCAGAGCAGCTGAATCTCCAGGAATCCCCCATCCCTTGAGGAATATTCCAGGTAAAACAGTCTTGGAGCTTTTCAGGTGCAGCAGTGGCTGCATCATTTTAAGGACCAAGTGTTTCCTGCACGTCCTGTATTCCCCCAGAGCTGGCAGTTGGAACTGGATTTTTATGGAACAAGGGGAGTTAGGAACTGGAAGGACGATTTGGGAAGCAAAGCCCTGCAGGAGGATCTCTGGCACCAGACATCCAGGAGCCACAGGAGCAGCGCCGAACCTTCCAGGCTGGGTTTGGAGGGGCTTTAAAGGAAGTTCAGACCCTCTCCCTAAAAAGGAGACGTCCAAACATCAACATCTATGACTCAGCTCATGCCTCTGGAGCAACCTGCCATTCCCAAAGAAAACCTGGAATGCCCTTGCAAACAGGTTGGGCTCCTTCATCACATGCACTCCGTCTTTCATTGCGGGGCTGATCAGGGAATATTTTCAGAGGATTTTAAACAGCTGCAAATCCAAGCCCAAGGCAGCTCCGAAAGAAAGAGAGAAAGGGAAAACAAATAAATCCAATACCACCAGGAGAGAGGGAAAGATCTTTCCCCAGGCCACAGATTCTAAAGCTCCCAGACGAATTTATGACCTGGTGGTTAAACCAACGCTCCTGGAGTCCAGGATCCATCCTGGAACAAGCTGAGATGGATCCATGAGCTGTGTTTTGGGCAGGATGTTTTGCCCCCATTCGCTGTTGTGTTGTCTCCAAAATTTCCCAAATCCCATCCTGATCGTTCCCCCTCCTCTCCCTGCCTTAAAAGCCTTGTTTTGGCTCCGGCTGCAAGGAATAACAGAACGGAGAAGGGGAGGGAAAAGGGATCTCCGTCAGCTGCTAAACATATAAACCTGCAGATTTATTTGGTAGGAATAATCCCTGAAGGAGAAACAGATCCAATACTTCATCATCCCACAAACTGCCCACATCTGTTCGGAGACAGCAACAGGCGGCCGGGAACATGTGCCAGGAGCAGCTTGGAGGCAACCTGTCACTGCTTCCCTGGATCCCACATCCCGCTTCCCAGCCCGCTCCGCTCCCAGAAATGTTTCTGGATGCTTCTTTTCCTTGTGGAAATTCCCTTGACTTCTCCTGGGCTGCGGAGGTTGTGGTGGGGAAGTGTCCCAGGACAGCCTGAGGAGTTCATCTCAGAGGCTGTGGTGGGATATACTGGAAATTTCCCCAAAAAATCCAATGTACAGCTGACTTTAACCTGGAATTCTCTACCATAAGCACCAGGAAAAATATTTTCTCTGGTGGCTTCAGCCCTGGAGGTGATGGCACAAAGTGCTGGGCCACTTCCCATTGGGAGCACAGCCCACAGCGCCCTAATTTTGGCATTTAATTAGGATTTCAGCTCTTCGGGAACCCAGAAATAAGGAATAACCCAGTGCCTCAGGCTCCTGAGCTCTTACAGGATCAGGATCATCCCAACTGGATCAGGAGCCTGGCAGGACAAAACCCACCTTGCAGAGAGGCACTGAAATACACCCAAAATCAGCCAAATTTTGGTGGTTGAATCCCCTCAGCAGCGGAACCATGGAGGAAAGGGTGAAGCCAGGTGCTGTCGGGCTCTCCAGGGATTTCCAGCATTTCCAGGCTCTCCCTTTTTGCCATCAGGGACGGGAAGCAGGGCTGGATCCGTGGCTGTCAAAGGGCGATTGTGGGGGTTTGGAGCAGGGCAGGGTAGAAGGGGCTGGCCCTGGAACAGCCTCCCCACGGCTCCCCTGCGAGAGCCACGGGGCTCCGTTGATTTTTCACACCTCATTAAGGAGGAAAACTCACCAGGCTCCCGGTTGACATTCCCGGGATCGCGCTCCCGACCGGCAAACAGCGTCTCTGTGTTCGGGCTCTCGTTATTTTGGGGCCCAGGCTCAGATGGAAAAAGCTGCCTGACAAAACTGTCCCGAGAAATCTCCTCCCTGAAGAGTTTAATTGTCCAAGTTTATGCTCCAATAAAATCCCCAGTTTGGGGCCTTTGGTTTTCCAGAGGGGCGTCCTGATCCCGCTCGGATCCGTGGGGAAATGCAGCGCCTGGTCTGGGGACCGTCCCATTTGCTGGGCACGGGGTGTGGGGCAGATTTGGGATTTCTGGCTCTGTGCCTGCAAAAAGGTGGATCCTGTGGGACAATCCACAGCCTGGTGTCACCTGGAATGTGCCCAGAGCAGAGTGGGCATGGACAAGTGGTGGAGAAGTCCAAGGGCTGGGCATGTTGGGAAGAAGTAACTCAAGGGATGGTGTGGGTGTCAAAATCCCTCCCTGAAGACTTCTTTAAATGCCCAACTTCACCCTGATTTCGTTTCTAGACCATCCTAGGATCTCTGCTCTGGACTATTCACAGCACAGTTTCAAACCCTTAAATTAAATTATGAAGGCATCGCCACAAATTCTGATAAATTCATTCTATTTCCTATTTAATTTGAGTGACACGCAGCAAATAAATACTGAAAATGAGAGCAAAAAAGAAAAAGATGATTTGTGTGAACGTGTTGTGGCTGCATAAAATGGGCAGGTTTTCATTTGGCTACTTTTTAGTTCCTGGAGTGGGAGAACTGCAAATAAAAACACCCCAGGAAGCTCCAGTTCTGGGTCAAAAGCCACAGTTTATGTCACGAACCCCTCAGGGGATGATTTTTGACGGGAGGAGCGGAACGGATAATTCGGAAAACACAATATGAGGGACTTACTGCAGATTTAGGATTGAGGAAATCAATTTTTTAAATGGGAAGCAATTTTTGGAAAGAGTTGGATCCAAGAGGAGACACACAGATTTCAGGGGGAGAGGATGGAAATGACTTTTTTTTTAATGTGGGATCACATTACTGGTGGAAAAATTGACCTGCAGGGACTGAGTTCCTCCTTTGTGTCACTGACCATCTGCCAAGACCTGATTCTTTCTGGATATTAAGGGCTCAAAATCCAAATGCTGGAAGGCCACGTTTAAACCTGAGCCTTGTGCACTGCCCAGCTTCCTCCACATCCCAAATAAAACGATCCTAAAACTGAACTCATCTGGGACAGAAGTGATGCCCTTTTTGAGGACAGCGTTACAAAGTCCTTCAAAAAGCCATCATGGAGCGTCTTCAAACCTTCTCCATCAACCTGTGAAGAGCCCGAACTCCAACCACTCCATTCTCTTGGCTGCTCCAACAGCTCCAGCATTCCAGGGAAATCTCAGCAGCGTTTCCTCTGTCTTGCCCTAGGATATCACAACATTTTGAGTGTCTCAAGCCCTGCTAAAGGTCAGGAGATGCCTGCAGTTGGTGCTTTGCGTTGGAACATCTCCAGCTTGGAGCATTTTGGTGGCACAGACACCAAGCCAGGTCTTGTCTGCTTTTCCCTGTTCTTCCTTCTGCCCCTCTCGGGGTGGGATTTGCTCTTTTGGAGGGGAGGTGGGTGACAGCCGAGGTTTCTCCTTGTCACAGTTTGATTCAGGTGAACTTGGAGGAGAATTCCTCTCAGCAACCGCCTGGAATGTGTGGAGGAGGTTGTAGTTCAGGTTGGCTTTTTCACAAAGTCTTCCCTGGGTTTTGGTTTGGAAACCCCAAATTTAAATGAAAGATTGGGGACTGAGATAAAACAGATCTGAGATCCAGCTCAAGCTGATTTTGCTTTCACAAACCCCAAACCATCCTGGTTTGTTCTTCACAGAAATGAGGGAGGAAACCCCCCAAACTTTCATCTGACCCCTCCTCGAAATTCTTTTGATGCTCAAGATAAAATGGAAGTGAGATGCCCACAGTTCTTGGGGGAAGAAGAGGCCTCAAAACAAGAGGTTCTGGCCCTGGATGGACGTGACCCAGCACAGCTTGGCAGCCCAGATTGTGAAGTCATTGATCCTGGGAGAAGCAATCAATCCCATTTGACAGCTCAGGAAAACTCAGTCTGACCTTGGGCCTGGTTTTGATCCCACTGATGCAGCTGGAGACCTGCAGGAGCACAAAAATGGCAGCTCTGAGCCAGCAGTCAGCTGGAAAACGGGTGGAAAATATCCATCCTGCTGAGATGGGGAATCGGAAAACGTCTCTTCAGGACAGTGGCATCCCTGAGATCATTGGCTGAATTGATTCAAAATCATGGAATCACTGAGGTTGGAAAAAAGTCTCCAGGATCCTTGAGTCCAAGCTGTGCCCGATCCTCACCTTGCCCCCAGCCCAGAGCATCGAGTGCCACGTCCAGACATTCCTTGGACACCCCCAGGGATGGGGAATCCAAACCTCCCTGGGCAGTTCCAATGCCTGACCGCCCCTTCCATGGAGGAATTCTTCCTGATGTCCAGCCTGAACTTCCCTTGGTGCAGCTTGGGGCTTTTTCCTCTTGTCCCGTCCCTGTTCCCTGGGAGCAGAGCCCGACCCTGCCCCCTCCTGTCAGGGAGTTATGCAGAGCCAGAAGGTCCCCCCTGAGCCTCCTTTTCTCTGGGATAATTCCCCCCCCTCCTCATCTGCCTTTCCACAGGCAGTGGGAAGCTGAGAAGACAGCCCTGTCCCCTGTCAGAAACCCACAGAGTGTCCAACTGGCTCCAGTGGGATGGAAAACGCAACATCTCCCAACAGGAACTGTTTACTTCTTCCTCCCACCACCTTGGGCTGTAATATCAGCAGCCAGCTCGGATTTTGGAAGTTCTCAGAAGCTCTGGAAGTTGCGCAGGGTTTAGGGCTGAACCTCTCCAGGCTAAAGGCTCGCAGCCCTCCAGGTCAAGGCCTTTTAAGGACTCTTTTATTGCAACATTTGCAAATCCATGAAAAAAAAAGGAAAACAATCCTCCTGAAGATTGCACCTTTGAAACGACAGCTACCTACAGAGTTTCACCACAGTAGTTCAAAGTGTTGGACAGGACACTTTTACATTTAGCAGGGAACAGCAGGTTTTAATCTATTGTGAGGTTTTGTTCTCCTCAGCATGTTCGGAGTCTGTTCCATGAGTGTTATCTGTCCGGTTTCCAGGTTTTTATAATCCACTGGGGCCTGTGTAAATCTCAGGATTTCCTCTGCAGACTCGGCTCATGTTCCACAGCTGTGCTGGAGCACATGTGTGAGGAAATTAGAAATGAAATCAGCTGATCCATTGTGGATTAGGACAAGGAGAGAGACCCAAGCCTTACAGGCTCCATGGCCTGGCCGGGGGGTCAGTGCCACCCTCCGGAGTGTGGCCATGGTTGGATCAGTGTCCCCTCACAGGAGGAGTGACCTGAGGTCTTTACTCAGAGGGTGGGGAGGCCCTGGCACAGATTCCCAGAGAAGCTGTGGCTTCCCCATCCCTGGAAATACCCAAGGCCAGGTTGGACGGGGCTTGGAGCAGCCTGGGACAGTGGAAGGTGTCCCTGGCCATGGTGGGAGATTGAAACTCGATGACCTTTAACATTTCCTTCCAACCCAACCCATTCCAGGGTTCTATGGTTCTCTCATGGCTTTTCCCATCTCTTGCCCATCCAGTTGCGGGAAATTTGCACCATCAGGAGGTGCCAGCTCGGAGGAGGCCACAGGTGGTTAACTGAGGTCACGGTTCCACAAATTCTTTGAACTGGATTCGCTGTGTCCGTCTGCTCCTACTGCACTTGGTTCCCGCAAAGCTCCTCCAACTGGGCACCAGCAGCAGGGAACGGACCTTGCAGGATGCTTGGAAAGGGCAGGGTGATGTCTGATCCCAAAACCTGCAAGTATCCCACAAAACCAGAGCCAGCAGCACGGAGTCGACCTTGCAGGATGCACACTGAGGGCAAGGCAATGCTCAGGCCTGACATCTGTCCATGGCAGATGCTTCTTGGGATGTTGGGAAATTCCCTGTCCCACCACGTCCCTCTTGGCAAGCCTTGCTCAGCCAGATGGAGGATCCTGAATGAACACACAGACTGTGTTTTCCATGTGCTCCATGTGCTCCGTGTTCTCCATGGGCTTCATGGGCTCCATGCGCTCCACATGCTCCATATTCTCCATGTTCTGCATGTGCTCCATGTGCTTCATGTCTTCCACATGCTCCATGGACTCCATGGGCTCTGTGGATTCCACATGCTCCATGTTCTCCGTGTGCTCCCTGTGCTCCATGTTCTCCATGGGCTCCACATGCTCCATGTTCTCCATGTGTTCCACATGCTCCATGTTCTCCCTGTGCTCCCTGTGCTCCATGTTCTCCATGGGCTCCCTGTGCTTCCTGTGCTCCATGTTCTCCATGTTCTCCATGAGCTTCCTGTGCTCCCTGTGCTCCATGTTCTCCATGGGCTCCGGCAGAGGGGTGCGGGGCTGAGCCCCTGGGGCTCAGGGGTTTATTTGATGCCCCCTGAGCTGTTGGGGGCTGCGGGGTCATATCAAAGCCGGGCTTAGCGTGGGCTCAGACTGGGGGGGGGGGGCAGGCAGGGGTTAAGCAAAGCCCGAGGGCTCCAGCAGTTCGGGGCTGAGCCTTTCCCTGCCAGCAAATCCCACTTCAGAAAGATTCCCCCCACACAGCCAACTTTTGGCCCTGGAGATGGGTTTGCCATGAAATCCCCATGCCAGGTGAGTTCTACCTGCTTGAAGTTCTCCTCCGAGTGCTCCAGGGCCAGGAGGGTCACCAGGGAGAGTCACTCCTTCCCTTGGAAGGATCCAGGAGCATCCCAGGCATCTGCTGTGGGATTTCTCAAGCCAAACCCTTTTTTCATTATTTTTTAGGCTATTTCCTCCCCCTGACAGTGACGAGGAGCTCAAATCCCCAGCTGCAGGATCATTTTCCTCTCCTATTAGTGATGGGTTACTCCTGGCAAAACTCTCCAGGCTTCCCAAAGATGGGAACACCGGGAAAGGGAATGGAATCAAGGTAATTGCAGTGTTGAGCAGAGCAGAAGTGGCACCTCAAGAAGTTTGGATGGCTGTGGGTGAACCCTGCGGTTCAATCACCCCGAGCAGGTAAATTCAATCAACTCCTCACCTGAACGGTTCCTCCCTTTTCCAGCACCTGCAGGATCACAAACATCCCTTTATCTCCAGATTGTCTCATGTGGAATTGGCAGCTGGGCTGGCTCCAAACGCCTGTGCGAAGTTGGAATTCCTGAAAGACTTTTCAAGGGGCGAGCACTGCATTCCATGGTCTGGCAGCACCCCCAGCTCCGCTCCTGGATTGGGAGACAAAAGAGAATGAGGTTTGGAGAGCGAGTTCCCAACGAGATCCCTGGATGTGACACCCGTGTGGCTGGAAAACCCCCTCCTTTTCCTTTTAAAGGAGTTGGAGGAGCAAAAGAACGGGAATCTGGGCCAGGTTTCCTGCATATTCAAGCAGCATTTCTCCCTCTAGGCCACGGGCTCGTGTGCAGGGAAGCAGAACAAAGGGAAAACACAAGGGCTGTGAACTGGGATGAACTTCAGCCAAAGTTAGGAGAAGGAATTCCAGCTCTTGGGAGCTGCTTGGTGTGGTGGCCTCCGGTCCTGACTCCTGGCCAGCCCAGCTTTACTTGGATCTGGAGTCAATAAATTCCTGCCCTGAGCTCCTGGTGGGCTCTGGTGCCAGTTTGGAAAGGGTGGTGGAGCTGGTGTGACACTCCTATGTCCAACTGTTCCTGGGTTTGGAATCTGGCTGGAATAAGGTTTGTCATCCACACGATGTCACCTGGGACTGAGGGCAGAAGGTGCCTCCAGCAGGGAATGTTCGGTTTCTCCCAGGGCAAACACAACAATTCCATGTGAATACTGCTCCAGACAGGAAAATTATGGAGGAAACAGAGCTGGAATTAATCCTTAACCAACATTCCTGCTCGTGTGGAAAAGGACATCCCAAGGGAATTTCCTATGGTCTTGGTAAGAAACAACCCTGAGCTCCAGAACGTGCTTTCCTACATGGATTTCTCACCCTTCCGGGGCTTTGATGTCTCAGGAGGTGCAAGCTCTGCCTTCATTTTCCTCCTGGACGCAGCATCCGCACTTATGGGACTTTCTGGCTCTTACAGGGATTTTTGAGGAGTGCTGCCTTGGGGTCTTGCTCCGGGAAATCAGGAAGCAGTTCTGGAGCAGGAAAAGCTTGGCAGAAGTGGCTGTGAGCTTCCCCAAAGCTGGGCTGGAGAGGCTGCGCAGGTGCTCACACCCTTGTGTGGAGCTTCACCTGCTGCTGGAAGCCAGAGAGGGGCTGGAAAACTCCTGGAATTGGGGTCCTCAGGTGCTTTTGCCTCACCCATGAGGCATTGGGCACATCCATGGGGGAAAAGTCCCTCTTGGAGCTTCAGAAGCTTCCAGCAGCTTTGCTAAGCCAGGACTGGCAGCTGTGGGAAAAGTTTGGAGAGATTACCTACTTTCCCTCCACCTGTTTGGCTCTTTGGCCCTGGTAGGATGAGGAGTCTCCGTGCGCGCTGTTGGATTTATGGAATTTTGGTGGTTCACAGGCAATCCCTGGACGCTGAGGAGGGTTCAGAGTGCGTGACCCCCTAACAGGGCTCTTCCTCCCACCTCTGCTCCGTGGGAGGCCCAATCCATCCCCATCCCTGCCTCGTGGCCCCATCCCTGTGGCGGATCCGGGCGGCTCGCGTTCCACATCCCGAGGATCCCGGCTCGCTCCGTGGTTGTTGTTCCTCCCAAACCACCCAGACTGCATCCAGATGTCCTCCCTCAGATCCAGCTGTTCCGGGGGAGGGAATTGCAGCTCCCAGCTGTTTGTCCCTGCTCCCCTGCCAGCGGGGCCGCTGGGGTCAGCGCTCCCTCATCCATCTCTGTCCCAAGAGCTCCATTAGCACGGACCTGCTGCTCATTCCCTCTTGGAATTCAGCTTGGGTTTGTCTGAAGGAGCTCGGGCAGAAAGGACCTTGGGAAAACTCCTTCCCTCCATCCCAATGTCAGCATCCTGAGGGACAGGGTAGGGGTGACACTGCTGACCTTCCCAGCGCATCCTTTTGGTGCAAAAAATTCCTTGGAGCAACTCATCGTGGTGCAGAATCCCTGCTCATCCCAGCCTCCCTCCCTCTGTCCCATCTTTCCCTGCATTCCCATCCCAAGGGAAGCTCGGGGCAGTGGATGGAGCCCCGATCCTGGGCTGGGATCCAGCAGATTCTTAGGATTAATCCCATCCTGCCCTCTCCATGTTGTGTGGCCTTGGGTAAGGCAGGGATCACCCCTATCCTGGCTTCTCCCTGCTTTCTAAAACAGGGATAACGATCCCGACTTTTCCCATCTCCCTCGAGGATTGTCAGATAATGCTTTGAAAACACTCAGGGGGGTGAAAGCCCAATTATTGGAAAATCCAAACAATCCCAGCCCTCCTCGGGAGTGGGAAGGCAACAAATGTGATTCCCAGCAAAGCAGGAGCAACCAAAATGTTGGGAAATTTGTGTGCGTGTGTCCAAGCGGGCAGGAACAGCACTTTGAGCTCAGCTTAACTTGATTCATGTGGGTTTTGACTCAGATTAGCCGAGCTTAAAGGGAACAAGGCTCCTATTTCTGCTCCTGATTCCTAAGCTTGGGTGGGATTTTTTCCCTACTTTTTTTCTCTCCCGCTTTTCCTTCCTCAAACAACCTCTCCTGGATCCTCGTTATGTTCTGGAAGTTTTGGGTGTACTGGTTTTTATCTTCCAGCCCCAAAGCGTGGCTCATCTTCCTTTATTTCAAACCAAAAGCCAAACTCAGGGAAAAATTCCCTATTTTCCCATTTTTTTTTCCAGACGCGCACAATGCATTCCCCCTGCGAAAAAGCAGCAACACATCTGGAGAGCGTTTTCCAAGGAATTATCAGAGCAGTGTCCTTAGCTTCATGTTTTTATGTGCCACACATTAAAAATCGTTGAGGGGAGGGAGGAACCCATGAGAAATATTTTAAAAAAAGCAGCAAATTTACAAAAAATAATAAAATCCAAATAAAGCGGAGATTCCATTTGGGAAGGATGGGAAGCAGAGATCTCATGGAGGAGTTTGCAGTCGGAAAAGCTGTGATTTGTTGATTTAATCCTGTTTTTTTCCTGGTTTTAATCCTCAGGGAGGGGGGATGCATTTGGGAGCAAAGGAGATTCATGTTTCAGGCTGGGCTGAGGATCCTTGGGAATGGAAGAGCTTGGATGTGCAGGATTGGGATTTTTCCTGGTGGAAGGAGCCCTATGTGGCTCTGTTCCTGAGGCTGCCGAGCTACCAAATCTTACAGATCCTCTGGGAATGGATCTTTGGAAAATCTTGGTGATCTCAGAGGTTGCTAAACCTCTACAATTTCTGGGAATTGTGTGGAAGTGACAGTCTCGAAATGGAGTTTATGGATCCCTGCTCTCCACGGAGGGGATGCAGGGATATCCTGGATGCACGTGGGCACAGATATCCCTCATTTTGGGACACCTTTTTTCCATAAGGAAAAACAATTCCTGAAGAGCCCAAACTAGCAATAAACTCCAAAAAATGCTCTCAGTAAATAAATTGTGACCCCAAATCTGTTGCTTCCTGCCCTTCCTTTCCATGGGTCCCTTGATGAGCTGCACTTGGCAGGTTCAAAAGCACCTGAATTCCTTTATTGGCTTGTTCCAAGGGGATATAAAGCATTCCTGGGAACCAATGGGAAGCAGGATCCTAAAAGCCATGGTGACAGCTGCATTCCAAAGGCAGAGAGACAAAGGAATGGTAGAATAATCTGGAGTGAAATAAAGATTTTAATAGGAAAACCAAGTCTTCGGAGAGTGAACATGATCCAAAGCAAACCAGACCTTTATTTGGGAATCTGGGAGAGGGAGGGGAAAAAAAATCCTCACATTTTTTCCCCCCTAAACCAAATTATTCCTCACGGAGCAGTTTTAGATCTGCTGCTAAATTATTAAACTCCTTCTCCGGGGAAAAGAGATCAAATAAACATCCAGCATTCCATAGTTTTTGTGTTTCATAACCAAAGGAGGTTTGGGTGAGTGGAAAAGCAGGCTGGCCATGGATAACCAGGCAATTGGAGTAAACTCATCAGATGTTTGGGAATGCTGAGGAGATGTGGAGCCCTCGATAAGTCAACAACATAAAACAACAGCGAAAAGAAATCATTTTCTTGGGATCTGGATGCCAAGATTTTGCCAGTCTGAAAGGAGCTGGGTCCCTCCATTGGATGGAGGAGGTGAAGGATTTGTCTGTGCCTGAGTGAGGCTAAAAGAGACAAAAAGTTGGGAATGGATCCGGGATTATTCATGGATCAGAGCAGGTTTGGTTGGACATGTGGGAAGGAATAGCCAAGGAAGGAGAGTCCAGCAGGACTGGGATCCTCCAGACGAGCTGTGAGGGATAGGGTGGAAAATCGCCCCAGCACCAAGAGCTGGAGGAAAACCCTCTGGCATTCAAGGATGGGAAATATTCCATGCCCTGATCCCAACATCCTCACACTTTTCCTGGTCTGAATTGGCTCTTCCCAATCCCATCTCCATGCCTGGAGTTTGCCAGTCTTGGAGGCCAGGGAGAAGATCCAGGAGTGCTGCAGAGGGTGCTGAGGTGAGCCATCCGTGCAGGCGGAATTCCTGCTCCAGGGATCTGGGAGAGGTGAGGGAATGACGGATGTTTGGGAATGTTTTATCCCCCTGTCACCTGGAGCAGCCGCTGCTTCCCACACCCTGAGCTTGGCTCAGCTGCAGGACCCGGCCTGGGCTGGGCTTCACGGATGCAGAGTGGGAACAGCTCTTTTCCCACCTCTTTTTCACCTGGAATTAGGTCTGGATGTTCCCACACAAAAATCAGGGACAGGAGATGTTTGAGATCTCAGTCATGACAAGTTTTCCTTATTGGAAGCCATCCCAAAGCAGAGATTCCCAAGGACAGGCACCTGATTTCACCATCCCGAAATTTCCTTCCTTATGGCTCGATCAGATCTGTGCAAATCCATGGGAATTCTGGGCTTTCTGGATGCTTTCCTGAAGGAAAATACAACCCCACATCATTGGAAATTGGATTTTTTGAAGAAGGTTTGGATGATCAGCTTCATTTCCATCAGCAACTGGGTTTCCATGGGAAATTTTCCATGGATCTTGATGGAATCTACCCCCGAAATAATGGAGTTTGGATGTGGGAATTTCAGCTTTTCCTCTTCAAACAGAGGAAATTTCGTCCCTTCTGCTGATCCCGAGGATCCGTCAATCCACATCTTTTTTGGGAAAAGCCCTTTCCAAGCTCTCCACATTCCAGGATTTTATGATTTTCCTCTTTTATTCTCAGGTGGATCAGGGTGAGCACCAGCACTTGACCAATTTGGAACAAATTTTCCACAAAATTCCCTTTCTCCTTTGTTTTCCACAATCAGGAAATTCTCTTTTCACGGATATGCAACTGGCAAAAGGAAACACACAAAGGGAAAAATCCATTGATCTGGAAGGAATCTTTGAGTTTGAGTTTTGGCCCCCCAAATATTGAATTAAAAATCAGGGAAATGGGATGGAAAAGGAAATTTTCCACGGCTCGTAGGCTGAGTGGAACAGATTGTGTGAAAAGTCCTGGGATGAAGCAGCACTTTTCGATCTGGAATCAATCCTGGCAGGAAGTGGAAACATTTGCCATGGAGTGGGAAACAACACATGGTTGTTGCATTATATTTACCCAATAAAGTCCCTTTTTTTTCATGTAGGTTTGGAAAAAAAAGGAATTTAATAAAAGAAGGATGCTGGGAATGCTTTTCCAGCTAAACGGGGAGAGATGAGGAATTTTTTCCCCATTTTCTCAGGATTTTAGCAGGTAGGGAATGATCCTTCCATGATGCCTGTGTTGGAAAAATAAATAAATACCCTGGATTTTGCCTTAGGATGCTCTGCTGAGGGGAAACGTTCCTCCCGTATCCACACTGCAGATCCCAAATCATTCCAGCTGCCATTCCCATGGAGGAGAGAGCCCCTGGACACTTTGGAGCTGAACATTCCCGAGTGCTCCTGCTGCCAGGCCGGGGGAGAAGCGCTCGGGAAGCCGAGCTGAATTCCCGGCTTTGATTGCCACGTGTGTGGGATGTCACAGGAGGAGCGTGGGCAGGGAAGCGATGGAAGGAGCGTTCCCACCTCCACACGGCATTTCAGAAGGAATCAGACCCTGCCGGGAAGGAGAAGGACCTGCTGCCGAGGTTTGGGGTTGTGTAACGGGATGGAAGCGCTGCGGGAATGCCAGGGATGCGGGATGTGAGATGTGGGATTGGTCACCCCCTGCTCCCACCCAGGGCTCCAGGTGAGGATCCTGCTGGATCCAGGGTTGATCCATGAGGAATGACACCATCCCCGCCAGCCTTTAGATGTGGTCACAGCACAGATGCCGGCTGGTGAGCTGTTCTGTTGGGCAGGAAGGTTTTCCATGCAAACCTCGGGAGCTGCCTCCATGAAGGTGCCTTTAGGAGCACCAAGTGCAGCTGGAGCTCTCCCAAAGCCTCTCCTTCGCTGGGATGCTGGCTCGTGGGGGTAGCCATGATCCCACTTGTCCAGGGGTTTAGAATCCCAGAATCCCAGAATCCTTGAGGTTGGAAAAGCCCTCCAAGGTCATCGAGTCCAAGCTGTGCCCGACGCCCGCCTTGTCCCCAGCCCAGAGCACCGAGTGCCACCTCCAGGCCTTCCTTGGACACCTCCAGGGATGGGGATTCCAAACCTCCCTGGGAAGCTCCTTCCAATGCCTGACCACCCTTCCCATGGAGAAATCCCTCCTGATGTCCAACCTGAGCCTCCCAGCTTGAATCCTCGGATTTCTCAGACGTGTCAGCGGGTGAAAGCCCTGCCAGGTCCTTCACAGGATGGGGATTGGGGGATGGAGGGGTGTGGGTGACCTCTGGCATGGCCATGGGAATGTCAAGATCATCCCATTCCACCCTCTGCCATGGCCAGGGACACTTTCCACTATCCCAGGTTGTTCCAAGCCCTGTCCAACCTGGCCTGGGGCACTCCCAGGGATCCAGGAGCAGCCACAGCTTCTCTGGGCAACCTGTGCCAGGGCCTCGCCATCCTCGCAGGGAGGAATTCCTTCCCAATATCCCATCTTTCCCTGCCCTCTGGCAGTGGGAAGCCATTCCCTGTGTCCTGTCCATCCATGCCTTGTCCCTTGTCCTTCTCCAGCTCTCCTGGAGCCCCTTTAGGCCCTGGAAGGAGCTCTGAGGTCTCCCTGGAGCCTTCCCTTCTCCAGGCTGGATAATCCCAGTTTTCCCAGCCTGGCTCCAGAGCAGAGGAGCTCCAACCCTCTCATCCCCTTCACATCTCCCACCGGGGCTCTCCACTGGAGTCCATTTCCAGGAAAACTGCACCAATTCCTTAATTTTTCTGCTCAGAGCTGGTTTCCACAGAAACACTTCAAACACCGACCCTGGAGGACTTTCTTCCCTCAGTTCTCACTTATCCCATTCCTGATGGGAATTCTCACAACCCAGAGCAGCTCAGACCTTCCCAGTGTCCTGAGCATTCCCGAACCAGGTAAATCCGGCTGGGAAAAGGATCAGGATTTAAACCAAGAGGCCACTTGTGCCTATTCCTCCTCATTTTTAACCTTTGCCAGTTGGAAAACCTCTCCGCGGTGTCTGGGAAGGGAGAGACAACTGGAGACCAGGAAAAAACAACTTTCCTTTTCTCGGAGTGCCTGCAGCTGTCAGCTGAACCCGTTCCTGCCCTCTCCACAACAACAGCTGGAGCAGCCAAAAATGGGATGCTGGGCATGGAGCAGGGCTCCTGCAGGGATCATTTACAGCCAGCACCTCGCAGATGCCACTTCCGTTAAAAAATAGGAAAAAACACCCCACAGATGGAAAAATTATTTGCCTGACATTGGGAATTCTTGTTGTTACATGACCCCCGCCATGTGTTGCGCTGGAAAAGGCGGGAGGGGAAGGAAAGGGAAACTGGAGGAAGGAAAAATTCTCCATGAATTTGCTTTTCACCTGTTGTCTCAGGCTGGGGTGTCTGGGGATGTCTGCGCTGGTGGGAGCAAGATTGGGTTTGACTCCAAGGATTTTTTTCCCCAGAAATATTTCCAAAAGGATGGAAATTTCTCGCCAGCCATTGGGTTTTTTGTTTGCTGGCTCGTGGAGTGATGGAATCGGGTGTTCTTCCCTGGGAAATCCCATTCCAGCTCAACTTGGAGTGAAGGAAAATTTGATAGCGGGCTCTGATCTGTTTGCTCCTGGTTACCCAGGGAATGTCTGGCTGCAGAATAGGATGGGAGGGAACAGAAGGATGGAACAGAAATCCAGGAGGTTCCCATGGGCCACACACCTCACTCCATCCTGGCTGTGTCCACACCTCTGGAAGCACGGTGGGATCCCAAAATCGTGACACACACAGAGCCATGGAGCTGGGACGAGGATGTGGGGAGCCTGCATGGATAAAGCATCACTAAAACCTTGGGTATCAGGGAAAGGCTCTGTGCTGGGACACTGACCAGGCTTCCCAAGGAATGGTCACATTCCCAAGGCTGCCAGAACTCCAGGAGCCTTTGGACAACACGCTCAGGATGGGATTGTTAGCATGTGTTGGGCAGGGCCAGGAGTTGGATTTGATAATCCTGACCCCTTCCAATTCAGAATATTCCATAATTCTATGAAAATATCCCTTCCCCCAAAGGAATCATCAGCCCTTATCCCTGTTGTGGAGATATCCAGAAGATTTGAGGAGACACCAATATAATTTGGAAAGATATCAATGTAATCTGTGAAAACATCGATGTAAGTTGTGACTGTATCAACAGGATTTGGAGACATATCAATAGAACCCATGAAAACACCAATAGGAATCGTCAATATCCCGGAGGAAACGTTCCCAGGATTTCTCAGCCGATGTTTCCCAGGTCCAAAGTTCCTGCAAACACTGATTAGTTCCAGCCCTGCAGCTGATTAATCACTGCCTCCCCTCAGAGCTGCAGCTCTTGTCAACATTTCAGGGCTTTGTCCGGGGCTTATTTCCAGCATAATCCACTTAATCGGAGCTGCTCCCTTCCCGTATCCCGGGAGCCTCCGGCCGTGGCTCCTCTGTCACATCCACGTTGGAGCCGGAGCCTCTCCCGGCTCCAGGAGTGAGAGCAGAGTGGCCAAAAAGTGGGGACAAAGTGGGCACAGGATCATGGATGGGACAGAAAGATGGGGAGGAGATGGGAGAGGTGGAGCCAGACCCTTCCCAGGAAGGATGAAATAGGAAGAGAGGGGGGGAAAGAGGGGAAAAGAAGGGAGAAGAGAGGGAAAGGGGGGAAAAGAGGGGAAAGAGGGGAAAAGGGGAGAGAAGAGGGGAAAAGGGGGGAAAAGAGGGGAAAAGAAGGGAAAAGATGGGGAAAGGGGGGAAAAGATAGGGAAAGGGGAGAACAGGGGAAAAGTGAGGAAAAGAGGGGGAAAGAAGGGAAAAGTCCTGGCATAGGGGCACAGGAAAAGTGTGGATCCTCCATCCTCGGAGCTGGTTGATGCTCATCCAGGGAAACCCTGGAATTTCCTCCTCAGCTTATGCCTCTTTTGGCATTGGTTTAGGGACCTGCAGGGTCTCTTCAGACCTGTCTTAGTGTGACACTGGGCTTTCCAATTTCCCACGATATTCCAAAAACCTGGAAGCTACAAAATGTGTATCCAAGCCACCAGGATCAGGATGACAACCCTGGAACAGGGGAGACTCCCCTCTCCTCCTCTTTGTCCTCCCCTTCCATCCACAAGAGCCTGGCATTAATTCCCCTCCAATCTGAGGTTTTCGGGATTGAAATTTCCACATCCCAGACCTGGATTCACTTCCCAGATCCCAACACTGCCCATCCATCCCATCTCCCCCTCAATGTGAGCGTGGGAAGCCGCAGAGCCCCACATCCCCTCCCTCCAAAGCTTCCCGGAGCCTTGGGCTGCTCAGCAGGGGTGGGAAAAGGCGGCGAGCGCGAGGGAGGAGGGAATTTTGCTTGGAACTTCAGCGTCTCCATTAAGAGCGAGCGGGAAGCAGTTGCTGGTGGGAGAATGTTCCTGGTGACAGGTCCTAAAATAATTGTGGAGGTGACATGAGTGAGCGACACCGATAATGAGCACGAGTTGGTGGAGCTGCCATCATTCGCTGCACAGCTCCGTGGTCCCCAAGGAGGCTCCGCCGCCCCCGCTGGGCCTAATTTAAGAGAAAGTTTGGGAGTTCGACTTCACCCCGAGCGGAGCCACCGTGCTCCAACTTTTCCCGTTCCTCTGGCGGAAGATAAACATTAACTCTTGGCTGGGATTGGATTGCCAGCTCTTTTTTAGCCCTTTGGGAAAGCATAACTCCATGGTGACTCTCTCAGAGTCCCAAAAAATGTGCCCAGTGTGGTGTCCTCCCCCATCGGGATGATCCCGAAGGAGTTCGCCCCTTTTTGGCAGATCAGGGATCGTTTCCAACATTGGAAGGAGCAAATGTCGCTTCCAAAGGGTCCTTCTGCTCGTGGCTTTCAGGCAGTTAGGATGCAAATATTGGGAAGAGGATTTTGGCTCAGGAAAGCTGAGCGTGGCCACAGGGTGGGGTTTTGTCAGGATTTGCAGCATGTGGAAACATCGCTGTATTCCCTGGGATTTTTTTCCAGCTCTGGAAGTTTGGATTAAACGCTTTGGGAGGAGCAAATCCCTCTGGATTCGGAGCGGAGCTGGATCCTCTCTCTGAATAAATGGAGACCTTTGGGGTGTGATGGTTTAATTTAGAGGTGGCACCTGACTTTGGGCTGAGATGGTCCCAGCCTCATCCAGTCTGGGAATCTCCCAGATTTTGGGCTGGAGCCATGAAGGATTTGGGCTGTGGGCCCAAACTCCAAGCTGGACATGAGGCTTCCCTGGAGCCGTTTGGGAAGCTCAGGATGCAAAGGGAGGATTTGCTGCTTTATCCCACACCGAGGAGAGAGGAATTCAGCTCCAAGTTCCTCTTGCACCAAATCCAGGCGACCACTCCTGTTCTTCCCTTCAAATCTCCCAGAGAACTTCCATGCCTCCAGGAACAAGGAAATCCCACAATCCTGGGAAAAAAAGCTTAAATTTTGCTGGAGAAATCAGCTGGATCTTCAGAAGCGTCCCTTTGCATTTTTCCATGATTTTTGTATCCAGACAAGCACAGGGAGCTCCTGTTTTGTGCTATTCCAGCAAGGACACCCCATTCCCTCCCTCCTGACATTCCATGAGAACTTGGGGCAGGTTAAAGAGAGGAGAAAGAGTTGGGATGAAGGGTTGGGAAGCAGCTGGAGGAGGGACACCAGGATTACAGGATTTGGAGAACTTCTTCTGAGTTTTCCTCCTCAATCCCAGAGATCCCTTGAGCTCCAAGGCCATTCCATGAGATGTGTCCTGCCCTCTCCATGCCCAAATCTTTCCACTACACCACTCAAATCCCTGCCAAATCCCAATTTCTGCTGGGATTACCCATATTCCAACCCCTCCCGAAGCATTAAAGCTTCCCAATGTTATCATTCCACATAATTTACACTTTTCTTCTAAACTAATTAATTCACTAATTTTCTGACCCTTTCCTTTTTATCTGGGAACTCATTTTCTGGAGAGAATTCCAAGCTCCCTCCTACTTTTCTCTCCTGCATGTTTCCTCCAGAGCATCCTAATTAACGATCATCAGCTCCAACGCCTCCAGATTATTGCAAATGAGTGATGCCTCCCTAATTAACGACATCTTAATCACCTTATCCACCTTTGCCATTGCCAGAGGAACTGCACAGAGAGGATTCCTTCACTTGGGAAGCTCTCCATGGAAATGAGGAATGGTTTGGAACGAATCCCTCTCTGTCCGACACGTGTTCTTCCCGTGTTTATCCCGAACACCCCATTTAGAGATAACGTTATCAGCACAGGCGTTATCAGGGCAGATTTCCTTCTTTATCACCTGCTCCAGGTGTCAGGGTTAACACAGCTCAGGGATCCTTGGGAATCATTGGATTTGCTCTCCTTTGCCTGGGATCATTCCAATGAATCCCAGTGATTGTTTTCTTGCTGCAGATAAGGAGCAACATCCACATGGGGCTGGCATCTCCTGGCCCCACATTCCTGAAGGTTTTTCAGGGCAAATCTGGGAAATATTACAGATCTTTATTCCCCTCTAGTGGCACATCCATGAAATCCATCGGAATATCCAAACTGATTCTTCCTCAGGGGTCAGTGGTTTTTTATTGCTTCGCTTCCAAGTCCAAATATCCAGGTGATATTTGATTATTAAATTGATATTTGACGTGCCAGGAGTGGAGGAGGTTTTCCAGCTGCTGCTTTTCCAGGATGGGAATAGGGATCACCAAACATTGTCCTGGAAGAGATTTACCTGCCACTCACTGCAGGATAAAATCAGGAATCGTTTGGAGTCAGAGAATTAATGGGAAGAGGAGCAGCTCGGGAGAATTAGCATCACCTGCCTTGAAGGTGTTGGGAGAGGAACTCGATCCCAATCCCTGCATGGAAAAATGGGATTGAGGGGCTCCCAGGGAGGCATTTGCTGGAGGGAAATGATTCCGGGATTTATGTGACTTTTTATCTTGCAGGAGAAGGAGGCTGAGCCCATCTGAGCCTTGGTGTCCCCATTGGTGGGTCTGCGACAGGGACTGGGAGTCAGGGTTGGGAATACTCCTGGAATGTCCAACTGGACCAGTTTGGATGGGTTCACCCTCTAAATCAAACCTGGAAAATGAGGGAGATGTGGAAACCCAGCAGAGATGAGAGAGAGGGAATCACATCAGTGGGAAAAATCCAGATACCCGGGAAATGTAAAATATTCCTCTTTTTTTAAGGTTTGTGGCAATTCTCATTGACTGCAGAATTCCCCAATTTCCAGCTTTGGCTTTAATTCCTCCAAGAAAACTGGAAGAGGAAAGCTCATGGCACCTCTCCTTCCCTCGGGAAGAAAAACCACTAAAATCCACTTCTTCGGCTCCAGGGTCAGCACCTCCTGAAGATTTCCTTACAAAATTTACTAAACGATGGAATTTCCCGCAGAATTTCCTTTGGAATTGTTTTCCTAAAGTACAAGAGTGGCCTCTAGTGGAGCTGTCTCCTGAGCTGTCCTTCCCAGGATATGGAAATCAAGTGTCCAGGCTTATTAATTAGTAATAAAACATAATGAGGAGACAAGAACTCTTTTCGGACCTCAACCCTCTTTTCCCAATAGTTTTCCTGCTCCTTATCAATCCTGATCTTCCCAAAATTGGACTAAAAATGAGGGGGATTTTAAATTTGGGCTATCTGGTGCTCTTACAATGGGAGACGAAGTTAATCCTGAATATTTTTTTCTAAGAAATTAAGACTTGGAACAAAGATTTATTTAAAACAATCCCGTGAAGATTCCTTCTGTTATTCCATTGTTTCTCATATTCCTCAAACCCACCAGGAAACCAGAGAATCAGCCCTGCTTTTGTCGTTTTGTTGTTTCCCATCTGACTGGAAAACTTTTCCTGCTGTTAATGGGAGGTGGGAAAGTAGGGAAAAAGCCTGGACATGGATCAGAACAGATCAGAGCATTTGGGAAAAACCATTCCCTGAGGGGATCCACTCATCCTAAAGGGATTGACTCATCCTAAAGGGACTCACTCATCCTAAAGGGATTGATTCCGCTTTATTTCTCGGGAAAATCAATGGAAAAAAGGGTGGGCAGGGCATCCCAGGAAAAGGGGGTGTCCTACATCAGAAATCCTGTTCTGCCAGGTGTCAGCAGCGACTTTTAGTGTCTGAGCAGGGAGAAAATGGCACGGGTCTGGTTTGGAGTCTGGTTTGGGGTCTGATTTGGGGTGTGGTTTGGGGCCTGGTTTGGGGTGTGGTTTGGGGCCTGGTTTGGGGTGTGGTTTGGGGCCTGGTTTGGGGTCTGGTTTGAGGCTTGGTTTGGGGTCTGGTTTGGGGCCTGGTTTGGGGCTTGGTTTGGGGCCATCTCCAGGGCCCAGCTGCAGAGTTTTCATTCCAGCACTTACAGAGAACACTGTAAAATCATTTTTTCCCAGGATAAATCCCCACATTCCACATCTGCTCTCCCCCCAGGAACTCTTCGAGCCGGATTCTCCTTCATCCACCAGCAGCTTTTGATTCCCACCTGATAAGCCAACCCCTGCCTGAATAAATGGTTTTAAAGCATTGAGAAACCACTTTTGGGAGTGGGGATCAGGACCAGCTCTCTCCAAACCTGTGCCAATCACTCCAGGGGATTCTTTGGATTATTCCTGGTTTATTTCCCTCTTTTAGTTGCCAACTTCAGCCCCGGCTTTGTGCAACCGCCTGGAAATTCTGCGGCTCAGCAGGAAGGGAAATGATGATGATCAATAACTGTGCCAAAAAAAAGACAATGATTTGAGTGGCTCTGGATGTTGGGTAAAGCAGCAAATCCCAAAAATTCCCTTTAAAATGGAGGGAAAAGGGCTGGGTGTGGATGGTGTTTCCTGGCAAGAGTTTATCAGGAATCTCAGAAAAAGCATCACTTATTTCTAGTGAGAATCCTTCAGTCAAAGAGGGGAAAAAGGTGGGAAGAGGAGTTGTGTAAAAATCCTTTCTGGATTCATAGAAATGTTTGGATCTGGCTTTGGGGGCTGCAAATTGGCATTTCTTTTTCCCTAAGGATGGATCTGTACAAAGGAAGATCCAGCGGTTACGTTGTGCTGCTCCTCGTTCCCGTGTCACAGGGAATGACTCTGCCCAAAACAGGGCAAACCCAGCCCAAGCATCTGCAGGGGAATCCTGGGAATTATGGCAAAAACCTCCTGGGAATTACAGCATAAACCTCCCTGAACTGGTGGGGCTGTGGGAGGAATCGTGGGAATTCATGGCCAACTCTACTCCGGATGAGGCAAGAGGAGGAATTTCCCTTAGGAAAGCACAATTTTATAATCATGGAGTGGGAATGGTTTGCGTTGGAAGGGACCTTCAAGCCCATAAATTCCAACCCCAACACCTCCCACCATCCCAGGCTGCTCCAAGCCCCATCCAACCCGGCCTTGAACATTCCAGGGATGGGGCAGCCACAGCTTCTCTGGGAATCTGGACCAGGGCCTCCCTACCCTCACTGTAAAAAACTTCCTAATATTTCATTTCAATCAAACCCTTTGTAGGTCAAACCCATTCCCTGTTGTCCTATCCAGAATTCCTATTTTTGGACATCTGGAGCTGCAGGACAAGGTGCCCTTGGCTCCTCGGCAGTGACTCGTGGCAGGGAAAGCTGTGCCCACCCTGTGCTCCACCAGCCGTGTCCCAGCTCCTTTTCCTCGGGAGCACAACGATCTTTCCTGACCTTCCCGCTCAAGCTGTTCCCACAAAAACAGGAGCTCGAGCTGCTCCACAAAGTCCCTTTTGCACTGAGCCTTGCAGTTGGTTTGGGAAATTTGCCTGGGAAAAGCTCCTTCAGGAGTTCTGGGGCAGCTCGGAGTCTTCCAGGATTCTTGGTCTTCTCAGGAATTGAAAATAGCAAAAAATAAAATAGAAAATCCAAGGATCTTTTGGGTTGGTGGTGACGGTGAGCGGGGTTTGTGTCCTGTTCCAAACCCTCCCTGAGATGGCGAAATCACGGAAAATTATTCCCAAAAAATGGCTGAGGATCCAGGAGGCCCGAAGGGAATGCAGCTCCCTGGGAATTAAGCCCATCCTGGTGCATCTGTAGCTGTGGGAATGTGGTCCTTCCCTCGGGTGTGTCCTCCGGAGGGACAGGGAATGAGGGGACACAATTCCAACAGGGAGCTGTGGGGTTATCCCAGGGCACCTCCCGTGCTGCTGCCTGGCACTGGGCATCCAACAGCGCTCTAAACCCAGTTTTGGGGTCTGTTTTGGGGCCTGGGTTTGGGGTCTGATTTGGGGTCTGTTTTGGGGCCTGGGTTTGGGGCCTGGTTTGGGGTCTGGTTTGGGGTCTGGTTTGCGGTCTGGTTTGGGGTCTGGTTTGAGGCTTGGTTTGGGGTCTGGTTTGGGGTCTGATTTGGGGTCTGGTTTGGGGCTTGGTTTGGGGTCTGATTTGGGGTCTGGTTTGGGGCCTGGTTTGGGGCTTGGTTTGGGGTCTGGTTTGGGGCCTGGTTTGGGGTCTGATTTGGGGTCTGGTTTGGGGCTTGGTTTGGGGTCTGATTTGGGGTCTGGTTTGGGGCCTGGTTTGGGGTCTGGTTTGGGGCCTGGTTTGGGGTCTGATTTGGGGTCTGGTTTGGGGTCTGGTTTGGGGCTTGGTTTGGGGTCTGATTTGGGGTCTGATTTGGGGTCTGGTTTGGGGTCTGGTTTGGGGCTTGGTTTGGGGCCTGGTTTGGGGCATCCAACAGCACTCTAAATCCAGTTTGCAGGAATTCACTGGCATTCCATCCTCTGGAAAAGACAAATACAGAATCAGCCATCATTATTTTGTTGGGAATGCCGGGGGAGAGGGAAGAGCTGGGCTTGGAATATTTTAAATCCATGCGAAGCACAACTGATGGTGCCCAAAATCCCGGGTGAGGCTCAGCTGGGATAAAAACTTGCAAGGATTAAATCAAACATTCCAAGCACCACCAGCAAAACCCACATTCCCAATGTTTGTGTTACAAATTTAGACCACAAGATCCTTGGAGAAGCTCCGTGGTTAAACCTTTGTTTACCTGGATTTTCCCTGCTCCAAATTCCAAGAAGTCATGAGGAGGTTTTATAGCTGGGGAGCCATTCCCATTTTTTCTGTCTCTCCGGCTTCCCTGAAGCCTCTCCAGACACTGCAGGGGGCTGAGGTGTCCAAACCTTCCCTTCTCCTGGGGAACATCCCCAATTTTCTCAGCCTCTTCTCTCCTACCTGGATATTGCTGAATTCCCTCTTTCCCCCTTGCAGTCACTGCCCCTCTTTTCCCAGGATTTTCCATTCCTCATTTTTCCACATTGATTTTTGTCTTTTTTTTTTCTCCCACATGGACAAAATCCCAGTTCTGGAAATCAACTGTGTAAACAGGAATATCCTTCCCTGAAAGGGATTATTATTCCCAAAAAGAAAGCTGTGGCATTCCAAGAGGCACAAATCCTGTTTATTCTGGAGACACCGGCACTGGTTACATAAAGCCCAGACTAAATTAAAGCTCCCATTTAGACCATTCCTGGACCAGTTTTCCAGGTTTTCAGACCCCCAAATCCTGGTTTTTCTTCATTTAAATCCCTGTTTTCCTCTCTGTGTGTGGAGAGGACACTCACCCCCCTGTGGAATCAGAGTTGTTCCCACTCTAATTCCAGAGGGGTTTTTTTGGCCTTGAAGAGCTTGGAGGTTCTTCCAAAAATGGCACGAGCCAGGATTTCCCTATCCCGGCAGCTTTGGAAAAGCTTGGATACATTTCCAAGTGCCTGTTTTGGGGGGAATTCTGCATGGCACAGTCTGATCCTGCCCATCCCTGTGGGGCTGGGATGGGAATGAGGCAGGAATGGGACGGGAATGAGGCAGGAATGGGACGGGAATGAGGCAGGAATGGGATGGGAACGAGGCAGGAATGGGATGGGAATGAGGCAAGAATGGGACGGGAATGAGGCAGGAATGGGACGGGAATGAGGCAGGAATGGGATGGGAACGAGGCAGGAATGGGACGGGAATGAGGCAGGAATGGGATGGGAACGAGGCAGGAATGGGATGGGAATGAGGCAGGAATGGGACGGGAATGAGGCAGGAATGGGATGGGAACGAGGCAGGAATGGGACGGGAATGAGGCAGGAATGGGATGGGAATGAGGCAGGAATGGGATGGGAACGAGGCAGGAATGGGATGGGAATGAGGCAGGAATGGGATGGGAATGAGGCAGGAATGGGATGGGAATGATCCCAGAGTGGGATGGGAATGATGCTGAGGCAGGAGGGGCAGGGAAGGGATGAGAGGCTCCAGAGGAGCCGGGATCCAGAGGGTGACTCATGGAGAGCTGGATCTGGCTCGGGATCACGCCAGGACAGCGGGAAAACGCTGGGCTCTGCCCTCTGCTCCTCCCAGTACAGCACCAGTGCCACCAGTGCCGCGTGGAAATGCTCTGATCTGGGACCGCCCCCGGCCTCCAGCATCCCGGATTCCCTCTCCTCGGCACTCGGGATGCAAATTAAAATTGGAATTAAAAATAATTTAAATTGGAATTAAAAATTGAATATTATTAATTGTTTTATGAAAACATTTCCATTAATTCCATAAAAACATTTTCTTTATACAAATATTTTCCTTTACTCCGACATCCCATAATTTCTCTCCTCATCACTTGGGATGCAGATTTTTGGATTCAAAATTACGTTTTACTGGGGTTTTTTAATGAAGGTATTTCCATTAATAAAACCATTTTCTTTAGAAAACTTTTCTTTATAAAAAGATTATATTGATAAAAATATTTCCCTTCACTCCGGCATCCCATAATTTCTCTTCCTGTCACTTGGGATGGAGATTTTCTGGATTAAAAATTAAACATTAATTTTTTTAAACAAAAATATTTCCATTAAGAAAGCCATTTCCTTTCTAAAACGATTTTCTTCATAAAAATAATTTATTTATAAAACTATTTCACTTTACCCGACATCCCATAATCCCTCTCCTCGGCACTCAGGGTGTTGGAATTAAAACTCAAATTTTATGAATTTTTAAATTAAAAGATTTCCATTAAGAACAACCTTTTCTTTATAAAAAAACATTTTCTTTATAAAACTCTTTTCTTCATAAAAAGATTTCTTTCTTTTCCATTTTTTAATTTATTTCTCTTTAAAAAACCTTCTTTAATTAAAAAAATCATCCCCTGCTCTTTCAACTCCACCAATTCCAAACCATTCCCAACTCAAATCATCCGCCAAGGATTTTTTCCCCTCATTTATCCCAGCTCCACCCACGGATTTCAAGGTTGTTTTCCTGCTTTTATTTGGAAAAGCTCTGCCAAAGCTGGGTCACCTTTTCCGTGGGAGCAGCCCTGCCTCTGCTCCAGGGCTCCGAGCTGTGGGGAGCACTGGGAGCACTGGGAGCACTGGAAATTGGGGCAGAACGGGAATTTCTGGGAGCACCTCGTGTGTCCCTGCTCGGCTGGGTCAGGAAAACTCCAGGGAAGGGAATATTTAAAGCACCTGGAATGGGAAAGGGCACAGAGAGGGCAGAATTCCCCTTTCCCTCCTGCTGTTCCCAAGATTCCCTTTTCCTTTCCGTCCCTCCGGAAGGAATGGTGCTGGAGCTGCCATGGGATACCCGGATCTTCCACTGCCTTCTGCAATTAATGGGAAGCAGTCGGAAACAGGAGACGGAAAAGGAATGGGAAAAATAAATTCAGAGCCCAAAGTGACCTTAAATAAATCCCCAAAGTGCTTTTTCCAAGGAAGTGACTGAGGGTGAGGAAGTGCGGGCACGAAAATCATGGAATCCTGGAATGGGTTGGGTGGGGAGGGACCTTACAGCTCGTCCAGTTCCATGGGCAGGGACACTTCCCACTGTCCCAGGGTGCTCCAAACCCCATCCAGCCCGGCCTGGGACACTCCCAGGGATGGCGCAGCCACAGCTGCTCTGGGAATTCCATCCCAGCCCCTCCCCACCCTCCCAGGAAGGAATTCCTTCCCAAAATCCCATCTAGATCTCCCCTCTTTCAGCCTAAAGCCATTCGCGCTTTTCCAGCTCATGCACAAATCCCAGAGATTTTATTGTGGCTTCGTTTATTTCCTTTTTTCCCTTTCTCCCGCTTAAAAAGATGCTGAAAGCTCCCAAAGAGAAATTCTTTCCATGTGATCCCAGCACTTTTCCTCTTGGCGGGAGCCCTGGATGTGGTTTTGGGTTCTGTGGTGGAGTTTTTGTCATCCTTTCTTTTTTTTTTTATCCCAAACTTTTTTGGGTTTTATTTCCATCCCTGGGAGAGGCCCTGCAGAATTCCAGACTGGCAGTGAATCCCGAGGAAATCGGAGCGGGACAAAGGCGCCAGAGCCCAGCACAAGTTGGTGCAAGCAAAGAAACGAGGGAAAAAATTCCTTTTGCCAAGGTTTCCTAAGGATCCAGCCTGACTTTCTGTGTTTCTCTTGGATCCCAGCACGGAAGCTGCAGCCTGCCCGGAGAACTGAAGCAGCAGCTGAGGAATAGCAAGGGAAGGAAGATCCAGGGATTCTGCGGGACGAGGTGAGTTACAGGGATCGGGATAAAGGGATTGAATCCCCTTTTGCTGCAGGAACGCAGCATTCCCACCCTGCTGAGCAGATTCCTTGGGAAAGGCAGGAATGAGGGGCTCTGGAAGTGCCAGCTCAGTGCTGAGCTGGCTTTCATTTGTTCCGGTTCAAATTCCCTATCCCGTTATCCACCCTGGACACTCCAGGCCGGAGCTTTTTCCCCGCGGGATGCTGCTCCCAGCGGGATGGGGATGGATCCGATGTGGCTGCGGGAGACGGGGCAAGAAAGAGCCATTTCCTGCAGTCTCCGCAGGAAAGTGGAAACTTTCAGGGAATTGTGCTTCTCCAGCCCTTGGGAATGTGCTGCTCGCTCCGGAGCGGGCTTTGGGATGGGATTGGGATGGAAGCGTGGCCGGGCGGGATCCAGGCACCGCATCCCGGTGGGAAAAGCCCAGCCGGGACCTTCTGCAGGGACAAGCCCCACTCCTTCACTTCTCCCAGCGCTGACAAATCCCGGGAAAGCTGCCTTTCCATCGGGAAGGGTGAAGGAGGGATCGGTGCCGGCCGCTTCCATCAGGGGGATTTGTCCTGCGGGAGGAGCTGCCCTGGGAATGACTTTTACTGTAATTCCTGCTGAATCACAGCCTGGGCTGGCTCGGGAGCCGGGAATTCTGCCAGGGAGCCGCCCAGCCTGGAGCAGGGACAATTCCAGGATACTGCAGGAGTCAGAGGTGCGGGCAGGGACACGGGGAAGGAGACAGGGAAGAGATGTTCCCTTGGGAATCACGAACGTCCTCCTGCTCCCTGTCCCAGGGCAGGGTGGAAGCTCGGGAATATGCAGGAATCCAGGTGCACGGGAGTGTTTCCATGCAGCCTCTCCTCCCACAGCACCTCCATGGAGTTGTGTCAATCCATCCAATCCCTCAGCTGTGCAGGGATATTTCCTTGGGAACCTCGTCTCTTCCCATTCCTGATGAATTCCCAGCTGGAGAGAGCAGGTGAGTGCCCCAGAGGCTGCTGCTCAGGGATGGCTCCTCCCAGGACAGAAGAATTCAGGGAATCACCCCCATTGGAAACAGGCCCGGGCTAAAAAAGCACCAGAAAACAAAAAATAAACCGGATAATTGGGAAAGAAGCTGCAAATTCCCAGAAAAATATTCACCCAGGCACTGCAAATCCAGATGCTGCTCCATTCCTGGATCTCTCCATGGCTGGATCCCGGTTTTTCCTCCATTCCTGCCTCTCTCACAGCTCCAGCAGCACTCCCAGCCCCTCTTCTCCAGCACCCCGGGGTTGTATAAACACCCCGGACATGGACATCGCTCATCCTCAAACCACGACCGGCACTGGGAATTCCTATAGCACTTCCTTTTGGGGATGCAAATATTCCTGCCTGGGAGTTCTCCAATCCCTTCAGCTGCAGACAAACTCCTGGAGCCGGCTCCTGAAGGATCTCCGGGATGTTTTGTCGGACAAGAGCTGCCGGAGCTCGGCACTGGAATCCGGCAGCATTTTCCTTGGAAAACTCCTCTGGTGTTTTGGGCTTTTCCACAAGGAGCTGCCCACTACGAAATTTTAGATCCTCCTGGGGAAGCAAATCAAACAAATCCCGGAAAAATCCTTTCCAAGAGGAAGCGCGGTGTCCGGACAAACCCAGCCCTGCGGATGCCTCGTTTCCCGCCGCTCCCGATCCAAGGAGCTCCGGAGCCGTGAGGAGCTTGAGGCTGGAGGGAAGACAAAAGGTCAGAAAGGCAGAACTGGAATATTTTCCATGTCTGGAATGGTGCCGAGGCTCGGGGCCGGCACATCCGTGAGTTTTCCATCTCTGCGGCACCGGAAAGGTTTGGGGTTTAATGTGGGGTTTTAATCCAGTTTTGTCCCGAATTTAAAGGGGCAGTGCCTGGTGTTTTCCATGAATTTTAAGCGGGGATACTCATGGATTCCTTTTCCAAGCGAAGCCCTAGGAATAACAGGAAGGAAAATATCAGCAGGAATTCCGAGCATGGTTCAGGGAATCCCAGAATTCTGGAGGTTGGAAAAGCCCTCCAGGACCATCAGGTCCATCCTGGGCTGGTTTTTAGGACTTTTTCCCCATTTAACCTTCCTGTATTTCCATTCCCAGTTGGAAGCACAAAGATGGCTTAAAAAATTAATGGAAATGAGAAAGGGTTTAATGACATGGAATTCAAGCCCTGAACCCTGATGGAAAAGGGGGATTGATCCCTCCTCCAGCTGCTGCTGGAATGAGGCACAATTAGAAATCCAAAGGTATTTCCAGTTCTGATGGACTTCAGGAAAGAACATTCCTTGCTCTCGGAGGGGAAGTCATTGTTTTCCTGCTAATAAGGATTTCTTGGATTTCCAGGAAGCTGGAAAGGTGTGACTGACACTTCTGGAGCAGGGAAGAATGGGAAGAAAACATTTCCCGGGAATGCTGCTCCAATCCAGCTGCTGACGGGTTTTTCCTCCTTATTTTCCCCTCTGGCTCATTTTGTTCCCAGGGACGCAGCTCCAAGGCTGGATGTTCTCCCTCCTTCCCTGCCTCGGGGTGTCCATGGAATGGCTTCTGAAATCCAGGCCATCCAGCACCCCCTTCTCAACCTATTCCAGGAATTCCAGCTGCCGGAAGAGGAGCCATTCCCATCCTGGGGTCAGTCTGAGTCCATCTCACTAATTGGACTTTGGAGAAGATCCACAAGGGCATCGATCCAAGAAATCTGTCCTGGATGAGGCACCAGTGCAATCAGTGGAATGACACTAATTACACATGGAATGGGAATGAGTGTCCAATCTCCAGCTGCCGTCCTTCCCTAGGAACGGGTCAGTGAGGAGCCAGAGAAAATTCCTCTATTTTCCCCATCTAAGGCATTTTCTCCCTGGATTTCTCCCAGTATCAGTTCCAGTTTTCCCTAGGAACAAGTCAATGAGGAGCCAGCAAAAATTCCTCTATTTTCCCCATCAGAGGCATTTTTTTCCCTGGATTTCTCCCAGAATCTGCTCCAATCCCTCCTTAGGAACAGGTGAAAACAAGAGGAATTTTCTTCCTGGGTTTCTCCCAAAATCAGCTCCAGTCTTTCCCTAGGAACAGGTCAGTGAGGAATCAGAGAAAATTCCTCCATTTTCCCCACCTGAGGCATTTTCTCTCTGGATTTCTCCCAGTATCCAGAACCTTTGCATATCCAGAACCTTTGGAGCTCACCAGGAGCAGATGAAAATAAAACAAAGGATGCACAAACCCAGGTTTTGTGCCGAGCAAATCCCACTTTGTCCTAGTTTGGTGCAACTCTTTGGATTTCCATTCCACATATTGGAAAATCAGACTGGAAAATACACACAGGAATTCCGATCAGAGGAGAAGATGGGAATGGAGAAACCATGGAAAGAAGTCACCAGCAAGCAGCTGTAGGAGAACATTTTGGGAGAGAAACACTTTGGATTTCTTTTTGTTTCGGTTTTCTTCCAGGCTTTTCCTCCCCAAAAAAATCAGTTTCCAGCTCGACATTTGAATAAAATTCCATATTTTACCTTGAATTTTGAATTTTTTGGGATGCTGGGGCACCAACAAACCAACAGAGTAACACTTTTGTCTTTTCCCCTGAAATTTTCCGTAGGGGGTGTTCCAAGAGCAGCCGACTTGTCCAGCGGAGCTTCTGCTCCCAGCAGGTTTTGTTTGGCTTCGGATTTTTTTTTCCCATTCTTTTGTTGACCTGATGTCTCTTGGCAGCTGTCGCTGCTAATTCCAGCCAGGGATTGCCTTTCCCGGCGCTCCAAGGGGCATCAGTCCCACCCGGAGTCTCCCGGTGTCACTCCAGGATCCGTTAATAATTAACCCCAAGGAAAGCACTCGCCAGGTGGCCCTGATTGGGATCATCCCATTAATGGTTTGTGTTCCCTTTCCCGCTCCAGCTGCTCCCGAGGATGAGGGTTGTGATCCTGCTGCTCCTGCTTTCCGCCGGGAATGCCGCATCCCAGCCGGAGAAGGCGCTGCCCAGGCGGCGCCTGTCATGCGTGAGGTGCTGCGGGCCTTCGGAGCAGCCCGTGTCCATCATCTCCCAAAGATCCACCAGGATGAGCGGGGATCCCGAATATTCCGTGCCCAAAATCCAGCCCACCATAGACATCACCATCCTCAAAGGTGGGTGCGGCTCTTCCTCGGTCCTTTCCTGCAGCAAAATTCAGCCCAGGACAAGGGCAAGGGATGCCCAAAATGTGCCCAAAACAACATCAAGGGGTGCCCAAAAAGTTGCCGTGCCCAAAAGTGCCCAAAACAAGGCCAAGGGGTGCCCAAAATGTGCCCAAAAGTGCCAAAACAAGGTCAAGGGGTGCCCAAAATATGGCTGTGCCCAAATGTGCCCCGAAGTGCCCAAAACAAGGCCAAGGGGTGCCCAAAAAGCTGCCGTGCCCAAATTTGCCCAAAATGAGGTTAAGGGGTCCCCAGAGTGTTTTTGTGCCCAAATGTTCCCAAAACAAGGTCAAGGGGTGCCCAAAATGTTGTCGTGCCCAAATGTTCCCAAAACAAGGTCAAGGGGTGCCCAGATGTGCCCAAAACTGCCAAAACAAGGTCGAGGGGTGACCCAAATGTGGTTGTACCCAAATGTGCCCAAAACAAAATTAACAGGTCCGCAAAATATGGTGGGTCCCAAAATTCCCCAAAGTGCCCAAACAAGATCAAGGGGTGCCCAAACAAGATCAAGGGGTGCCCAAAACAAGGTCAAGGGGTGCCCAAAATGTTGTCATACCCAAATGTGCCCAAAACATGGTTGTGCCCAAAATGTACCCAAACAAAGGCCGAGGGGTGCCCAAAATGTGGTGGTGCCCAAATGTACCCCAAAGTTAATCCTTGTGGGAACTGGGAAGGTGCTGATGTCTGACCAGTATTCCCAGGTTAATCCTTCTGGGAATGGGGAAGGTGCTGATGTCTGACCAGTATTCCCAGGTTAATCCTACTGGGAAGGTGCTGATGTCTGACCAGTATTCCCAGCTTGGGGAAACAACGCTCCAGCAGCTCCTCCGCTGGCTGTCTCCAGGATATTCCTGGAATCTGTGCTTCCCGTGCTCGTGTTTGACACACTTTTCCTTCACCTTCCCAGGTGAGAAGGGCGAGATGGGAGAGAAGGGATTCCCTGGAGCAGCTGGGAAGGCGGGAGAGCGAGGATTACGTGGATTGAGTGGCCGGAAGGGGCAGAAGGGCCAGCCCGGCCCCCAAGGCCACTCCTGCAAGCAGCTCTTCGCCGCCTTCTCCGTGGGCCGCCGGAAGCCACTGCACAGCTCCGACTACTTCCAGCACGTCACCTTCGACATGGAATTCGTCAACCTCTACCAACACTTCAACATGTTCTCCGGGAAGTTCTTCTGCTACATTCCAGGGATTTACTACTTCAGCCTCAACGTGCACACCTGGAATTTCAAGGAGACCTACGTGCACCTGATGAGGAACGAGCAGGCCGTGGCCATCCTGTACGCCCAGCCCAGCGACAGGAGCATCATGCAGAGCCAGAGCCTGATGCTGGATCTGCAGGAAGGGGAGGAGGTTTGGATCAGGATGTTCAAGAGGGAGCGGGAAAACGCCATTTACAGCGAGGAGTCCGATGTTTACGTCATCTTCAACGGGCATCTGATCAAACCCGCCCTGGAGTAGGAGCTCCTCAACTCCAGGGCAAGCTTTGGGCCGTCCAGCAGCGTCTTCCCTCTAGAAGTGCATCTCTAATTCCTTTTGGAATGGGTGTAGCCCTGGAAGAGTTGTTTTTCCACATCTGTGTGGATCCAAGCTGCACAAGAATTCCAGAAGGTTCCCAGCTCCCTGTAAAGACCCTCAGGAACATCCCTGAAGAGTTGCCAAGTTGGCAGCAAAAACTTCACTTTGCTCTGCGTCTCCTGTCCCCTTTGGAATATTTGTAGCCCTTGGAAGTGTTGTTTTCCACCCCTGTGTGGATGGAGGGGACTGTTCCCACTGCACAAGAATTCCAGAAGCTTCCCAGCTCCCTGTACAGACTCCCAGGAACATTCCTGGACAATTGGTCCAATTGACAGCAGAAATTTCCCTTCTTTCTCTGTGTCTCCCATTCCTTTTGGGATGGCTGCATCCCTGGAAGTGTTGTTTTCCATGCGTGTGTGGATGGAGGCGACTGTTCCAAGCTGCTCAAGAATTCCAGAAGTTTTCCAACACTCTCTGTGGCCCCTCAGGAACACCCCAGAAGAGTTGGCCCAGCTGGAAGCCGAAATTCCACTTCTTTGCTGTGCTTTAGACAAGGAATTGTAATAATTAGATTTTTATGAGGATAATATAATTATCCCTAAGGAGCAGAGCGGTTATCCAGGTGCTAATTAAGCAAAAATCTTGGCTAATTGGAGCCCCAGCCCCCGGCAGCACCAGGGTGGCTCCTCTCAGGCAGGAGATTTGGTGTGAAAATCAAGATTTGGCACAGGAACGAATCCCAGATTCCGGTTCTGTTCCATTCTGTGGCATATCCCATTATTCCAGCAGAATGGTGGAATTAGAGGAACAACAGCACATGGATTTGGGAAAGCTTTTCCAGGGAAACAGGGCTCAGTACAACCAGAGAAAAACTTCCCATAAGAACATCCAAGCTGGCTGGGAATGTGCTTCCCAATTTAACGAAATGGTGGGAATTTGGAGTTTGCCAAGCCAGGATTTCAGGCTGTGTTCCCGTCTGGAAATTACCATTTTGGAGCTCCATCATTTTGGGAAAATGGTGGAAAAACTGGAAAGAAAAAAGATATTTTTTTTAATTTTTAGGGATTTGGGGTTTTTTATTTCCCGGAAATTTCCATCTTGGAGTGTCATCATTTCTGGAAAATGAAGGACAAACTGGAAAGGAAAAGGAGCTTTTCTTCAAGCAGTGATTTTTATGGATTTGGGGTTTTTTCCTAAAAAATTATGGATGGGATAGTGGTGCATGCAGCAAAACCCTATCATTTTATCCCATTCCTTCTTTCCCTTTCTCCCAGTCTCTCGTTTGCTTCCTAAGCCATTTGTACAAAGGATCCAGGGAAATTCTTCCAGGAAAATGCTGCCTTGGACCTCACCTCCCCCAGCTTTGGGAAAAGTAGCTGAAATAAAGATTTTGCTTCGAGTTCCTGGAGTTGTTTCTCTCTTTTCCATAAGTTTTTCCATAAGCTTTTCCACATTCCCTGGCTAGGAGCACCACACTGAACCTGGAAAAGTCTCTGGAGACAATTTGAGTTCCTTTAATCCAAAGGATTCCCAAAAGGAAGCTGACACCAACTCTTCTCCTCTAAATCAATCCCAAATCTTCAAGATCTCCCAATTCCCCTGAAAATAGGGACTTTGAAGTAGAAAATTCCCAATGAAAATGGATCCCAAGCCTTGAAACCCCGAGCGTGTTCCTGCATCCCTCAACTTGCATCCTGAAAAGGAACCCTGGGAAATTCCCATTTTCTAAGCCACATTGGAGAGCTCCAAATCCTTTTTTCCCTCCTTTTTCTGCTTCTAAATCCCCCCTGTCCCATCCCTAGGCTGGAAAATGAATTCCCAGCTGGATGTGCTGCTGGCAGGGGCTCTGTGGTGGAGCAGGAGCATTCCCAGGCTGAGGTGTTTTGGAATTCCTCATTCCTCACAGATCCAGCAGTTTTCCCACTGTTTTGGCTCATTCCCATCTCCCCTTTGCTGCACTGGCTATAATTCCAATTAAAACTTCCCTGCTCCAGCTGGACTGGGAAAACCATCCCCAGAACATGCTCAATCCATGGAATTCTGGAGAAGTCCCTTTCTCCTGGGAAGCAGCAAAAATCCATCATTTTTATCCCCAAATAAACACATCTCCAAGGGAAAAATTCAGATTTCAGAGCCCTCATGACTCATCCCCGTGCCAGGACCAGGGAAATCGTTAAATCCACAGCAATTCCAGGGGCACAACGACCTTTCCACAGGATCCCACAGGATCCAAATTATCCCCAATGGCACAAAAACCACTGGCAGTCTCAGCCTGCCGAGGTTTTTGAGAAAAATTGGAATATCTGAAAGCTGGATGTCCACAGTATTCCCATTGCCACATTTGAAATCCCTTTCCCAGGCCTGGCCACCCTTTTGGGAAGGAAATTCCCCTAAAATCCAACTGGAATGAATTTTAGGGAAATTCCCTGCTGTGTTTGCGGTGTTCAGATCCCTCTATCCTGGGAATGCCCTGAGCCCTCATTCCCATCTTCTCCCAGCCTGTTTTGGGAATAAAAAGCCTGTTTGGGTGTGGTTTCATCCCTCTGGATGGATTTTTTCTCGGGAAGAGCAACAGGCGCCCGTGCCTTGGGCAAACTCTTTCCTTCCTCTCCATAAGGAAACTTTGGATTTACAACGGGGAACGGGGAGATAACATCGAGGCCGATAAGGAAACCAGGCAACAAATCAGGCTAATGGATTGCCTTTGGATGAGTGCAATGGGATTTAATGACTCCAGGAAGGATCTATTCGCTCCCAAGGATTGGAAGCGCCCGGAGAAAATGCGGGAGATGGGAGGGGAAAGTGGGAAAACAAACAGAAAGCGCTTCCAAGCTTTCCAGGGAGCAATCCCGGCTAAAAGGCTCCATGGAGACTTTGGCCTGTGCTGGTTGTGCTTCCACACCCTCCCTGCAGGCTGGGAATGGCAATTCCCAAAGGCAGGACAGGCTGGGAATCTCCGTCCTCCCCCAGGATGAGAGGTGGGATGCATTTGGGGCATTTCCTGTTCTTGCTCCATACTCTATTCCTGGAAATCCTGGGGCTTCCTCGTTCTCCTCCCGATTTTCCTGAGTGGTTTTATTTTTCCTGGCAAGATCCAGGCAGCAGCACCTGGAAAGGCCAAATCCGTGTGTGCTCCCTGCCCTCAGCACCTTTTCCTTGCTTCATTTTGGGAGATTCCCTGTTTTCTCCCAGGTCTTCCGGTAAAAATCCCTGGGATTATGATGGGGCAGGATTTTCCTGTGGGGAAAACTCTGGATTTGTGTCCTTGAAGGGCTGGATTTGGCCACGGCAGGGATGTGGGCAGAGCTTGATTCCCTCTGGGAATGGGCAAACAGGGAGGATGAGCTGGATCCCTGGGATGAGGAGGGATTTGCTTCCCTATTCCCAACGCAGTGGATGTTTCCTCCACAGCTGCATTTGTATTGCAGCCAGAAGCTGCCACAGAGGATTTGGGAACCCAAAAATTCCTGCCAGACATTGGGAATGACAGCCTAATGCTATTTCCAGGGAAAATCACATTAAAGCCAACTCTCTAAGGAATTGTTTCCTCCCTGGATCGTGCTGGGAGCAAATCTCTCTCTGCTGGCTCCTGGCTGGAATGCTGCAATCTCCTGCCTCAAAGGCCATTTCAGGAGTAAATTCCATGTGCAGGAAAGTGAGGAATTGCCACTGGATTTTGGGATTTGCTGATCCAAAAGCCAGCACAGAGCCTGTGAATCCCCAGTGAATCGCACGGGACTCATCTCCCTGTTTCCATGCAAGGAAGAATCCAAAACAATTCCTCCACCTGCTCATTTTTCCCTGTTTTTCTGTGATTTCATCCCTCTTAAAGCAAAATCCCAAATTTCTCCCGGATTGAAAAGACAGGGATGGAGTCAGTGATGTCAGAGATCTTTTCTGACCTCAATGATCCCGTGATTCCCGGGATGCCGAACCCTCCATTCCCGTTTCCTGGCTCTGTCTGCGTGACCCTGCCCAGCTCCAGGTTTTTAGAAGGTCAGAAATCCACGGAACTGCTTTTCCCTCCCTGAAATTTTGCTGGAAAAATCCAACCACCATGGAGCGCCATGAAATAATTCCATGGAAAGGCCTCTGATTCCTGTCAGGAGCCAGGCACAGGCACGACAGGAAATAAAATCATTCCAAATGTGGGATGCAGGGCTGCCAGCCCTGTCTGGCACCCGGCATATGGGGCTGGGATCTGTGGAAAAGCGGGACAGGGATGCAAACACGATGCTCTAATTAATTCTGGGAATGCATAATTAATTAATTACCCTGCCCGGGGGAGCTGCTGTCACCACGGCTCCCGAGCCAGGTTCCTCCTCCGGTGCTGCCTGGCCCTTGGAAGCAGGAATGGTGGATGGGATTTGTCTCCCTGGCTCTGTTGTCCCTCCTGGAAGCAGGAATTGTGCCCAGGATTGCTGCCCCATCCCTGGAAGTGTCCAAGGCCAGAGCCTGGAGCAACCTGGGATAGTGGAATTTGTCCCTGCCCATGGCAGGGGTTGGAATGGGAAGATCTTTAAGGTCACTCCCAATCCAAGCCATTCCATGATTCCATGATTCTTTGTTTTGCTGAGAAAAGCCAGGAGAGCATCAATTCCTCGAGGCCTTGGGAGGGGTTTTTATCCATTTTTTCCCCCCCAGATTCTCCAGAGAAAACCACAGCGGGATTCACCCCTGGAGCAGGGGGAGCACAGGCCCCAGATCTCCCTCTGGAATATAAACCCGGGATCCTCTGGAGCAGTGGTGGCTGCACTCTCGGCCCTCCCATCCAAGAGGGATGCACCAGGATTATAAACCCCAATCCACCTGGCAGAGGGAGAGGTGAACCGTGGAAAATGAAGGGAAAACTCTTCCCTGATAATTCCCAGGTCACTGCACTTCCAGGGCTGGGCTGTGTTTGCATCCAGGGTCAAATCCAGAAGGAATTATCTCCCATCCCCGCAGGCCAGGATTGTTCATTCCCAACTTTTTCCAAGGGCTGCTGCTTTTCCAGTGCCCCTGTTGGAAAAAGCACAGCGGATTCATCCCAGGCTGAGAGAATAGGATACATCCAGTATTTGGGATAACTCCTGGCTCGAGGTCAGGAACGGGATCCAGGGCTTAAAGGCTCAGGAGAAGGGAGCCAGCGGAGACAGATTCACCTTTCGTGACTTTCCAGGGAATGATGGGCAGATAGGGGGGATTAAGTGTTACGGGATTGCAGGGGGAAAGGGAGAGGGAACACAGAAACCCCGGAGCGTCGCCCAGCCCATGGCAACAGCGCTGGATTTCCATGGAGTTATCCAAACAACACCCAAATGGGCGGGAATGAACGGTGCAGGAAAACCGGGAGCGGGGTGAGGCGAGCAGCTGAGGCATTCCAGGTGACCGAGAGGCTGGGAATAAATCACAGGAATAAAACCAGCAGCTCCTGCCTTGGCTGCAGTTCCAAGGAGCAGGGGGAGACACTGGAAGCAGGGATTTGGGGGTTTTAAGGATACTGCTGATGGATCAAGGCTGGGCCGGGACTTCGTGTCACAGGGAATGTTTGGATTCCAGGGATAATCCCATCCCTGGAACCTCAGGGAACAGAGAGCCGGGTTTAACTGGGAGTTAAAGAGGGAAGCTGCAAAAATTCCATCCCTGCCCTGCTCTTACTCCAACATCAATCCATGGATCCCAGGATAAATTCCGCAGTTCAGGCACATTCCTGGGTTTTCCCTCCCTCGGAGGGCAGCCAGGAGAGATCCCAAAGCCAGAGGATTCCAGGTGACCCTGCTGAAACCCAGGAAGTGCCCAGTGAAGCCCATGGATCCCGATACCTTGGACATACCCACCTGGAATCTGCCCTTTGGAATTGCTCTCTCCTAATGCCGCTTTTCAAACTGAATCCATGCCTTTCGCCCCTCAGTTAAACCCTGGTTTTCATGGAATAACAAGTGAATCCCTGAAGGAAGCTGCTCCTGTATCCCAAAGGTTGCTCGGTGGATTTTTCCACACATCTTTCAGCAAAGCCCTTTGGTATCCAGCAGTTGGAATTCCCTTTATTCCATGGATCTCATTGAATATTCATAGCTGGAGCTTTAACCAGAAAACCAAAAATTGATTATTTTATTTATTTTTTATTTTATCCAATTGATTTTTCCACCTCCCGAAGGTCAGGTGGGCACCGGGCAAACATTCCATGATCTTCCCGTGGGTGGTTTTTTCTTCTTCGGCAGAGCCAACGTTTGGAATCCTTGGATGAATCAAAGGAAAAGCTGAATAAGCTGGAATTCGGAAGGATTGTCTGTCGAGGTATTAAAAATGTCACTCAATCCCTGGGGCTGAGGGATTGGGGTTGGAATGTGTGAAAAACCCCATGGATCTGGGGAGTGTCGCTGCTGTCTGGAGCTTCCCGGGAAGGGCTGGCTGGGAGGACAGATTTTCCCGGGAATTTGTCAGTCTTTGTGGAAGGATGACATGTTTTGATGGAATGTGTGCAGGGATGCTGTCAGCTCAGCTGGCTCCTCAGAATTCCACTGCCAAGCTGCCAGGAAAAACCCAGGAACGGCGTTTGGGATACAAGGAAAAGCCAGTGGAGCTTCCAAAGGCACAGCTCGGGCCTGAGGAAGGATTTTTTGGGATGGGGAGGGAATCCTGTGGAGCAAAGGCTGTGTGGCACTGGGAGAGATGATCTGCAGGAGCTGCTCCCAGGAAAAAATTCCCTAGGCCGGGAAAAGAGCTCCTCCAAAGCAGCATTCCCGTGGCACCGAATTCCCCAGGGGGCTGTTGCCTGGAAAGGGAATTTTCCTGGGAATTGAAGCATTGAGAGTTTTCCTAAATTTGCTCCTTAAATCTGATGGATTGCAGCATTATCGATGGGAATGTGGGAGGGGCTGGCTGGAATATCTGGTTTCTGGGAATTGGGATCCAAATCCTGACCCAGGGGTAGTGAGGGAAGAGAGGTGGGGTCGGTGTGCGGTGTGTGGGAAACAAAGCCCAGGTTTATCCACCTCTTTTCTGGGGTCTGTTCCCTCCAGAGCAAACTTCCCTTGGTTAATTCCATGGATTTGATGAAATTCCACGGAAGGAGGGGACAAATGCTCTTTGCTCTGCCCGAGAAATGCCAGGGTTTTACTCCTTCCCATAAATCCATGCTTTTATTAAAATCCTTTTCCTTCCCAAGGTGTTCCTGCCCCAGCCTTGAGCTTTCCAGCCATTTCCCGTTCCGCAGCTCCCAGGAGGGATCATTTTAGGTGGAAAACTGAGGGAATCAGAGCCCAGCTTACACCAAACCAACCAGAAAAGTTCAAATGAGGAACTGCACCCAGATCTGGAGGTCCCCAAACCAAGCCCAGCTCCTCATCCCAGAGAATCCAGGCCCGCTTGGAGTCCTCCCCTCCTCAGGAATTCCCCAGTTTTGATGGGAATGCATTGCATTAAATGGAATGTGTTTGCCACATCAGAATTCCATCTAAAATCCACCATTTTTTCATCCCCTGGAGCGTGGCTGCTGCTGTTTGCCCAGTAAATAAAATTAGGTTGGATTCGTTGGGAATTGGAAAAGAAATCCATTTCATGGGAAAGCTTTTCCCAGTCTCCTGGGGATGTGCTGCACTCAATTCCAAAGGGTTTTCTTATGGAAAATTACCAGGACCCAAGTCCTGCTGTGAGTCAAGAGGAGAATTAGGCAGAAATTCCAAGATTTTGGTGCTTTTCTGCTTCCTGGGGCCATTGTTGCTTGCAAGGAGTTCATTTCCAGTGCTTCAGCAAGAGCAATTTCCTTGGAAATCAAGGGAGAAAGATGGATCAGGAGATGGATTTTTGCTTTCCAGCATCCCTCGAGTCCTTCTGATCATCACTCGTGGGCACAGCATCCAACAGGTGATGGAAAAAATGTGGGATTGGCTGGAAATGGACTGGAAATTGGATTTGACCCTGGAATCAGCACTGGTTTGCTCCACTTGGTTCAGTCTGGAGGTGGGAGTAAATCCAGGATTCCAGGGATATTCCTGGGGGGCTGATCCCTCTGCATCTCCCAGGGGACAGTTCTGCTGAGGAGGCTTTCCATGACCTCAGAGTTCCCAGTAGAAGAAACTGGGGGAAAAAAGACTTTTTAGGACTCAGAAAATATTAATAAAACAGAGTTTGGTTCATTCAATGTTTAATTTGTCCGGAATGGTTGAACAGAGGGAAGCGAAGGCAAAATCTCCGTAGGACCAGGCTAAAACCAGGCTGGATGATCCATGGAAATTCCACACAACACAAATTATCCCAGTCCTGACTGGGAAAAGCACAGAGAAATTTCTCTGTGCACAAATCTCTCCCAGGCTGAGCTAAAATCTCCCTCATCAGCACAATTCCGTGTTTCTAAAGGACCTTGCCATAAAATCGGTTGGATTTTCTTTCCAGCAGGTCCTAAAATCCCGGAAAGGGGAACAGAGCATCCCCAATTTAGCAGGGCTTGGTGGAGTCTCCTGGCACTGCCCCAAACTAATGTGGCCTAAAAACTCGGGAGTTTTTCCTCTTTAGCTCCCCCTTGGATAGGTTTGAAAGGAATCTTAATTTTTCCCTGGAAGGCAAATTTGGGATTACTCAGAAATCATTGATACTTCACTTATTCCAATTTTCACCGGATTTTGTGAGTGTTTTCCAATTTTTTGGGGTGTGTTTTTCCTGAGGAAGTTTTTGGTTGTCTCTGCGTTTGGGGTTTATTGGTCACTGTGTGTTGTTGAATTTCCAAAGGTGTGAGGTCCTCTGGGAAGGGGCTTTGATTTTTGGGATGAAGTAACAGCAGGTCCCTGTGAATCCAAAACACCTCAGGCTGAAAAATCATGGAATATCCTGAGTGGGAAGGGACTCACAGGGATCATCAAATCCAACTCCAGCTTTCCTCTTTAATTTTCCATTAATTTTCCACTAATCTTCCTCATTAATTTTCCGTTTTCCATTAATTTTCCCTGTCTTTAGAGCTCAGCTGCTCCAGAGGATCAGACAAATCCAGCAGCTGGAATTCTGCATCCCTGTGCTCTGCAGGGCACCATGGGCACCTCCCTGTGTGGGAATATGAATTTTTCCAGCCACTACCAAAAGGAGCTGGGAGCTAAAATGGGATTTTCTAATTTTGTCCATGGGAAAGACTCTGGAAAATCAACTGGAGAGGGCAGAGGTGACAAAAAGGCTGCCCCAATTATTCGGGAACGGATCAGAGGTTGATTTATGCCTGGAAGAGCCAGATAATTCCAGGAATAATGGATATTGTATTAATTAATCATTTAAATCTGGCTGTGCTGGGATTTGGAATGTGGTGGAGAGCAGGCGGGCACTGCCTGCTACTGGGAGAAACCTGGGAGTAAATTACGCGTGGTCCAACCCAGGATACATCCTGTGCTCGTGTGTCGGTGTATCCCGGGAGTTCCTGGGTTTGGGGATGTGAGTGGCACATCCAGCGGAATAAACGGAATGACAGAACCATTAAAGTTGGAAAAAACCTCCAGGATCGAGGCCCAAACACCGCCCTGGCAACTGCACCGGTCAGGAGGGGCTTGAGCCGAGTTTAAGTTCTGGAAATACAGTTTTGAGTCCAGACTTACACTCAGAACCAAGGAATGGGCACCAGACCTCCCCAGGAGCCCGTAATCATCCCCACAGACATCGTACCAGCGGGGTTACACCGCAGTTTATGGGATGGGAAGGTGGCAATGTTATGGGCACGTCGATTCCTTTCCGAAATGTTCTCCTAATCTTGTTTCCTTCAATCCTTTCTGGCCGTGTTTGCAGGATTCCTGCCTGCTCTGGCTCCCTGCAGTGGGTTAAGGACAGGGAAACACAGCCAAGGCACCACCCAGCACATCAGAACCCATTTCCAGTGCAGTGCCGGGGCGTTTTTGCATGAAACTCTGAAGAAATCTCATTTTCCTTTAAGAAATCCCCTTGAAGAATCCCAGAGATCCCGGCTGAGCTGTTTGCTGCTCAGAGCTGATCCCAGCTGTGCAAAGCAGCCTTAAACCCAGCTTAACAAGGGAGTTAGAGCTGGCTTAGCATTGGTTTGCATCACTAGAGGGGTGCAAAGCCTGAAAATCATTCCCTAGAGGACCCAAAGTGGTCACAAACATCTGATCCAGCAGGACACCACAAGAGCTTGGCACTTCCAGCTGGGAAAAGCAGGGAAGAGCCCTCTGTGTACATTTCTTGGAGCTTGTGGGGCTCCTCATTTTCCCTTTGCCACAAATAGAGCTCTCCTTGAAGTCCCCAAGTCCTCCAGCGGGACTCTGCAGTGCCAGGCCGTGCCCTCAGACCTTGCTGGTCTGCATGTGCCCGTTGAACTCTGCGTTCCTCTGGGTCAGCATGGACTCCTGCAGGCGGCTGCTGTTCTCCTGCCTGTGCTCCACGGGGTCGCCATCCTCTGCTCCGTCGCCCTTCCGGAGGCAGAGAACCTTCTGGAAACTCTGCTTGAAGTTGTCGGAGAGGAAGCCGTAGAGGATGGGGTTGGCGCAGCTGTTGGCGTAGGACAGCACCACCATGAAGAAGTAGAGCCCCTCCAGGACGGGGTCAGCGGGCAGGATGAGGATCAGGTTGACGATGTTCATGGTGTAGAACGGGAGCCAGCAGAACACGAAGACCACCACGATGATCACCACCATCCTGGTGACCTTCCGCTCCGACCTGCGGCGCCGCGTGGAGCCCACGCGGATCCCCGAGGACTTGACCTTGACCACGATCAGCAGGTAGCACAGGCAGATGACCAGCAAAGGGCCAAAGAAGCCCAGCACCGAGGTGTAGATGATGAACGCCGCCGACCAGACGTTGACCGGCTCCGGCCAGTTCATGTTGCACGTCTGGAAGTCCTCCTGCACGTCCGAGAAGATGATCACTGGGAGAACCACCAAGAAGGAGAAGGTCCAGACGGTGGCACTGATGAGCTTGGCCACCCTGGGGCGTCTCCACTTGGTGGACTTGATGGGGTGCACCACGGCCAGGTAGCGATCCATGCTCATCACCGTCAGGCAGAAGATGCTGGTGAACTGGTTGATGCCGTCCACGGTCATCACCAGGCGGCAGAGGAAGGAGCCGAAGGGCCAGTAGGAGATGGCGTTTTGGGTGGCCAGGAAGGGCAGGCCCAGCATGAAGAGCACGTCGGCCACGGCCAGGTTCAGGATGTAGATGTTGGTGACCGTTTTCATCTTGGCGTGGCGCAGCACCACGTAGATGACCAGGGCGTTCCCGCTCAGCCCCACGGCGCACACCAGCAGGTAACAGATGGGAATGAGCACCTTGTGGATATATTGGAACGGGGGCTGCTCCGGGGTTGTCCCGTTCTCCGTCACGTTGGGCAGCAGGGAGGAGTTCACCTCGCCGGCAGCAGCTTCCATGCTAAACGTGCTGGAGAAGTACAAAGGATCCATAATTTTTTCTCGGTGGTTTTCCTCTTAGGAGAGATTAAACTTCACGGGCATCTTGTTCCTAGAAGGAAAATTGAAAAAGGAAGGAAAAGAGAGAAAGGAAGATGGAATTCAAAGCGGATTTTTACAATCACTTCCATTTTCTCTTCTGTTCAGCATTTGGGTTGGAATTATTCAGCCAGGGAGAGGGATGGGATCAATTCCCAAGCAAAGGAATTGCACAATGGGAGAATCCCAGTGCTCATCCCAGCACATCCCGGGCTCTGTTTCATCGTGACAGGATCCAGGGCTGGCTGTAACTGTGAAGGATTTTTCCCCTGAGGTTGGAGAGGCTCTGAACTGGAATTCCCAGAGCAGCTGTGGCTGCCCCATCCCTGGGAATGCCCAAGGCCAGGCTGGACAGGGCTTGGAGCAACCTGGGATAGGGAAAGGTGTTGGGGTTGGAATGGAATGGGCTTTAAGGTCCCTTCCAACCCAAACCATTCTGGGATTCCACGAAATCCAGAAGGCCCCTGATTTTCCATCTAAAATCCGGTACAGAAATTGTTGGAATATCGTTTTGGAGGACTCTGAGCAGCACACCCGGATCAGAGCAGTGCCTTCCCTCAGTACTGAGCTCTTTAAATCCCAGTTTGGGGCAGCTCTGCTGTCGCTTGGTCATGGGGACCTGGGGGACTCCGGGGTGACTCAATCCCACCTCGCTCCATCCAAACTCCAGGTGCTTTTGGAATCAGAGTCAAAGACAATTCCTGGTTTTTCCAGGAATGTCCACTGTGCTGATTCCCAGGTCTCCCTTTTCCATAAACCCACTTTTCCTTCCTGCTCTTTCCTTCAATGATCCCAGCTGGGGCACAGCAGGAAAACGGGATCTTCCAAACCCCTCCTGGCCAGGAATGAGGCACTGCTTTGGCTTCTCCTGGAATTTCCCCATGAATATTCCGAGATTTGACACAACTCAGGATGTTAAAATGAGTGGCAGACCTGGATTTAAATCCCACTTTTTAGGCTGCCTGGCACAACCAATGGAGAACCTCAGGGAACATCAGTGAATAGGTGAGGAAATAAAACCCTCCAGAACAATGGAAAACCCTTGGAAAAAATTCCAAGATGGAAAGGAGCATGGGTGAAGTCACTCCCCCAGGGGTCAGGATGTTTGCACAGACATGGGAAGGAATAAACTCCTTTTTTTTTTGTATCTCTCAAGACTATTTTTTGTGTTCCTGCATCTTCTCCTCTCACCCCGAACTGTTTTTTATCCCAAAAATCCGTTTTTCCTGCAGGAAATCCAAGCTGCAGTGGGCAGCTCCCAGAGACCTGAACAGATCTGGAGCTGGAATAAATTCGAACAACCATTCTGAAAGAGGTGGAGGATTTGCAACACCCCTTTCCTGTGGCGTGCTTGATTCCCAGGAATCTTTTTCCATATTTTTGTCGGAGTGTGGCTCAAAGGAGGTGTTTATCGAGCATTTTCCTGGAGGAACTTGGAAACATCACCTCTGAAAAAGGGGAGATTTCAAGCAGCAAGGTCTCCATCAAGTCCCACAACAAACCCCAGTGAAGGTGGAAGAAATGCTCAGGAATTTTCACTCCCATCACCTGACGATCAGATTCCCGTAATAATCCGGGGGTTTGGATGTGGAATCACAAACAGCCAGCCCACGGTGCTGGAAAAACTCCTTGTCTCCAGCAGCAATCCAAAGCCACCTTCGTTGGTGGCTGGGCTTTCTCCTGGGGTGAGAAAACCTGGGGGAGAGGAGGAGTCCCGGCAGCTCCCGGGAGGAATCACAAATGTGCCGTGGGAATGTGCAGATGGGGAGTAGGTGTCTCACGTGGCTGGGCAGAGATGGGAAATCGGGAATGCAGGGATGGCAGGGAGAGCAGAGGGAGCTGCCGGAGCTCCAGCAGATACTGGGAGATGGGGATGAGGATGGGGCAGGAGGAGCTGAAAACGCTGTTGTTTTATTTGGGGTTGAGGTGTTGCAGCTAAGGAAGCATCCTTGCAAATCCCAAAATCCCTCTGCTCAGCCAAGACCATGCTCCTTTTAAATTACACAGGAGTGGGTCAGTGCTTGGATAAAATACCAAAGGAAAACTCCAGTTCTGGATAAGAATTGGAATTTTAAATCCTGCTCTGCCACTCATTTGAAAATCCTCAGGTTATTTATGGGAGAAATCTGGGAGAAGGCAAAGCAGTGCCTCATTCCCGGCTGGGAGGGCTCTGGAAGTTCCCATTTTCCTGCTGTGCCCCAGCTGGGATCATTGGACGGAAGAACAGGAAGGAAAAATACATGGGATGGGGCAGTCAGTGTTTATGAACTCGTATCCGGGATGCTGCTGGGATTGGGAATGTTCTTCTCCCCACGAGCAGCCTGGACAAACTCGGCACATCCAGGCTGGGCCCAAAAACCCAATTTTCCCTCTGAGCCTGCAAAAAATTGGAGCACATGGAAAGGAGCAGGGCTGGAACTCAGCAGGGAAGGTCAGGAGGGGCAGTCATGTGTGGCTCATCCTCTTAAAAATGGGAAAGGACACCTTTGCCAAGGTGCCTTTTCCCACATTTCCTTGGATTCAGGCGCTGTCAGTCCTGTTCCTTCCACCGCCTTCGGAGTTCCGGCCTTGGGAAGAGCAGCTCTTTTCTTTGGATACTTCCAATTTCTCCTCCCCCTGGAGAAATCCTCCAGCCTCAAATCCCTGTTTCCAAAGGGCCTTGGGCTCTCCCAGCCATCCATTGGCATTCCAGAGGTTTTTCATGAAGGACTTGGGTGTGTTTTCCACGGAGAGGAACTTCCAGGCTCCTTCAGCAGCAGCAGCTGTGCCAGACTTTCCCTGGAGTCAGGGACACTTTGTCCCCTCGGATTTTGGGGCTCTTCCCTTGGGTTTGTGGGAATATTCACCTTTCCCCTCAGGATTTTTGTCCCATGGGATGAACTGTACAATATTCCCTGTCATACTGAGCAGATTGAGAAGGGAATTCCGGAATCCCGGAATGGTTTGGGTTGGAAGGGACCTCAAAGCTGATCCATGGGCAGGGACACCTTCCCCGGTCCCAGGGTGCTCCAAACCCCATCCAACTTGGATGTGGACAATTCCAGGGATGTCCCAGTGCATTTCCTGAGGGGAAATCCATTTCCTGTGGCTCTGATGCAAAACCTTCTGTCTCTTCCCTGCCGGTTTCAGCACCAGGAAAGAATTTACACCATCTCAACATTCCCCATTCCCAGGATTCGATGCCCTAAAGTCCCCCAGATGTGCAAACCGAGCCCAGATCCCCATTCCATGTTTTCTTCCCTCAGCCTTTGCCCTGCAGCCACCAGGATTCTGGGATTCGTCCAGGAAACAACAAAAAACCCCTGACCAGCTGCAAATCCATGTTTTCCTGGCTGCCTTGGACGAGCACAGGGAATTTTTCCCCCTATCCAGGTGACAATTCGTCCCTCACCAGCTCGATTTGGCCTCAGCTCCTTTTGTCACCACAGCAGCGAACGACCCCGAACCTCCACAAAGGGTGATTAAAGGTAATAATTAAAGGTAATTAAGACGCGCTGATTGATCCCTCAGACCTTTGTTTGGTGTTCTTAACTAAGGGATTAATCAAGGACGCACCTCCAGGGGATTTTCCTCTCATCCAGCTTTTTTCCCCCTTTGATCTCCGAGCCCCCGCCCTGGGATTGTCCATAAATTCTGGGCTTTCTGCTTGAAACTGGAATAATCCCTGACAGAATTCCAAGTTTTAACAGAGCAGCATCCTGGAAAAAATCAGCATCCACAGCAGCTGAACGTAACTCTGTGCCTGCCTCCCCCAAAAAAATTCGGGAATAAATAGCGGAGGTGTTATGGTGTCAGAATTTAACATTTGTGAGAAGTCCTAAATAAACCTGAGGGAAAAAACCCAGCGATTAACAGGAACTGAAAAATCATCCCAACCTGAGGAAAAACAAACGTTTAAAATTGGAATTAAAACCTTTAATTTGAAATTAAAAATGCCCAGACAGATCAAGGCTGAAATTTTTCCTGCCTCTGGTCGCGGCAGGAAAGGACAAATAATTCCAGGGAGAGGATTGCGTGAGAGCGGGGCAGGAATTGCCGGAGGAAACCTGATTTCCTGAGGCCAGGTTGGATCCCGCTGCCTGTTTGCCTCTGGAATCGTCATCCCTCTCTCCTGCAGCATCCACGATAATTGCTGGGACTGGAATTACAGCACCAGGATGGCAGATCGCTGCTTCCCGGTGCAGGATAATTAGGGATAACACACCCCAGGCTTTTCAAACAGTCTCGGGAGGAAAAGCAGCGGGAGAACTCTCCAGGAATTGTCTCCCCACGGTAGAACTTCGTGGGGTTTTCCCATCCCGTGGATTTGCCTGCAATAAATTCCTGGGTTTTTAGTAAATATTCCCTTTTGGAGCCGAGTGTCCATCAGCTGCTGCTTCCCAGAGGGCCCGTGGGGCCTCATTCCTTGGATTTGTGTGGCTGGAGCAGGCAGGAGAGGGAGAGGAGGGAGAGTGGTGGTGTGGAAGTTGGGGAGACCTGGCCGAGCAGCTCTGGAATAACATAAAAATCCAGGGAAAGCTCGGTGGGAGCAGCAGGGAAATGCAGCATCACCCTGAGAGCTGCTGCAACTCCTGAGCTACAAAATGTTCTTTACCACTCCAGCAGCTCCCACACAACACGGACACCACGGTTTTCCCATTCCCAACCCTATCCCACCACCTGGAGTTAGAAAAACCAAAGGAATCAGCTCAGATTCTCCCCAAAAGGAGCTTTCTCCTTGTTCAAGTCTGCCTTTGCTGCTTCTCAGGGGGCGTTTGGCACCCCGAAAATCCCAACTATGGATTTTTCTTTGCTGAAAACAAAACTTTGTCACATTAAATTGTTCCTCTGTTCCGACTCCCTGAATTGGGACTGAGCGCTGATCACCTGAATTCCAAGTTCAACAACTTCTTCCCGCTTTTACCCCTAAAAAAATCTTGAGAAATCGTATTTTCTTTGGCCAAATATCTGCTGAAACCTTTTTTTTCCTCTCCAAACACGTTTCAGGCTCTCTTGTGCTCAGGGATTACTCATTCGGGCTGAGCTGCTCCTGCCACACAAACACTCGTGCAAAGCAAACGCTGCGGGGTTTGGTCCCAGGTTTAAACTGGATTTGCTCCCAGATTTAAGGTGGGTTTGGTCCCGGATTTAAGATGGTTTTGCTCCCGGATTTGAGCTGGGTTTGCTCCCAGATTTAAACTGGGTTTGCTCCCGGATTTAAGATGGGTTTGCTCCCGGATTTAAGATGGGTTTGCTCCCGGATTTAAGCAGCTCCAGGCAGAGGAAGCTGTGGAGCTCCATCTCTGCGCTCCCACCGGGCAGCGGGGCTGGGCTGGAGCTTCCAAATCCCGCTCCAGCCCCAGCACATCCCCAAACCCAGCGGGTTTTCCCCGAAGGTTTCTTTCCCGACCTTCCCCTGTGCAATCCAGGGACATTCCGTGATTTCAGGGATGTGCCAGAGCAGAGGAGGAGCGCTAATTCCGGCTGTGGCTGCTCCCAGGCTGAGGGAGAGCGGGAACACTCCCGGCTCCCTCCGGCTCAGGGAGAGCCCCACATTGGGAAGGAGCTCAGGAGCAGCTCCTCTCGCTCCAAGAAGTGCAGCAGCTCCAGAAGTGGAGCCTCGAGGGGAAAATTCCAAGGTTTGGGCTCTCCGGCTTGGATCCATCCCTCTCCAGCAGAGCAGCTCCGCTGCAGCCACGAAGCCCTGGTGACAGCGTCCCCAGGAGCTGCGATTTCCCACACAGCGCTCCCAGGCTGGTCCCAGCACCCTGGAAGCGGCTGTGGAGTTTAACCCGGAGGTCTCCTCCTCGCCAGAACCACAAAAAGTCTCTCGTTGAGCCTAAACCACCCGAGCCAGGTCGTTCTTTCCCCGCTCTTCCACGTCAAGCTCTGGGCCCTGGGAACAGGGAACAGGCTGTGCCCGGCGCTGGGAGCTGCAGGGAGCTGCAGGAAGCTGCCAGAGCTGCTCCCAGCCCAGCCCAGATCCACCCTGACCCCCAGGATGTCACCTTGACCTCGGCATCCTCTGCTCGCTGACCCCCCTGGAGCACATCCCATCCCTGCATTCCCTGCCGTGTGTTATCCCAGAGGGGCATCCAGCGCGGAGCTCTGATCCCTCCGGGCTCCCTGTGCCCTTTCCCACCCGGCTGGGCACATCCAGGGCTCTGTCACATCCCCAGGGTGGCAGCGGCCCCCGGGCTGTGCCCGCAGGTCCGTCCCGCCGGTGCCTCTCGCGTCCCTTTCGAGCTCCGTAGCCGCGCTCAGGCTGCTCCTGCCTCAAACGCAGCATCGTCCCCCCGGCCGGGGGTCCCTCCCGGGCACCCCCCAGCCAGGAGGGGTCACCCCGCTGCCCAGAGGGACCCTCCCGGGCACTCCCACACCAGGATTGGTCACTTTACTGCCCAGACCGTCCCTCCTCGCCATCCCTCTAGCCAGGAGGGGTCACCTCACTGCCCAGAGGGTCCCCCCTCGCCACCCCCACACCGGGACGGCGTCACTCCTTTTCCCAGCACCGAAACCTCCCTCAGAAGGGCGAATTCGGGGTGTCCACAAGCGGGACCGATGACTCCGCTGCCCCCTTCACCCCAGCGAGCCCCCAACCGCGGGGTGCGCTTTGCGAAACCCCCGCCTGCCCCGTCCCCATCCTCCTCCAGTTCCCGCATCCCGGCTCGCAGTTCCCGGCTCCCGGCCATGGTTACCTGCGGCTCCAGGGCTGCTCTCCCGCTGGAGCAGGAGCCTCCCCGGGAGCGCAGCCCGCGCTGGCCGCGTCCCTCGGGCTGCGGGCGGGGGCCGCGGCCGCTCCCCCGGGAGGAGGGACCGGGCTCGGAGGGGCCGGGGGTGCCGCAGCCCTGGGGCCGCCCCCTGCTCGGGAACTCGGGCTGGAGCCCTGGAGCCGCCGCTGCGGGCAGCGGGAGCGCTGCGCAGGGAGGCTCTGCCCGCCTCCCCGTGGCTGTACCCCCTCCCCGCGTCCTCTGTTCCGCCTTTCCCATCCCTGTGCCCCCCTCCCCACGTCTCTGCCCTCTTCCCACGTCTCTGCCCCTCTCCTCATGCCTCTGCCCCACTCCCGATCCCTGTTCCCCCTTCCCATGCCTGTGTCCCCCTCTCCAGCCCTATACCCCACTCCCTATCCCTGTGTCCCGCTCCCCACGTCGCTGCCCGTCTCCCCATGCCTCTGTCCCCTTCCCATCCCTGTTCCCCCATCCCATTCCCCCCTCCCCGGCTCCGGGCTGCCCTTACCCGGCTGTGCCGCTCCCGCAGCGCTGCCCGGCCCGGGGGTTGAGCCCCGCCAGGAGCGGGGTCCGCGCTCCGCTCCCGGGAGGGGCCGGAGCGGGAAGAGCCACATTTCCCCCCTGCTCCAGCTCCGGTCCAGCCCCGTGAAGTCCTTTCAAAGCCTCCCGCGGACCCTCCCGACCCCCCAAACGCCGCACCCGAGCCCGCGGGCTCCTTCGGGGGCAGCGGGAGGTCTCTGACACCTCCGGGGCTTGAATTTCACGCCCCTGTCCCCGAGCAGAAGGGGAGCCCGAGTGCCAAGGTCGCATCCCGCCTCTCCCTGGAGAACGGGATCCCATGTGGAGAGGTTTTCCTCCAGCTAGCTCCGAGTCAGGCCCTAAAATCGCTCCCTGGTGGAAGGATGCAGGGCTGAAAATCCCGGCTGCGAGAACTCGGATTCATTCCCTCCCGAACTCCCTGGGATGCTGCTGGGTGGGAAGGGGCTGAAATATTTGGGATTCTGAGTATTTTGCAATGCAACAAGTGGGATAAAAGCGAGGCAGAGTTCTGCCCCCTCCTCCTCGCACCCTCCCTGTGCTGTGACATATTCAAACATCAATCCCAGCGCCACTCGAAGTGCTTTTCTCCCCCATTCCTGGGCAGAGCGGGGGGCTCAGAGCAGCTCAGGGCTCCCCGCGGCAGCCCCTCCTCATCAGCATGCACAGAGCGTGGCGCTGGTAATAGTGGATATGATCTTAATCCTCTGTCGAGGCTTTTCAATCTGAGTCAGACGTGTGAACGCAGGGCGGAAAAAAACCAGCGAGGCAGAGCTGCTGCTGGCATGTCAGCCTGGAATTCAATCTGCTGATGTATTTATGGGCATGGGTTGCTAAACGCGAGCGAGACTCCAGCCTGCTCTCGCCATGACAATGGGTAGAGTCAGCCGATAAAAATAGAGTTGGGCATGATAAACAGCACAGGAGAGGAGGTTCGGATCACCTGCTCTGCCAACACGCCCAGAAGATGCCCACAATTTATTCCCGAGCAATGGTCCCGCTGGGAATGGCAACTTGAAGCCAAGTGGGGCTCATTTAAGGAATTACCCTTATTTTTTGGGGGGATTTATTAGCGTCTTGTGCTAGGAAAAAATTGCTGGATAACCATGGCGGTGCCTAAGTCGTCCCGAAGAAAACAGCGCTTTTCCTGTAAACAAACGCTCTGGAAAACCAGGAGTTTTATCGGGATCTGTGCTGGGAGAGAGGCGGGATTTTCAACAGCTCCGAAGGCTGCTTTAATTCTCTACGCGCTCGAGTCAACAGCGCCGTGTCGGGGCTGAACGGAGGGAGCACAAAGCCTTGGAGAGCATTCCCTGTTATCCTGCACAAAGCCTTGGAGAGCATTCCCTGTTATCCTGCACAAAGCCTTGGAGAGCATTCCCTGTTATCCTGCACAAAGCCTTGGAGAGCATTCCCTGTTATCCTGCTCTCAGTGCCCGACGCCTCCGGGCAGAGAGCAAAGAGCAGCTCCAGAGACCTCGGGATAAACACGGGAGGGGAAATGCTCCTGGCACCCGGGGGTGGCACCGAGACCCTCGGTGGCACAGGGGGACGTCTGTGGGGACAGCACACAACAGGGGTGGGACAGTTCCTTTTATTTCTCATTTTTCTGTGTCTCTCCCTTCGCTGGATGGAATATTTTATCATCCGTGCGCTTGGGACATTTTTTATGTTGACATTGCAGACAGGAAGGAGAGCTGGGATGGAGATAAAAGCCTCGAAATGAGGGATTTTGTTTGGTTCTGCTCTTTGTGTGCGTCCTTGGGGCCAAGAAGGACAACGGGATCCCAGGGAGTTCCACCTGAACAGGGGGAAGAACTTCCCTGGGCAGTGCCCAGCCCTGAACAGAACCCACGGAGGGGGTGGAGTCTCCCTCCTTGGGGATATCCCACAATTCCAGGATGTAATCCCACTCTGGGATGACCCCGCTGGAGCAGATGGAACCCCCTGTGCTCCCTTCCGGCCTGCCCCATCCCAGGATTCCGCGATCCATGCGCAAACCCCTCCCAAATCCCCTAATTCGGTTAGGAGCCTCCTTATTCTGCCACACACAGCAATTCCATGTCCCGGCATGATCCCTGGATGGGGTTTTTTTCCCCCGGGAATGCTGACGGATGGGGAAAAGCCGCCACGCGTCCTGGCACGAACCCAGTTTAACTCCCTGCGTGTGTGCGTGTGACACGGGGGAGCTGCGGGGACACGAGCTCGGGAAGCTCCTCCTGCCTTTGGGAATCTGCCTCGGCAAAACGCAGCTGAGGCAGCAGGGATGAGCTGGGATCCGTATTTTTAGAAGGAAGCACTCCTGGGGAACTCATGGCAGCAGCTTTTCCCAGGGGAGATGGGCATTAAGGAGCTGGTGAGGAGGAATCAGGGGTGTGGAACCATCTCTGGGAGAGATTTGGGTCCAAGGCCGGCTGGAATTGGCTGGAAATGCTGGAATTGAAGCTTTAGGGTTGGATTGGCTCTGATTAAGGACGGGAATGGGACAATCGAGATCCCTTTAAACCTCAGAGCAACAGAGAGACTGAGTGAGGTCACCCTGAAGCTTCTCCTCTCCAGGCTCAACATTCCCAGCTCTCCCAGCCTTTCCCTACTGCTCCATCCCTCTGCTCATCCTGGTTTTTGCTCTGTTGGGAACAGCTGAGTGGGAAGTCAAGGAAAGAAAACCAATTCCCTTTCCCAGCCAAGCCTCGGTTCCCTCCAGGTGGCCAATCCAACCTTTTGGCTTCCTCCTCCAAGAAAACTTCCAAGCTCAGCGCAGCCTGCACTCCGCAGCGGGAGCAATCCCGGGCAGTGTCCATCCAACCGGGAATATCTCTCCGCTCCCTTGCCGCCGGCAATTCCCCAGTTTGACACCAGACGGGTCTGGAATTCCCGCCCCTTGGAGAGGCTTTGACAGGCGTTGATTTCCTCCCTCCCTAAGGAGCAGAACAAAGGGAGGCGAAACTGCCTCAGCCTTGCTGCAATTCCCGATTTTCCCGATTTTCTCGGCACGTTCCGCAGGCACAAGGAAAAGCTTCGGCTGCAAACTGGGAATGTCACGGAGAGCAGCTGCTGGCCCCCAGTTCCAAGCTGAGCTTGTGTTCGGCGAGCCCCAAAGCGCTCGAGCTCAACACCAGCCCAGCGCTAAAAAAATGAAAGGAAAACAAAACTAAAACTTCCTGCTGCACCTGGAATTCCTGGGAGAAGGAAAAACTGGGAACCAAACGCCATGGCTGGAGGTGGTGATGGATATCTGTGGATATTTCTGAACAGCGAGCAGCAGCAAACAGATCCATTTATTTCTATGGCAACAGGAGTAACTCAGGGCTCCACCGGAGCCCAAATCTCAGCTGGATTTGGAAATTCCCAGTGATGGTTTCCACTCTGATCCATGATTTTCCCAGAGCTCTTATCCCGTTCATCTCCTTTTTCTCAGGCTGGTCGAGTTAAAACCCAACGTTTAAAATCCTTCAAGGAAAACAACGGCGGGACTTCCAGGAAAAAGAAAAAGGCCAGGACTGAGTCCCTCAGGAGCTGGGATTGAGTCTCAGGTTGACTGGAAATGCCGTGGCTGGCTGGGATGGGAACCTTCCCGAGGCCATCCCGCACTTTAGGGAGTTTTGTGGGAATGAGGGCTGGACAAATCTCCAGCCCAACCCTCTGTTTAACCAGGAACTGCTTCCCGCTTTTCCAGAGCCTCCAACTCCCATTTTGTAAAATAAAGCTGCTCCTTCCCCCCTCGGGGAGATTCTGAAGCACCGAGGAGCTGATTCCCAGCCTGGCCAAATTCTGCAGATTTTCCTGCCTTTCAACACTGATTCCATTGGGTTTGGAATTCCTCGGAGTTCCTTTGGAATTCCAGCCTTATTCCTCTGGTGGATGTGAAAATTCTGCGCCGAATCCTTTGCATCCGATCCGTTCTTGGAGCAACGTCTCCAAAACTGGGAGCAACCCAAGCATCTTCTGCTCCTCAGTTCCTCACCTGGTCTGAGGTTAAAAGGGAACTTGATGTAACTACTCCAGTCCCTAAACAAGACTCGTATCAGCCTCCTATCAGTTAAACTCAAGCCTTAAATGAAGGCTCAAAAGTCGAGCCTAAACCAAGAATTATTTCCCCTTTAGGACGGATGAAGCTCTAGAGAATAAACCCTTATCAGATTTATTTTCCTTTTCCTCCAGCCTCATATCAGTTAAACTCAAGCCTTAAACGAGGGCTCAAAAGTCGAGCCTAAAACAAGACTTGTATTAGCCTCATATCAGTTAAACTCAAGCCTTAAATGAAGGCTCAAAAGTTGAGCCTGAAGCAAGAATTAATTCCCCTTTAGAATGGCTGAAGCTCTAGAGAAGGATTTCTCTTGTCTGCAACCCTTGTCAGATTTATTTCACTTTTCCTCCAGCCTCATATCAGTTAAACTCAAGCTTTAAACAAGTGCTCAAAGCCAAGCCTTAAACAAGAATTAATTCCACTTTAGGATGGATGAAGTTCTAGAGAAGGATTTCTCTTGTCTGCAACCCTTGTCAGATTTATTTTCCTGTTCCTCCAGCCTCACATCAGTTAAGCTCAAGGTCAAGCCTTAAACGAGTGCTCAAAGCCGAGCCTTAAACAGGAACTAAATCCACTTTGGAATGGATGAGCCTCTAGAAAAGGATTTCTCTTATCTCTCACCCTTATCAGTTTTTTTTCACTTTCCCTCCAGCTCCTATCAGTTCAAATCCCCCCTGGCTGCTGCTCTGGAGAAGTAAAGGAGCTTTTCCCTGGAACAGACCAAAATTCCTCTGGGAATTTGGACTCATTGTCCAACAGGATTCATTTGTGGCCGGAGCCTCCCACACCAGACCAAAGATCCATCATTTCTATCAGGAATTCTCCTCTGTCCTTCTTCCCACCCCAGCACCTTCTGGAGGAATCACAGGTTGGGAATTTTATTCCGGTGCCGTTTTTAACGGATTTTTTCATTCCCACCCCACAAATGGCAGCAAGGAGCTGCCAGCTTTCCCAAGGATTCCCACGCAGGCAGAGCGGGAATTTCTGGTGTTTTCCTTAAATACCTCGGTGTTTGCAAGCTTGAGCAGATTATTCCAGCAGGTGGCAAAGGATTTTTTGCCAGAGTTTTCCTCACCCCCCACTCCTTGCTGATCCCTGCTTTCTCCAGAGCCAGGAGAATCTTGGAGCCGCAGCTTCGGGATCAACCATTTGCTGGAAGAATGAGCAGAATTCCTGCCTCTTTTCCCAGATTTTACACCAAGCCAGTCCTAATTTTGCTTTATTTTGGGGAATTTAAGTCAGGAATATTCCAGAAGCTTCCATGGTTTTTCCGAACTTGACCATCCTGCAGCCGCTGCAGGGTGATTTCCATGGGATTATTTCCATGGGATTCCTGGGATTTGGCCAAGCTTTCTTTTCTCTGATGATGGGAAACAAAGCCCAGGGAAAATGGATTGATGTCCCCAAAATCCCACGGGATTTTGGTGGATTTTCCCAGCTTTCATTTCCATTTTGGAGGAGGAAATTCCCGGATTTTGCTGCCACAGCTGAAGCAAATCCATCCCCGAAAAACCCAACTCTTTTTTTCCTTAAAATTTCTTCCCAAACTCCTTCATGCGAGGGGAAACTCTGGGATTTGCCAGTGGAACAGAGCAAATTCCACAAGATTCCAGAGGCTGGGCTGAGCCTTGGTCTCTTTTTATGTGTCCGTAATTAAATCTTGCCCCAATCCCAAAATGTGCGGTAAAAATCCCTTTGTGGGGTAAAAAGGAAGCATCAAAATGTTATTTTTAGTACTCAGGGGTGGATTTGGTTGGAGAATTCCATCTTTATTGATTTCCCGCTTTTCCAAGAGGGATTTCAAGGATGGCTCCTGGAAATCGGCTGCTCCCAGGAATGGGGGAAGCAGAGTCCTGTGAGAGTTCCCAAAACATTAAAAATCTCCCTGATTGGGCTCTGGGAAGAAGCAGGAGAGGGTTTTGCTCCTGGATTGATTCCTTCCAGCAGATCTTTCCCGAGTGCATTCCAGAGGGGGTCATTAGGAGGAGGCTGATATTCCCATCATTCCAATTCCAAGTGGTTTGGGTCCTTACAGATAAACCCACAAGTGGTTTTGGTTCATTTGGGGTTTTTTTAGTTCCAGAAATGACATCCTGAGGGATTTTGAGAAGAGCCGGCCGTTGTTATCTTTCCAGCATTTCTCAGAGATTCCCTCTGCAAACTGAAAATATCCCCAAAAATCAGCACTCGCAATTCCCGAGGAGAAAAGCAGGAATGCAGGAGTCCTTTGCATCCGTGGAATTCTGGGAGCCCCTTTCCCTTCCAGATCCTTTCCTTAATTTTATTAAAGAGTCTGGCACAGTAGAAAATGGATTTCTGGGAATTCCACCACATTTCGGAGGCGCTGAAAAGAAGGAATTAAAAAAAAAAAAGGGTTTTTTCACGAGTTTGTTTGGCTTTGTCTGGGAGAACAATCCAAGGATATTGGGAACTGTCAGGATTTGAATGGATTTATTCAAACCTCGTGGGAACAAGAAGGGTTCGGTGTTGATGGTTGGAACCTCAGGCACAATCCAGGATTTTTAGGGAACAATTCCATCCAGGAATGACTCGCTGGAAGCAATTGGAAGTTTCAGACTTGTTTAGAAGTGGAAAAGTTGGATGGGGTTTAACGTCGGTTTAGCGGGAATGGGGAGGGAATAAAACTCTGTGTTTCAGGATCAGCTTTTCCTGCGGAATTCTGGGGATTGGAAAACATGGAATTCTGGCTGGAATAAATTCCTGCTGGGCGTGGGAGCTGGGGGGAGAATGAGGCCAAAAAAAGGAATTTTGGTGCGTTCGGAGCCTCTGCAGCACCACGGAGAGCGACCCCTGTTATCCCGGAAAACACAACCCCATCCTCTCCAAACTCCCCGGGAATTCCCAGCATCCTGATCCCCTCTGGAGTTATTTGGGGGAAATGTAGGGATTGATTTGGGAACATTTCATCCATGAACGGGCACAGACATAAATGGAATTTCAAGGTCATTTTTCCCGGTGGATCAAACCCCAGGATGAGCCATGGGGTGGGAGCCAGGTCTCCACTTCCTTGGAAAAGGGACAGGAATGGGAATTTCTGCATCCCTGGGAAGGACAAATCCAGGAGACAATTTTCAATTGATTTTTAATTCTTTGGCTGCCAACGCCAAATGCCGGGATTCTCACTTCCCTGGGAAGTGCCCTATATCTCCCAGCTCCGATTTCCAGGCTGCATCCTGGCAAATTCCCACTGGGAGGGTTTTTATCCCTGATATATCCGGGATTTGGGCTCGGCCAAGGTCACCTGAGGGAATTGCTGCTGGTGTTGGACCAGGAGCAGATTCTGGGTGTCCCTTTAATTGCAGGTTAATTACTGCACTTAACAAGCAGGGTAATTCCTGCCGGGAATGTTGTGGGAAAGAGGAAAGCTGGAAATTAATTGGAATTCTTTGTTTTTCTCCCTGGAAAGTTTGGGAATCATCCCTTGCTTCTGCCATGGAGCTTCTCTTCCAGAGCCTGTTCGTGTCAGGAAATGTTTTGGATGTTCCAGGAAATCCCTCCCTGGCTAAGAAGGCTCCATAAGCTGCCTACATTAGCTGGGATTTCCCAGGAATTAAGGGATCAAACCATCCCAATCCTTTAGGCTCCAGCACCAACAGCAGGCCCTGCTCCTTGCACTTCCCAGCTTTAGGATCCCTTTTTTCCTCTGGCAAATCCCACTGGGAAAACACGACAGGAACACTGTGTTTGCTGCCTTGGTGGATTTTTGCCACTCCATGTTTATTCATTCCCTGTGGGACGTCATCCTAAACAAGGTTTAATTTATTCCCAGCTCCTGGTGTTTATTTAATTCCCTCCTTTTTCCACCTGTGGAATAGCTCCATCCCAGCAGATGTTCCCTGAAACCTGAGGATGCAGCGGGAGTTGGGAGAAGCTGCTCTGGCACCGCTTGCAGGGAGGGGTTGGGAAGGTGAGAACTTTCCTGGAGCTGGGCAAGGAAAAAGGAAAGGAAAAGGGGGAAGGGGAGAGGAAGTGGGAGAGGAGAAGGAAGGAGGAAGGGAAGGGAAGGGAAGGGAAGGGAAGGGAAGGGAAGGGAAGGGAAGGGAAGGGAAGGGAAGGGAAGGGAAGGGAAGGGAAGGGAAGGGAAGGGAAGGGAAGGGAAGGGAAGGGAAGGGAAGGGAAGGGAAGGGAAGGGAAGGGAAGGGAAGGGAAGGGAAGGGAAGGGAAGGGAAGGGAAGGGAAGGGAAGGGAAGGGAAGGGAAGGGAAGGGAAGGGAAGGGAAGGGAAGGGAGAAGGAAAAATGGAAGGGAAAAGGAAAGGGAAAGGAGAAAATAAAGAGGAAAGGAGAAGGAGAAGGAGAAGGAGAAGGAGAAGGAAAAGGAAAAGGAAAAGGAAAAGGAAAAGGAAAAGGAAAAGGAAAAGGAAAAGGAAAAGGAAAATTTTACCCACGGCTGCAAAATTTGGGATGCAGAGAAGCAGGAGAGCCCTGGCCCCACAAGCCCATGGTGAAGCTCATCCCTGGGGCGGTGCAGCTTTCCCAGCCCTTGCTCTTCCTGGGTTTTTATTATCCCAGCTCCCAGCCTCTCTTTCTCCTGCGGAGCCCGTCTAAAATAATTACAATAACCTGACAAATTGGCTCTGTTTTCCCGGGAATGAAACATTCCCACTGCAGACAAATGGCTCTGGCTGCTCCTCGGGAAGGGCCGTGTGCTCCGAGGGCACACGGAGTTAAATGGAGCTGGGAGATAATCTCATTGCTGGCCACTCTGCTTTTCATTCCATTTTCCCTGCAGATCAATTATCCCCAGGAATTGAATCACAGGGATTGACGCCACTGCTCCCCGGGGGAAAAGTGGGAAAACAACTGGAATCATGGCAGGGAAATGGTTTGGGAAGGAATGGAAAGGGGCTGAATTCTCCCTGGGGGGCACAACTGCACCTGGGATCCTTCTCCAGCTTCTCCCACCATTTTCCTGCCCTTGGTAGGGTGGGAATGGGATGAGCCCCCCCCCAGCAGAGGAGATGCTCCTACAAACCAGAATCCTGGGGATTTTTAAAGTCCTTTCCAACGCAAACCAGTTGGATTTGATGGGAAAACAGAGCCATTTCACCTGAATTTCCAAAGCCTTCCCTCTTCCAACTTTCAAACAGGCTGGGAATAAAATCCCTCTTATCAGCAGAGGGCCATAAATGTGTCGGGACGTTGGATAAATGTGTCGGGATATCGGATAAATGTGTCGGGATATCAGATAAATGTGTCGGGATATCAGATAAATGTGTTGGGATATTTGTTTCAATGTGTTGGGATAGTTGTTTCAATGTGTTGGGATGTTTGGATTCTTTTTTCCCAGCCCATTTTTTCACTTCTCATGGATTAAAGGCTGAGCTTTCCCACGCTGAGGTTTCCCTTTTTCCAAGTGCTGCTGGTTGGGAGGAATGGGAATAACACTTTGCTGCTTGGAATCCTGGGAAAAGTGGGATAAAATCTCCTGAGAGATTTTTCCCTTCAGTCATAATCCTCTAATTTATAATAATTCCATATTATACACAGATTTAGTGGCTTCAAACAAAAACAGGGAAGGTTTAGATGGGATTTTGGGAAGGAATTCCTCCCTGGGAGGGTGGGGAGGGGCTGGGATGGAATTCCCAGAGAGGCTGTGGGTGCCCCATCCCTGGAATGTTCAAGGTTGGAGCACCCTGGGATAGTGGGAGGTGTTGGGGTTGGAGCTGGATGGGCTTTAAGGCCTTTTCCAACGCAAACCATTCCAGGATTCCATGATTTCTCCTTCAGGATCCAAGAGCTGGGCTCTAAAACAGAATCATGAGGAGGAAATCCATGAAAAACCCCAAAGGACAAACCAAACTCCTGGGCTGCGAACAGAGCTTGGATCCCAAGCCCTCAGTGCCATTTCCAAAGGAATGGGAGCAGCTCTAGCAGGAATTCCTGGATCATTTGGGCACATCCTGAGCTCAGATAACACAAAAGCTGGGAAACCCCAATAACACCCCCCATTAACGGCCTCTGCAAAGGTCCCTGGCCAGGGGGATTTTGTAGGAATTTCGCCTTTAAGGATTTTTTTTTCCCCCTTTGAGCAGCTGCTTTTTAAAAGTTAAAAATCCCTGTGATACAGGAAATCATGGAATTCTGTCCTGGGTCATTTTTCCCTGGTTTTTTTTGGACGTGTCACGTATTTAACCAACGCCCAATAATGGCTCCATGGAATTTGCTGGGGAAGCTGATGTGTTCCCAGCTATGGATAACAGCTCATCCACAGGCTTTGCTTCCAGGGAAAAGCTGGAACACAGCAGCAGCTCCATTCCACATCCCACTGCTCAAGTGGAAAATCAGGATTGCATTCCCAAGCTGAATTCCAATCCAAGAAATTCCAATTTCTTTCTTTTTCCTGGAAAAAACCCCTAAATTTCATTGCCTTGAAGGTTAAAAATCCCTGGATTCATTTCAGCTTGGGAGTGCTTTTCCAAGGGGCAGATTAGCATCAAACTCGGAAAACTTGTGGAAAATTTGGGATTTTTATTCATAATGTTTGAGCAGCTTAAATTCCTGGCTGAGTGGGGGGATACTCAGTTTTATTGCTCTCATTTCAAGCTATTATTATTACATTTATATTAATTAATTACATTTTAAAAATATTAATTCTTTTCATTAATTAATTTAAATTTCAAATATTAATTAAATGTCCCAGGGTTTTTTTATTGTTATTATTCAAATATTTATACCTTTAAAAGATAGAAATATTTCCTCTCCACCTGGATATTGGTATTATTCCTAATAAATATTAATTCCTATTTCATTATTCGAGTGAAATCCCCCCCCCAAAATTATTAGGCCCATATGTTATAGACTCATAGGAGCTGGAATAAATTGATTTTCAGCTGCTTTCCACTCGGTTTTTATGGCTTTTATAGGACTTTTCAAGGGAAAACAAAGCTCACAACGATACTTAAAGCAGCAGGACCAGAAGCAAATTGAGTGAATAGAGCATTTTATGTATAATTTCTCAATTTCTTCCATACGAAAGCTCCCAGATTTGTTTTCCACACTTGCCAATGGCTTAACAGAAAAGAAGGAATTGTGGTTTTCTCCCAGATTTGGCGGGATGAGGACAGAAATCACTGTTTGTAACTCGCCACCTCCAGGTCCACGGGGTAGCAGACGCGGTAGCTCATGCACTTCTGCCTGTCAATAAAAATGCTGTTGACTTTCACAGCGATTTCCTTCTCCAGCTTCATCCTGGTCTCCTCCAAATTCTTCAGATTCTGCTCAGATTCCATCAGTTTTCGCTTCAGGGCTTCCAGGAATACCGTGAGTTCTTCCACTTCACTGATCAACCTGGAGGGAATTGGGTTAAGTCGTAAAAAGAGGGGATGGTGCTCCAACAGATGGGATTTGGGATAAAGATCAGCTACAGAACGGAAAATTCATCAGGAAAAGACCTCAGAGAAATCCAGGAAAAGATTGGATTTGGGATAAAGGTCAGCTACAGAATGGAAAATTCATCAGGAAAATATATCAGAAAAATCACTCAAACATAGTGGATTTGGGATAAGGATCAACAACTACAGAATGGAAAATTCATCAGGAAAATCTGAGAGAAATCCAGGAAAAGATTGGATTTGGGATAAAGATCAACAACTACAGAATGGAAAATTCATCAGGAAAAGATCTGAGAGAAATCCAGGAAAACATTGGATTTGGGATAAAGATCGACTACAGAATTGAGAATTTATCAGGAAAAGATCTCAGAGAAATCCAAGAAAAGCAGAGCTCACTTTTCCAGCTGCTCCACACAAGTTTTCTATGATTTAGGCAGCACCAAGAATGTTTTTTGCTGCTAAAAGCAGTGGAATTATCCAACCTCTGTGTGGGATATTTGCATCAGGAATTACAGGATAAAAGTTGTTAAATAAACCTCCCAGTTTGGCTGGATCAACTGGTTTTTGATCTCTACTCTCTGGTATAAAACTCCAGAGATCAGGAAAATCTTTACTCCCAAAGTTTTTAAAGAAGAAGCAGGACATCATTTAAAAGAAGCAGTAAATAACTCATAAAGAGCACAGAATTCCAACGAAAATCCATGAGGGAGAGGTGTTCCACTGCAACCTGCCTGTGGAGAAGAGACTGAATTCCTGGGAAAACAAATCCCTGCGTCTGTGCCAGAGCAGGAATTGCCAACAGCCCCAGCCTGGCAATCAAAGGATTTGTCCCCATCCCTAAAACCCAGGAAAAGCAGGATATAGCCTGGAAAGCTTGGATAGGGATGGTTTGCTGGGTCAGGATCTTAAATTAGATTGAGATAACCAGAATTCCTTCCTCGCTGGATAAAGAATTCAATACTGGTTTTGCTGCAAGGATTTTGTGAGCCCGCTCAAGCTGAGTCCCAACTTTTCCTAAAGGCGGGAAAACGTGAGGGAGGAGAATCAATTCCAGACTGATTAGATCCAAACGTGCCACTCAAACCTGGATTTTGAAAGGATTTGTGGCAGTTTTAAAGCAGAAAATCAACCACCCCCAGGATTTGCCTTTGTAACACCGAGATTTCCCTCACACAATTCCCAGGATCCACCTCGTGGCGGGTTTTTCCTAGCAAGTTACCCTGAGATTTTTTTGGAGCAGCTAAATCCAAAAGAAACCAGAGAGTTCAGAGAAGAAAGCGTGGAGATCACAGAGCTGAGCGTGTGGATTTTCGATGTGGTTAAGCAGGAGAAAATGAAATTTCCCTCACTCATTTCAGCCACTCCTTTCTGCCTTCGAGTACAAAACTTCAAAGTCGTGAGGTAAAAAAATTCTCAAAACTGCCTAAAATCACTTTGGGATGGAACAGGACCTTTGAAGGAGTTGCTTCATTCCCTAAACTGGGGTTAATTTCCTAAATTGGGGTTAATTTAATTACCTGAACTGGGGCTCGTCCCTGCAGAGCTCGATGTTGGGCCTGAAGGACCTGTCGAAGAGCCTGGTGTGAGCCACTTTCAGGTGAGCTTCCTTATCCCTGATGGCTTTTTTGAGGTTCAAAATGTTGGCTTCCTCATCCGCAATATCCTTCAGGATCTGAGGGAGACATCCAAGAAAAAAAAAGTTCAAAAAATGATAAATATTGTCCCCCAAAATTGTCTGTTCCTGGTGAAGCGTTAAAGTTTTCAGCTCCTGTTTGGGCGGAATTAAGGAGAACAAAATAATTTGCATTTTAGGTGATAAGAAAATTCATTTGATTTTATTTAAAATGAAATACAAGAATTAAGGTGGTTTCAACCTCTTTATTTTTATTTTTACACTGAGAATCACACCTTGAGTTTAAACGATACAGAAAATATTCTGCAGCCTGTCCCATGTCCCAAAACCTTGGGAGAGACCCCAAACCTCTCCCACGTCTCCTGTGGGACGACAACACATCCCACCTCCACGGAGTGCTTTTAATTGTAAATTTTAACTGGAAATCCAACCAAAAAAATCAAGTTATTTTGAAGCAGAGCTGCTGATCTGCTTGGAAATGCCTGGATTTGTGAAGAAAATGGAAAAGACAGGAAATCCTGAAATTCTTCTCCTCATAACCACTGCCACACACGTGAAAAATAAAGATATTCAGCTGTCATTACCCAGCAGATTCTAAAGAATTATTACTTTTTCCCCACTTGCCAATGGCTACCAGAGAAAAAAGGAGCTGCTCCATGTTGGAAAAGGGGAAAAGGCCAAAGCCATCCCTTGTTCATAGAAAAACAAAAATACCAAGGTGGTTTTGACCTCTTTATTTTGATTATTACACTGCAAATCCCATCTTCAGCCTAAAAAGAAGCAGGAAATATTCCCTCAAAACCTCTTCCATGTGTTCTGTGGGATGACAGCACATCCCACCCCCAGGAAGTGCCACCAAATGCTAAGGAATGGGTTTTTTCCCCACATTTCCAATGGCCTAAGAGAAAAGAAGGAGCTGCTCCACGCTGGAGGAGGCTGAAGTCAGCCTTTGTCACCCACCAGGACCTGCTGCTGCTGCCATTCCAGAGAAATCTGGGAATCCTGGCTCAACCAGAGCTCCCTGATCACCCAGTTTTAGGTTTTAGCTCAGGATTCAAGTGTTTCATTCAACTCCATCCCAACAAAAAGCACAAAGAGCTGAACTGGAACCACAACAAAGCCCTGAAATCTCTCCCCGGATCCTGATCAAACACAAAAACTCCCAGCACGGATGAAGCCATTTTTTTTAGAGGATAAATCCGTGATGCCAAAATTCCATCAAATCCCACTCACCTGCTGCAGGTGCTGCTCCAGCCGGAATTTGGCATCATCCAGCTCCCTGCAGCGGTTGTCGAAGGCCTCGTTGACCGCTGCCCGCTGCATCCTCAGGTCCTCGGACGCGTCGTGGATGATGCTGTTGATCAAGGACCGGAGCTGGACTGAAGCCAATTTTTTCTGTTCTGCACTGGAAATGTTGTCATGGCTGAACTGGGCCCAGGACTTCGGTGTGGAGGCACTGGAAGAACAGGGAATGGGATAAAATAGGAATTTTGCCCCTAAAAACTGGTTCTTTCCCTGGAAAAGTGGCATCAACCTATGTTTGGTTGAGCTCTTGCCTGCAGTGATTTCCCATAAGGAATGAGAATAATCCTTTAGTAAATTAATTTAAAATCCTTAATAAATTAATAAAAATCCTCTGATAAATTAATAACCTCTCATTCCTGTGGCTTCAGAGGGAAGTAAAGCCTGAGATAAAATCAGCCCGAGCTCGTCCATCTGGAGCTAAAACTGCTAAAAAAGTTCACACACGTTTTTGGTGCAGTTCAATCCTAGCAAATAAACGCAGGAATGCATCCAGGATTTCCCAGCTGTGTTCATTTGGAAACAAAAAAACCCTAGGATCTTGACAGGCTGGAAAAGGGAAAGCTCCAGGGAGAGCTCCGAGCCCCTTGGAGAGGGACTGGGGACAAGGGCTGGAGGGACAGGACACCAGGAATGGCTTCCCTCTGCCAGAGGGCAGGGATGGATGGGATATTGGGAAGGAATTCCTGGCTGGGAGGGTGGGGAGAGGCTGAAATAGAATTCCCAGAGAAGCTGTGGCTGTCCCTGGATCCCTGGAAGAATCCAAGGCCAGGCTGGAGCACCCTGGGATAGAGAAAGGTGTTGGGGTTGGAACTGGATGAGCTTCCAGGTCCTTCCAACCCAAACCATTCCCTGTGGCACATCAAGCACTGCCTTTACATCCGTGGAGCTGCCTTGAAGCTCTTTCCACGTCCAATCCCACATGGAACTGAGTGTTGCAGAAGTGCTGGTGTTATCCCAGGAGGATCCTGGCGGGAATCACTCACTTCTCCTCGAATTTCACGGAGCTGGGGTGGAACTGGACGTTGGTGCTGTCGGTGCAGTAGCTGACGCATTTATCGTCGATGTGATACGTCTCCACCTTATCCGACCAGTCCAGCTCGCAGTTCTCCTTCTGAATCCGGTTGGATCTGGAAAGTTGGGATCGCGACTTAGTGGGAAGGAAGAGAATTCCCAAAGCCACCCCATTTGGGAATGCAGCTCCACCCTTTGTGTTCCACAGGACAACAGGACTGTGAACTTTCCTTGCGGTCTGGAAATTCCCAAACTCTCCCTCCCACGGGCATCTCCTGACTTAGATGGAATTTTGGGAAAAAATTCTTGGCTGTGAGGGTGGGGAGGCCCCGGAACAGAATTCCCAGAGAAGCTGCGGCTGCCCCTGGATCCCTAGAAGTGTCCAAGGCCAGGTTGGAATATGCTAGGATTGTGGCAGGTCCCTGCCCATGGAACGGGACAATCTTTAATGACATTCAGATTTAAATTGCTGCTTTGTTGTTAATTAGAGCCACACACCCCTCAGTTAATTAGAATTATAATTATCCAAAAGCCTGTGGGTCGTTATCAGCTGATAACACCAGGTGTCACTGTCACCCAAGGAATTAGGAATTCTGGCAAATGGGACTAAAATGGGGCTAAATGGGGTTAAAATGGGACTAAAATAGGACTAAAACAGGAAAAATGGGGCTGAAATGGGGTTAAATGGGACAAAATGGGGCTAAAATGGGACAAAATGGGGCTAAATGGGGCTAAAATGATTTAAAAACAATAAAAACCCCAAATTAAACTCATTAGGCTCCTGTTGTGCTCTAATTAATATAACAGGGCTACTTTATATTAATTTGCATTTACAGCCATCGTTTAAAAAGCAGTATTTCATTTATCAGGTAGAACAGGAGCAGATTACAGGGCTTTTAAAACTAAAACGGGAATTTTCCAGCAGTCACTTCCTTGATATTGATGGATTTAGGATACAGTAACATCTTTCCAAAGGGTCTGTTAGAAATTCCAAGCAAATAATCCTTCGGAAAGGCAAGGAACACCCGTCCCGGCACAGAAATTCCAGCTTTAAAGTTCACACTGACATCTGGTGGCGAAAAAAATTCCTCTTGGGAAGCTCCTTTAATCCCAAAAATCCCTTATAATACAAATATATCCCAGGGTGCAAGGAGGTATCCAGGGAATAATTTTATAGCACTGGAGTTTAGTGTTGGAAAACAAATCCAACACAGTTCTGGGAAGCAGGAGAATCTAAATCTCCTGGGAAATCCTGAGGTTTCCGGGCTTAAATGGAATTCCCACAGCTCCTAAGCCTGGCCTTGGTGAGATCTTTATCCACCTTTATCCCAGGAATTCTTTGGCTGAAGTATCCTGGGAAATGTTTTACCTTATCTGGGTGGTCGCTTGGATTATGGTTCTTTTCAGAAGATCCCGGATATCCCGGATAAGATCAGCTTCCTAAAGAAAAACAGGGAGAATTCCGTGTATCCAGAGCAGGAAACACAATCCCGAGGAGCAATTCGAGTTGCGGATAAATCCTGAAATTTCCTTATCTACGCCTACGCTGTTATCGTAAAACCTGGAATTTTGGAGGCAGCACATCCCGAGGGAACTCAGCCCTAAACCTATGGGGGCTGAAAAACCTGGAATACTTCTAAAGCCTGGGAATTCTGTGTATTCCATGAAAAAGTCTCTGTGCTATCCTATTCTGGAAGGAATTCTTCCCTGGCACAGATTCCCAGAGAAGCCGTGGCTGTCCCACCCCTGGAATGCCCAAGGCCAGGTTGGACAGGGCTTGGAGCAACCTGGGATAGTGGGAGAGGGTGGGAACAGTGGGAAGAGGTGGAAATCGATTTTTAAGGTCCCATCCATCCCGAACCATTCCAGGATTCCATGATCCCATCAAATTAAATGGAATAAATGAATTCCTTGCTCAGTTTTGAGGTAAGGAAAAACCAGGGAACATCCCTGTGCCTGGCACCAGATTAATCAGGTTCGACTTGATGACCTTTAAAGTCTTTTCCAACCTAAAAATTCCCCCAATTCCCTGAATTTTGTAACAATTCCCACATGGAAATATCCTACCCCAACTCTCCCCTGTTTGTTTTTGACTGGAAAAACCTCTCCGATCTTGATTATAAATCAGAAATGACACACAATTCCCAGTCAAAACATTCCTAAATCCTATCCTGCCATGGACTATGTAGAATCCTAGAATATCCTGAGTTGGGAAGGATCCACAGGGATCAAGGAATTCCTGGTTCTGCCCAGGATAATCCCCAAAATCCCACCAGCTGCCACTGCCCAAACAGTCTGATCAATATTTTTCTAATATTAATCCTCTGGTTTAATGAGTAACGGATCATGAACTGACTCTGATTGGAGGCTGCAGGTAAATAATCATTAATTAATTTGTGGGATATTGGAATAGGTGTTATTCCAGGATGGAATGAAATGTGTTTTCTGTAACATCCAGCACAAGAATGACATCAGCTTGGAAGGGAATCTCGGTGCCAGGGTTGGATCATCACCTTGGCACGACTCAGGGAAAATGAATGACAGAAAACGCCAACATTTGGACAATCTGAGCACGGAAACGGGCAAGGAATATCCCACTGCTCCCGAACTTTTGGACTCTGGACTGTTAAAGTGTACCCTGCAGAGAGGAGAGGATTTAAGGCAAACAGAGAAGGAATTTATGACAGAATAGGATGCTCTTGTCGGTGCAGAAAAGCTCTGGTTTGGTTTTGTTCGGGTCTGGGCTGAGAGAGAGGGGGGATCTGCTCTCCTCTAGCCACACGCATGTGATTTGAAACACTTTTTAAACACGAGAAGGACTGGGAAAAATCCTTGGAGTGACACAGGGACAGAAAATCCTTGGTGCTTCAGAGCCGTGCGTTGCAGGAGACCCTTCCAGCAGCCGCAGTTTCGCCTCCTCATCGCTGCTCCTCATCGCAGCCGTGCCAGGGCTCTCACCAACCTTCAGGTCCCGCTCACCTTCAGCAGCTGCCTCTCCACCTCATCGATCACCAGGTCCGGGGGCTGCCTCCTCTCCCGGCACTCCAGGTTATCGATGACCACGCTGTAGGGCACCTCGGTGGCATCGAGCGCCCGCTCCAGCCGCAGCTTCTGCGCCGCCAGCAAGTTGGTCTCGGCGTCCAGCTCCATGATCTCCTTCTGCAGCTCCACCCTCCAGAAGTGGATGTCCTGCAGCCGCTGGCCCAGGGTGGTCTTGGAGTACTCCTGAGCCCGCTGGGCGCTGGCAGCCGCATGTTTCATCAGGTGCTGCGACTCGGCGCGGCCGCGCTCCGCCTCCTCGCTCGCCGTGAACGCCTTGTAGTAAACGCCCGCGTTCCTGCGGTGCCACTCGGGCACCTGGTATTTGGAGGTGCGGAAGCCGGCCATGGCCATGCCGCAGCAGGAGCGCGGCCTGTCGCTGCGGAGCACATCGCAGATCTTGCTGGGCAGCGGGCAGGAGGGCACGACCGTGGGCTGCGGCTCGTCGGGCTGCGCCATGGCGGAGCCTCCGCCGCTCCCCCGCCGCCGGCGCCGCCGCCGCCAGAGTCCTCCCGTCACCACAGCAACGGGGAGGCGGGGCCGCGAGCTGATGGACAGCTTTAGTCACCAATCAGAGCGCGGATACGCCCCGAGAGCGGCGCTGATTGGCGGGTGTACTTTCTGCCCCCGCCTGTCCCCGTCACCGTGGCAACGAGCCGCGTGGGTGAGGGAGGTGTCATGGCGGCGCGGGCTTCAAACACCTCCAGGGGCGGTGATTCCAGCACCTCCCTGGGCACCTGTTCCAATGTCAGCACATGGAGAGTGAAAGGAATTTCCCTGGAATCCAATGGGAATCCCGTGCCCCGGTTTAAGGGCGTTTCCTCTGATCCGCTCCCTGCAGCCACAGCAGGACAGAGCGATGCACCCTCCCTGCAACCCCCGTGCCTGGGGCTTTGCTTTTCCAACTGGCCCCTTCCCGAGGGAGCAATTTGCAGGGAATTCTGGCAGGTCCAACACGGAGATGGGAATCCAAGCTGTTGCCGTATTTTTCTTTCCTTGCAACGCGGCTCCGGCTGCTCCCGCTCGGAGCTGACCTTTCCCAAGGAATACGGAGATGTTGTTCCCAGATTTCTCCCGGTTTAGTTTCTCGGGATGACTTTTCCAAACGGAGGTGGATGATGAGAATTCCAGGCGCTGCCACTGCTCCGCATGGATGGGGGAAGGGAGCTTCTCCCGGGATCTGGGAGTGCGGCATTCCCAGCAGAGCCTGAGCAACAGGAGCTCCTGGATTTCAAGGAGCACAGATTGAGATCCCAGGAAATTCTGGAATCATTGGCATTCCCAGCGGGAGGAGTTCCTAATGGGATGCACGTAGGGTAACATTCCTTGTTTTCCATGTGGGGACCATTCCTTGTTTTCCATGTGGGGACCATTCCTTGTTTTCCACAAGGCTCAAGTTCCCAGAGAATCCCTCTCCAAAGCAAATCCTTATTCCAGGAGAGGCCACAAGGAAAAGCAGGAAGGGAGAAGGAGCTTCCCTATAAAATATTCAGCGGCTCTGCTCTGCTGGAGCTTCCCGAGGAATTTGGGAATCTGGGATAATGAGGCTGAGCTGCTTTTCCCGGCATTTCTGCCTCATCCTTTATTAATGTGCCCTTTCCATGACTTTCTCGGGATGGCTTTTCCTGAAGGAGCTTTGATCCCTTTGTTCCTCAGCAAGGAAGGGAAAATACCTCGGAAAAGGGAATTTGCTTAAAGGATCCTTGGAATTTTTTGTTTTAATCTCCAATCCTGGAATGGTTTGGATCGGATGGGATTTTATGGAGCATCCCATTCCAGCCCTTCCATGGACAGGGACACTTCCAGCATCCCAGGCTGCGCCAAACTCCATCCTTGGACACTTCCAGGGATCCAGGGGCAGCCACAGCTTCTCTGGGAATTCCAGCCCAGCCAGGAATCCTTTCCCAATATCCCATTTATCCCTGCCCTCTGGCATAGTTGGAAGCCATTCCCATTTGTCCTGGCATTCTGTGCCCTTGGGAATATTCCCTCACCACCTTTCCTGGAGATTCCAATCCTTCCTGCCCAGGTGAGGGGATTTTCCTGGGAAAAGCAGCCTTAGCTGGGCTTATCCCACTTTTTTTGTGCCGGGAATCCTTCTCCATCCTTGCAATGATGGAGCTGGCTGGCAGAGGGAAATCCAGGGAAATCAAACCGAGGGAAAACCGGGATAACACCAGCGGAGAGTGGGAGAAATTCCAGCGGGAGCGAGGTCAGCCCGGGAATCGTCGCAAGGAAAACCCGGCTGGTTCCCATGGAAACGCCCAGCCAGGATTTCACGCTCCGAGTGCACAAGATTAAAGTCAGCATTCCATAAAAAAAACCGGGAAAAGCCCAGGGAGGGAATCCTGAGGGAACCTCCACAGCACCTTTATTTTTCCATCATGGAATGCGTGGATAACTGGGAATATTTGGGAGTGGGGCACAATTCCAGGGAGCTGCTCCGAGTTCTGACCCTCCCCAGGTGATTTTCCACGATTCCAGAGGGTTTGGAATCATTTTGCCTTGGGATAATCGGTGGTACCAGGAGCTCATTGGGAATTCAAGGAATTTTAAGGTGTAAATGGAAGAAAATTAAGGGGAAAAAAAGGGAATAGGAGGAGCTTGGAGGTCAGGAATCCATAAAAATCCTGATTTTCTTCTTGGGGAAAACCAGGAATTGCTGGATTTGGGAGGGAAAAGGATTTTTAAGGAATTTTTTACTCCCTGCTGACACCTCGGCAGTTCCTCGTTGAGCACAGCAAAGCTCCCAGGAAAGGAGAGATTGCCACAGGCAACCGGAATTCCAGAGCTGAAGTGGGAATTTGGGAATCCCTGAGTGGAGCAGGGATTCCCTTCCCATCGGCAAAGCCCCTGGAAGAGGGAAAATCAGGGAATGCAGCTGGAAAATCCAACTGGAAAGAATAAAAGCAGGAAAAAATGCCGAGTTGGAGGTGGTGCAGATCCTGAAGGGTTGGAATTGTGGGAAAACAGCAGGAAGGGATTTTCTGGGATGAATGGGAACGGGAATGGAGCAAAACCATTCCATGATGGATCCCGGAAAAGTGAAATCCTGGGTTTCGAATCCGCGTTTTTGGGATGATTCCCAAACTCCAATGGCAAATTCGGGAATCTTCTCCGCAGAGAGTCCATGGATCCAGCCATAAAGCAGGAGTGAGGATCAGACTGGATTGGGAGTGTTGTTATCCCTGATCTCCGTTGGGATACGCCGGATCAATTTCTTGGAGCCCAAATGTCCCAAAAATCCGCTGGAAAGGGGAAATAAAGTGGGAATGAAGGCCACAGAGAGCCCGGAACCTTGGGAAGCGGCTCCAGCTTTCCCTGGAAATCCTGCTGGGATGGAGCCGCTCCGGCAGGGCAATCCCGAGCCTTTGGAATCATGGGATTACGGAATGGTTGGGGATGGAGGGGCCCTAAAGCTCCCACAGCTCCAGGCTGCTCCCAGCCAGGCCTTGGAGCCAAAGCCGGGCTTTTTAAAGCTGGGCCTTAGAAACAAAACCAGGCCTTAGAGACAAAGTTGGGCTTTACAAAACCAGGCTTTTAGATACAAACCCGGGCCTGACAGACTAAGCCGGGCTTTCAGAGCCAAAGCTGGGCTTTACAAAGCTGGGCTTTCAGAGCCAAAGCCAGGCTTTCAGAGACTAAGCCGGGCCTTTAGAGACTAAGCCGGGCTTTTAGAGCCAAAGCCGGGCTTTTAAGCTCCTGAGATGAGGCAAAACGGGCCAGGCGGGGTTTAATTGCTCCGACTCAGCTAGACCCGGCTCAGCACTCCGGCTGCAGTCGAGATTTGCCTCCCGAGCGGCCTCCCAGGAATACCGGAGGCCGGAGGAGCGCAGAGACGAGGCAGCCGAGAGCTGCCGCCCTGGGAGAGGGAATTGTCCGGGATCGTGCAGCTGGATGTGCTGGGATGCGCTCGGAGCCTCCGCGTGTCCTTCCCGCAAGGTCAGCCGGGGCGGAGCTCTGCCTTGGGAAATGCCGATTGCCCGGAATATTCCGTCCTCGGCGAGCTCCGCCGTTGGGATCGGCCACGACTCCGTTCCCACGTGGCCGCAGGCTCCCGGTTTTCCTGGGTGGGTTCTTGTGGATGTGGAGCTGGGAGGGAATTCCCGGCCCTGCAGCCTCTGCTCGGGATGTTACCTGTTCCCTCTCTCCCTGCTCCGGTGATCCCACAAATCCTGAGTGATCCCAAACTGCTCCCACTCGGAGCTGGAATGTTTTTGCTCTGGCTGATTTCCCTCCCACGGGAAAGGGCAGCGGGAAAAATCCACTCCAGGATCAGCAAATCCCGGGATCAGCAAATCCCGGCATGGTTTGGGATGGAAAGGATTTTCAAGCTCATCCAATTCCATAGGCAGGGACACTTTTCCCTAGCCCACGTTTCTCCAAGCCCCATCCAACCTGGCCTTGGACACTTCCAGGGATGGGAATTCTCTGGAATATCCCAGGCCACCTCAAATCCTGGGATGCTGATCCCAAAAAAGCTGCTCCAGAGGGGCCGGGAGAGTTTTTTATGGGATTTGTGAGGCAGGAAAACTCTGGGAATGTTTGGGAGTTGTTGTTTGTCGTTGGCCTGAGGTGAAGCTGGATTTTGAGGAGGAAAAGTCTCCTCGTCTTCCCAAAATTCCCCTCTCTGGGAACGGGATTGGGATCAGGTGGAAAAGAAATCGGGAGGACAAAATTTTTTGGGACTTCAAGGGAAAAAATCCCAAATCAAAGCGTTTTTAGGGAGAGTTAAAGAAGGAAATGAGGAGGGAAGAGGGATAAAGATGGAGCAGAATTCCAGGAATGTCGGAGACTCCCAGCTGGATTTATCCAACCCCGCTGCTGCTCAGGGATGGGAAATCCCAAAATCCCCAGGATTCCCGGGATATAAACCATGGAAAAGCAGGAAAAATGGGAGGGGAAAGGCACTGGGAAAACGAGTATTCCCTAAAAACGCAGCTTTTCCTGCTTTTATCCCACCCTGCGGATAACAATGGGAGCCTTTGGAAGCTGCCACGGGAAATAAAAGCTGGGAAATCCGGACAATTCCAGAGCGGGATGGGCAGCACCGGAGAGAGAAATCAGGGAATGGGAGGAATTATTAAACAGTTTTTCCTCAATATTTTGGAATATTTTGGAATATTTGGGAATTTTCTTGACCTGTCTCCCTGAGACCACAGGGTGGGGGCAGGAAGGAGCCTGAAATCCCAGGAAAAAAGGGATGAGGAGAAGCCCCGGCACCATTTTCAGCAGCACCAGGAATTCCAGCGGCCCTCGGAGCTGGGGCTGCAGCTCCTCCTTTCTATCCTGAAAAAAAACCAGGATGATTTGGGCAAGAACGGAGCTTCCAGAGCTCTCACCTCATTTTTTGGGATCACCGAATAATTTGGGCTCGTTTGACCCCTCTTGCTCCCGGATTTTGGAGAGCCGGATAAGGAGCTCATCCCTTTTATCTGTGCACAAGGTGATTTCCCTTTTTCCGGCTTCTTTGCTCCCAGAGATTTCCTTGTTATCCCAAAGAAAGGATAATCCCGGAGAGGAGGAAAAGGAATTGGATCAATCCAATTATCCCTTGGCCCAGCGAGATGAACTCATCCCTGAACTCATCCCTGAGGATTATCGGGAATAAACTCGGACTTTTCCAAGCTTTTGAACCCGGCCCAAAGGTTCCCTGACCCCATTCCAGGCTGCAAATTCCAATTGGAAAAGTGCTGAGCTTCCCAAAAAAACCCATCACAGCTTGGCTTGCAAGCGGAATTCTGGGAATCCGAGGTGCCGACCTGAATTTCCGGATCTCAGGAATGCAAAGTTGGGATGAGGGAAGGAACTTTGTTGGGAATATTTGGGAAGTGCCGATGTGTTGATTCCGGTTATTCCCAATATCCAAAATTCCCTTCAGAATGGATTTCCTGGAAAACGCCAGCGCTGCCTTCCGAGCTGCCTTCAAATTTCCCTCTCCCGGTTTTCCCACGTTTCATTAAATCCCTGGAATGGTTTGGCTGGGAAAGGGATAAAGCTGATCCCATCCCAAGCCAGCCCCTTCCACTCTCCCAGCTTGCTCCAAACCCCATCCAAGCAGGCCTTGGATTCTCTGGAAAACCGGGAATTAGAACCGTTCCTGTCGCCGCTCTCCCACTGAACTTGGATATCCCCTGGGAATGATGGGATAAATCCCTTCAATCCCCCTTTTTCCCTCTTTTTTTTTCAGGGATAGGGTTATCCCGAGGGCTCTTGGGAGCAGAGTATTCCGGGAATTTGGATCCCCAGGATTCAGGAGCTCCTGCAGGATCCAACCTGCTCCAGAGGAAATCCATGATCCCATTCCCTGCTCCTGGGCGAGGAGCAGAAGGAAATTCCCGGGAGGATGAGGGCTCAGATCGTATCCAAGGATTTTCCCAGATTGGAAGTGCAGCCCCAAATCCCCTTCCCGGAAGGATTTTCCCGTTTTTCCCTGGAAAAGAGGCTGCCAGCAGGGGGCGCACAATCGATGGAGATGGGATCCATGAGCTCCTGCTTCCAGCTCTTCCCGAAGCCCTTTTCCAAGAGGACAAATGGAGGCAGGAAGCGACATTCCCAAGGTTGGAGAGGATCGGGAATGGGATTCGTGTTTTCCATGGAAAAACAGATTCATTCCCTGCTCACAACCGGGCTTGGCTTTGGTTGGATTTCCTTCCGTCCTGATTTTTGGGATTTGGAGCTGATTTTTGGCTCCCTCCGTGACCTCGAAAATCCCAGTTTTTTGTGGCCAGCTGGGAATTTTTGGGATGCTCATCCCAAAGAGAAGGATGGAGGCAGAGGACACATTCCTGGAGCATTCCCGGATCCCAATCCCAAGGATGAGCGAGGAGGCTCAAACAGGAGGATTTGGGATCCCTCTCCCGGGATCTGGGTGCATTTTCCGGGATTTGGGATGTGGAATTCCCTCTGGAATCCCAAATTTGGATGTTCACCCCTCCCCCAGCTCCGATCCCTCCGGCACTCTGGGAACTCATCCCGAGGAGTTGTTTTCCTTGGAAGTGAACGTTCTTCCTTCAGCTCTTCCCTCTTTTCCAGGCAGCTCCCATCCCATCCCAAGGAATTAACACACTCCACCCTCAGAGAGTGGGAATTTCCCTGGCTCCTTCCGGCTCCTGGGGGTTCCCAAATGTCGAATTCCATTGGAAAAGCTCAGCAAGCTGGAGCCTGCTGCCATCCGTCATTCCCAAAGATCTCCAGCCTGGTTTTCCTGCTTTTCTCCGGAATATTCCCTCCCGGCAAAGCTCTGGATGCACCATGGGGAGCAGGGAGCTCCTTGGAGCCGGGATAACGAGGGCTGAGCGAGGAATTCCTGGGAAAACATTTGTTTCCCTGTTTTCCTCCATGCCGCGAGCTGAGAGTCAGGGAATCCTGGAATTCCGGGATGGTTTGGTGGGAAGGGATCTTAAACTCATCCAATTCCAACCCCGACAGCTCCCACAATCCCAGGCTGCTCCGAACTCTATCCTTGGACACTTCCAGACATTCCAGCCCCTCTCCATCCTGCCAGGGATTCCCATCCTTCCCATTCCTTCCCAGTATCCTCAAATCCCGTCTATCCCTGCCTCTGTTCCCTGTCCAAACGGTTGGAAGGATGATTTTGGGATCCTTCCATCATTCCCAGAAAGAGCAGGAATGATGCTCTCCCAACATCTTCCAGATGTTCTCCATGGATTTGCAGCATTCCAGGGGTTCCTTTCCCTCACTTTCTTGGAGCTGGAGATCGCTCGGATTCCACCAGCACTTCTTCCAAGATATTCCAGGGGGGAGACATTAATTTTGGGATGAGGGCTTGGAGGAGTCTGGATCCGCTCCTGGTTTTGCCACAAACTTCCCATGTGACCCTCTGGAAAAATCTGGGAATAAAACGTTGTTGTGTCCCTGCGGATGATCCCGGTTTCCCGAGCTCTGCCTCACCGGGCAGGCAACTTTTGCAGGAATGTGGGATCTCCATGGCAGGGACTGGGATATCAGCCCAAAATCCGTGGGAATGGGAAGGGAAAGGATAATGGGAATGGGAGAAGGGGGAGTGGGCTGGCTGGGCATCCCCTATGGAATGTGGGCTTGGAATGGCCAGGCTGATCCCGGTGGGCCTGGGGCTTCATCCCGTGGGATCTTGGGATCGCCCAGGGATAAGGATTGGGATCCCTCAGAACTTCCAGGAGTTTGGGATGTGAGCAAGGGTCATAAATCCCTGGCTGCTCCTTCCCAGGGATTTGGATTTAGGGTTGGATACGGATTTGGATTTGAGATCCCTCCGAACTTCCAGGTCTTTGGACTTTAGGATCATAAATCCCAACTGCTCCTTCCCAGGAATCTGGGATCCCTCAGAACTTCCAGGAGTTTGGGATGCGATCCAGGACCAGCAATCCCAGCCGCTCCCTCCCAGGGAAGCCTGGGAATGCCATAAATCCCGATGAAAGCAGCGCAGCACTGAAGGGGCCATGAGTGATCCATAAAAAATTATGGAAAGACCTGGATGGGATTCCCAGAGCGGGAGAAAACCCCAGCTCTTGTCTCCTGGCCCCTGTGGAATGAGCTTTGTCCTTCCCGCTCCATCCCAAACTTTACAGGGGTATTCCCCCTCTGGATCCACTCCCTGAGCTTGGATTTGACTTGGAGGCTGGAAGGGAAAAGCCAAACAATTTCTGGGATGGAAAAGGGATCCGGAGGCTCCACGTATCCCAAATTCAGTTATTCCTCCTAAAAACATCCCTAATTTATCCATCCCCGCTTTTCCTAGATGGATCCCTGGCTGGATGAACTCCTGAACACATCCAGCTCTCCACCAGCATCCCAGAGAATTAACTGAAGGAATTAGCAGCAATTCCAAGGATTTTGTCTGCTCAGATTTGGGGTTTGGTGGCACCGAGGGGCAGCAAATCAGCAAATCTGGGCCCTCCGGAATTCCAACCGCTCTGCTCCACAGAAATTCCTTCCCAACAACGGAATCCATGGAATCATTTTCCCTCTGGGACAACCTGGCCTCCAGGGAAGTCCTTGAAGGGAAAAAATCCCATTGAATTTTAATTCCATTCAATTCCATTGAATTTTGAGTTAAACTGGGATTTATTGATCCATAATTTTGTGGGGTTTTCCAATGAGAAGGGAACAAATTTGCCAGCAAGGAATGGGATTTGGGCGGCATTTGTGGGATTGGGTCTCCATCAAAAGTCTTGGATAAGGGCAAGGAAGTGAAAATTCCCGACTTTTGTCTGTTCTTGCCCAGTTAATGAGCAACCAATCCCCGGAAAAGCGAAATTCCTTTGGTTTTCCCAGAATAAATCAATCACTGGGATTCAAGGACAGGAAATCCCAGCTCCATGAAAATCATGGAATTGCTGGTTTTTACCACAGAATTATCCAAGATATTTCAAAAGCTGTCAGGAATTCCGGCTCCCGCTTCCCTTCCCTGCTCATCCCGGTCTTCCAATAAATTGGGAATTTGGGATTGGACTAAAAAAACCTTTCAAGGTCCTTCCCAACCCAAACGATCCCATGATCCCAGAAAACTTTGTCAGGAATTCAGGGAATGTTGCTGCCATCCTGGAGCTCCTCTCCTGCTTCCAGGGGCTGTTGCTCAGCATGGAATTCCCATGGGAATTCTTTTTCTCCAAGCTTTTTTATGGGAATCATCTCTTCCCAGCATGGATTCAACCCTAAAACGTGGGAAGGCAGAGCTGAGCAGTGGAATTTGGGGAATATTTTCCAGTTATTGGGAAGAATTTGGATATTTCCCAAGTCTGAACAAGGGATGGGAATAAAGAAATCCAAGTGGAGAATCCCGGGAAAAGCCGCTATGGAATTTTTGAGCCCGCCCAAAATCTGTGGGGTTGAAACTTTCCTTGGATGAGGGATTTGGGAATGTTCAGCTGGAGAGGGGAGACAGCGAAGCGAGGGCAGGATTTGGGAATGGAAATCCCGATCCTGCTGAAATGGTGCCAAAGGTTTTTAGGGAATTCTGGCTCCCAAAAATTGAGGTTTTCCTGGATTCATGATGTTTTCCTGGAGGATACAACACAAGGATGGACTCAGTCTCAAAAGTTTTGGATGGATTGAGGGATTATCCCGGTTTTCTTCAGGATTTAGGGAGGACTTCAAGTCTTTGTAATCCTTGGAATTCTTGGTGGATTTCTCCATGGAAAATTCCTCCCTAACACCTAAGAGGGGACTTTATGGAGAGGGAATTCTTGCTAAATCCTGGGAAGAAATTCCTGCTGTTGTTGGAATGTGGAGAGAAACACGGAATTGTTTGCAATGATGGAATCATGGAATGCTTTGGGTGGGAAGGGACTTAAAAATCATCCGGTTCCAACACTTCCCATTATCCCAGGCTGCTCCAAGCCCCATCCAACCGGGACATTCCCGGGATGGAGCAGCCACAGCTCCTCTGGTTGGGATGGAAGAGACCTCAAGGATCAAATCCGAGCATTCCCAAAAATTCATCGGGATGATCCAAGCCGTCTGCAGTGGCTCTCTGTGGGAATGCCGCCGGAATAGGAGGGATGTGGGATGAAGGGCTGGGATGAGGCAAAATCCGTGGGGAAGGGAAGGGAATTGTGTGGGGATCTTAGGCATGTTGCTTCCCAAGCTTTTGGGATTCCTGACTCTGGGAAAGAGAATTCCAAAATGATGAGGAGGATCCTTGCTACAGCCAAATCCCTGGAAGTGTTCAAGGATGGGGCTTGGAGCAACCTGGGATAGTGGAAGGTGTCCAGGTGGGAAAAACGTAATTAATTCCAACCCAATGGAATGAGCTCCGGAATAAACGGAGCAGGATCTGCCCAGCTCTTCCCAACTCCTTGTGGGATCCTCAGGAATTACAGGAGGGAGTAAATCCCTGTGCCAGGAAAGTGTGGGCTCCTTTCCATAAGCACAACAGCTCCGAGGAGGGATTGCAGGAGGGATTGGAGATGGGCTGGAGATGGATTGGGGATGGATTGGAGATGGATTGAGGGATGAATTGAGGGATGGATTGAGGGATGGATTGGAGATGGATTGGAGATGGATTGGAGATGGATTGAGGGATGGATTGAGGGATGGATTGAGGGATGGATTGAGGGAGGGATTGGAGATGGATTGGAGATGGATTGAGGGATGGATTGAGGGATGGATTGGAGATGGATTGAGGGATGGATTGAGGGATGGATTGAGGGATGGATTGGGGATGGATTGAGGGATGGATTGGGGATGGATTGAGGGATGGATTGGGGATGGATTGAGGGATGGATTGGGGATGGATTGAGGGATGGATTCAAGGATGGATTGAGGGATGGATTCAAGAATAGATTGAGGGATGGATTCGAGGATGGATTGAGGGATGGATTCGAGGATGGATTGAGGGATGGATTCAAGGATGGATTCAACACTCCCGGGAGCCTCCTGCTCTCCTGACCCCCCACTGGAAAGCCGGGAATTTCATTGCCTGCCTTTGGGATGGGGTCAGGAGGTGTCGCTTGGCCTCTCCTTCCCCAGTTCCTGTCTTACTCAAGCTCCTGTTCTCCCTCCAAAGGTCGTTTTCCTGAGCTGGAGAATTCCAGAGTGGGAGACTCCAGAAGAGCTCCGCCAATTCCCAGCCATGTCTTCCCTCGGTAATTTAGGATTTGTCCTAAGTAACTGGGAGAAAAGTGGGGAATCTCCAGTGCGATCCCTGCTTTGCACGATTCCCTTCCCTTCCCTTCCCTTCCCTTCCCTTCCCTTCCCTTCCCTTCCCTTCCCTTCCCTTCCCTTCCCTTCCCTTCCCTTCCCTCCTCTCCTATCCCGGTGACATTCCCACAGGGAGCCCCTGCAGACAGGTTGGATCATCCTGATGAATTTTTGGGAATGCTTGGATTTGATCTTTGAGCTCTTTCCCATTCCACTCTCTCCTGCTTTTCGGGGCTTTTCCCTTTTTTTGTCGCACACTAAACTCGCCACACCCTGTTCATCCCAACCTGCAGAATTCCCATAAAACCACCCTTGGAATTGCCGATGGAAGCGCAGCTCTTCGGGAGCCCCATTAGGCTGGGCTTTGTGTGCTCTGAAAGCCGCCTGACCTCTCTTTTCCAATCAATTCCCAGTTATTAACCGGGAAGAACATCGGGAGCTACATCTGCAAATGGAATGTGCTGCTGGATAATGAACTCACACTCCTTAAAACATTCCAGGGGAGGGGAACGCATCCGCTCCCGGATTTCAGTTCCCAACCCCGCACCCCCCAACTTGCCCTGGATCCTGAGATAATTCATGGAATTCCAAGGAACTCCAAGGAGTAAAACTTCCCGAGCGGAGTTTCAAGGGCTGGTGCCTGGGAGGACTTTACCTGAGCCGTTTCTTGGGATCCCTGGGAGTTTCTTGGGATCCCTGGGAGTTAAGCCCTTGAACAGCTGAGCTGCTCAGCGAGCTTAGAGCCGAGCTTAGAGCCGAGCTCAGTTATTAAACCGCTCCTACCTCCAACCTGGGCTCAATTCTTTATTCAAACCAACGAATCCGGGGGGCTGCGGGAGCGCCGGCGGGGGGGGGGGGAATCCCCTTTTTGGGGGTGCATCCTCCTTTTTGGGATCCATCTACCTTTTTGGGATCCATCCCGCATTTTAGGGGCGCATCCCCCCCTTTTTTGGGGGTGTCCCCCCCCTTTTTGGGGTGCCCGGAGCCGCGCAGCTTGGCACGATGGAGCGGGGCCAAACCCGCTCCGAGTCCTCTCCGCCCTCCCGGCGCTGCTTTGGGGGGGTCCCCACCTCGCTGCTCCCCACCCATGGGTCACCCGTCCCGCACCCTCCCCCCACCCATGGGTGACCCCCCCCGTCCCCCAGCGCCGCCCGCAGCCCGAACAAAGGCGGGGGAAGGGGCGATCCGGCCCCCCCCGCCCCCGGCCCGCCCCGCCGGGGCTGCCCCGGCTCCTCCCGGCCCCCGCCCCCGCCGCCCCCGCTCTCCCCTCCCCTCGCTCTCCCTCCTCCCCCGGTAAATCCGAAGTTTCCTGTTGGGCACGGGCGAAGCTCGGCGGAGCTGCTGCCTCCTCCTCCTCGCTCCTTGGGATTTACCGTCGGGAGAGGCTCGGGAAGGGCCCCCGCCGCCTCCACCTCTCCTCGTCTTCCTCCTCCTCCTCCTCTTCTTCCCCAGCCTTCCTCCATCCTCCATCCCCGCGGGCGGCCGCCGCACGCCGAGCCCCAGAGCCTCCCCCCCCCCGCTCCTCCCCGCTGGATTTTGGGGGTGCCGCCGTGCCTGGGGGGTGGGGGGGGGCTCCGGCACCCCCGGGAGCTGCGATTGTCGCCGGTCCCATGTGAGCTGCAAGGCACGGCTATGCCCCTGGGGACACCGCGCTCCGCCCCGCTAAGGTAGGACACCCCCCAATAATCCGCCATCCCCCCAGCTAAAACGCCGGAAAGCTCCGCCAGGGGGTCTGCCAGGGGGTCCCCGAAGGGTGCGGGGCACCCCCAGCTCGCCGGGGGGCGGGAGCGGCCGCGCCCGGGCGGAGGCTCGACCTCCCCCCGCCCGCCTTTGTTGTGGCTGGAGCGCTGGGACCCGGCGGAGCATCCCCGGTAGCGGGGAGGGGACAGCCCTGACCCGCTGCCCTCGCCCGCAGGTGCTGCTGGCCGCGACCATGAGCGCCGGCGACAGCCGCGAGCCGCGCCCGGCCGAGGTGCGGGTGCCCATCACGGCGCCGCGCCGCCCCGAGCAGCCGCCCGAGGATGCCGGTACCGGCTCCGGCAGCGGCTCCGGCTCGAGCAGCGGCTCCCCCGGCCGCGAGCCGCCCGCCGAGCTGGGCTCCGAGGAGGAGGAGCAGGTGCCGTACCCGGCGCTGGCACCCACCGCTTTCTTCTGCCTCAAGCAAACCACCCGCCCGCGCAGCTGGTGCCTCAGGCTGGTCTGTAATCCATATCCTTTCCCTCGGGAACACCGGGATACCCCTCGGGACACCGAGATACCCCCCGGGACCCTCCCTCCCCGTGGCCGGAGCATCCCGGCAGAGCTGCGCGTCCCCGGGTTCCGGCAGCGCTCGGAGCCCCCGCGGTGCCCGGCGTGTCCTCGGTGTGTCCCCAATCCCGGTCCGGAGAGGGGGACGAGAGGGATTGGTGGCAGCGGGACACGCAGGGAGCGCGTCCGCCGTGTCCTCCCTTTTTTAGGGACACGCAGGGAGCGCGTCCGCCGTGTCCCCCCGTTTTTCGGGACACGCAGGGAGCGCGTCCGCCGTGTCCCCCCGTTCTTCGGGACACGCCAAGGTCCCGCAGCGGCACCGCGCGAGTGGCCGGGACGGGCAGCACGGAGCCGCTCGGGGGGTGCGGAACCGCGGCCCCCCCGATATTCCCAGCGGGAAAAAAATCCCGAAACTCCACTCGTGGCTCGCTGGGGTGGGAAGCAGCGGAATTCCAAAGGCGACCTTGTGTTTATGGGGTGCCGGGCGGGGGGGTTCAGCCCCTCCGTGTTTATGTAAGAGCCGGCGGTGCACGGGAGCTTTCCCGACGTGGAAAAAATGGGAGCTGGAGTTGCTTTGGGAAAGGCACATGCCTGTATTCCCGAAAAGTCCCCTCCGCTTTTGTTCTCCTGCAAGTTGCAGGGAAGGACGGGAACAGTGAATCCTCTAAATCCACCCCGTTGCCGGTGTCCTTTACTCGCTTTATGAATGTTAAACAATAATCCAGCGGCGTTTTCCTCTCGGTCGTGACATCCAGGAGATGGAATTTTCCCCGGAATGCTGGGTGTGAGCGGGAGTTGTCGGTGCGTGGCGAGAATCTTTGGGAAGTGAGCTTTTAGCATGGGCGTTGTGTGGAGAATTCCTGCTTTTTTTTCCCCTGCCCCCAATCCCCCTCTCCTGCTATTAATCCCATTATTTATTAATAGGGTGATTATGGATCTGCCTCAGTTCCCCATAGAAATTCCTTGTTCTCCCCAGCACCAGGAATTGCACAATCCTCCCGGGAATGCCGCCTCGGGCTGGGAGCTGGAGGAATAACCAGAGGGAAAAGCCCACGATTTTTAGGGATTTGGGTTTCCTTTTGTTCAGTGGAGGTTTGCACGAAATATGGAATTTTGCAGTTGGGATTTCCAGCCCTGAGGGGGAACTCGGACGTGCAAGGGTGGGAAGGAGGAGTAGACAAGGAGCTGATGCTTAAATATCCCATGGAATGATAATTCCGTAAGAAAAGCAGGATGGAGCCGGCCTTGGAAGGGCTTGGGGAGGGCACTGTGTTCAGTCAGAGCTGCGAGTGAGTCAGGATGGATTTATTCCTTAATCCAGGAAAACTTTGGGAGCTTGTGGGAGGGAAAAGTCATTTCCTTTGGATTTGGGGGAGTCTCTGGGTTTGGCATTCCCGAAATTGGTGCCACTGGCAGGACGAGGATTCCAAGGCGGGTTTGTTGGGAGAGGGTTCAGGTGTGCTCCTGCTGCCGGAGCTCGGGCTGGGCTTGGATTTTCCCTTTGGGAATTCCCAGCGGAGCACGTTCCTTTCCCAAACTTCCCCATCCAACAAAACACCAGCTGGAAATGGGGATGGACTGTTAGCAGGCAAGCAGGAATTCCATAGAATTCCCTGGATTTCAGTGCTGGTGTGCTTGGATTGCAGCAGAGCAGAGCTCCCGAGGTGTCGCAGCAGGAGGGATGAGCTCCGTGCTGGGATTTATTCCCGTTTTCCCAGTCTACACAATCTAATCTTTCCATTCAATTTTTTGGGAAGAGCTGGTTGGGATTTTTGGGATCCGTGTCTCACTCAGGTGCTGGCGGTGTGTTGGACCAGAGGCAGCTGGAAACCGGGATCTTGGGAAAAACCCCATGGAGTGGGACACTCGGGAAGCAGCTGGATGAGGGGATTTGAGGAGGAGCACAGGTGGATCCGTGTGGTGAGGGCTGGAATTCCCAGGAGTTTTTTCCAGAGGGAAAAGATCCCACAGAAGGGGTTCCTGCCTGGGTGGGTTGGGAGACTCTTCCCACCCTTCCCGAAGCACAAATCCATAAAGCAGGAAAACGAGGCTTGGGATTGCCTTAGGATTTATGGAAGGGAGGGATGGGACTGGGAGGCTCCTAAATCCAAGGAACTTCCCAAAGTGTCCTCATGGGATGGGGCTTTTTTGGGAAGTTGTCGTTGCTCCCACTGGGATTTCTTCTGTGGGAAGAGGGAGGAAATCTCGCTCCGCGCCCTCCAGTTCCCGTATCCCACCTCTCCCTGTGCTTCCCGGTGTGGGAATGCTCCTCCTGTGCCATTCCAGTGGCCACTTTCCAGCAGCTCCTTGTGGCCAATCCCACAGGATTCTCTGGGAACGGAGCTGCCTTTGGATGTGCCATTCCGCACCTCAGCACCCAAAATTCCAACTGCTTCCATCCCATACATCCCGTGGGGATCTCCCTTTCCAACCCAGCTTTTCCGAGAGCTGCCAGGTTCTTATTCCAGAAAATATTCCAAATATTTCTGGGAATCGGAGCTATCCCAGCCCTGCGGCCCAGCGCAGGTGGGAATCTTCCCAAAAAACGTGGTTTGTGTGGAGCTTATCCAGGAAGGGGTCACTGGGAGGCTTAGGAATGGCTAAAAAAAGCTGGAGCCGGGTTCTGGAGGGGACAGGTGGGGCGGGATCAGCTTACGGAGCCGGGAGCATTCCCGGGGAGCATTCCCAGCCGGAGGCATCAGCGGGAAAACGGGGAGTGGGCAGATGGAAGAGCGGCGCTTCAGGGTTTTTAATAACCTTGGGAATGCTGAGAACGGCCTGGGAAGGATCCTGGGAAGGATCCTGCTCTCCCTCCCCCTCTGCTTCCAGAGGTTTGGGTTAATAAATATTCCAGCTTGGGAATTCTCAAGGAAAAGCTCTGGCAGGGGTTGATTTTGGACGGGGTGGGAGCACTAACAAGGAATGTGTTAATTAAATTAATCCAAGGAGGAGACTCCGGGGCACTTTTCCAGGCTGTGCAGTGTCATTCCCTGGATTTGCTGAGCGCAGGAATCTCTTCCCGAGCTCCGGGGTCACCTCCAATCCCAATTCCCACCCCAAAATCATGGATCACAGCAAGCAAACAGCCCCAACATCATCTTTCGGGATACGAGCCACGACCAAAGTCCGATTTCCCCTCAAATCCGGGTGCGTTTTCCCTCTGTTTCCCTGCTGTGCTTTGAATTTCCCGTTTGGTTTTTTTTTTCCAAACCCACCTAAAATTGGAAGCAAACTTCCCTGTTTTCCTCAGGCCCAGATCTCCTACGTGGGTTTATTTCTGGAGGGCCGTGGGTGGCGTTTTGTTCCCGTCGGGTGGCGCGGCAGGATTTGGGGTTTGCCACCCCTCGGGGTCATTCCCTGCCTTTTCCCGAGTGGATCCATGGAAACCTGGAGCGTCACATGGGGTTCCCTTGAATCTTTGGGATTGCTGCTGCTTTTTCAAGGGAACGGTGAATCCCTGGATATCCCCGTGCCTCGGGAAGGGTCGGAAGCGTCTCCCGGGGTTTTGGGTCGTGGATGTGACCCCGGAGCTGCTCCAATGTGGAGGGAAGCTTTGAATCCATCCCAGGACATCTGCAAGGGGTTTTTTCTCTGGAAAACTGGGAAAATGGGCTGTCACTGGGATGGGAGGTGCGGCACTGGGAGTCTGCTTCCAAGCCTGGCTTTGCTAAAGCCAGACCGACTTTGGTTCTTTAGTCCTGAAAACACTCCAGGATTCCTTAAGGGCTGGAATTTGGGGGCTTTCCTGATTTATATTCCCTGGAAAATGGAGCTCTTTGATCCCAGCTGGTTTCTTGGCTTTGCTCTTGCTGGGCCAAGTCTCTGCTCGCAGCAAAGCTGGGCTTTATTTGTTAAATTCCTCTTCCTAAAGTGCTCCTCGCTGGTTAAGCCAGGCCTAACATCCCCGGTGCCATCCTGGGTGCTCATTCCAGCATTCCCCAGAGCCTGGATGCTGGAAAAAAGGGATTTGGGGCCAACTGGAGCAGCTCCTGCGCTTTGAACTCGGCTGCTTCCTCTTCTTCCTCCTGCTGGGCTGAGCTGTTGGCCTGGCACGGGCGGGAATTGCTTCCCGAGAATTCTCCTCATCCCCTGCTGTTCTCTGCCTCAGGGAATTTGGGATTTGGGAATTTTGTGGCTGGAAGTGAGCGTGGCTGAGCTCCATCACTTGGAGCACCTTCAGCCGATCGCTCTCGGATAAGACTGGAGGAGCTTTAGCAGCAAAGCTCGGCTTTAATCCGCGCTTATCCCACCCCTCTCCTGCCAAATGCATTGGGAATCTTCATCCCAATCCTTGTTTGGCACCTCCCAGGAGAAGCATTGCCGGGAAAACATGGAGCAGCCTGTGGAAAAAGCGGGTAGGAGGGAAGGAAAGGATTCCTGGCACCATCCCGGGAGTCGCGGGACTCCCTCTGGAAGTGGGAAGAGGCCGGGACCCTGATTCCAGGGGTGTTTTCCAGCGTGTCGGGATGGCAAATTCCTTGGAAGTGTGGAGCAGCAGATCCCAGGAGTTGAACTCTGCTGGGAAATGCAGCAGCTCCGAGGCTCCAGCTCATCCCTAGGGATGGAGTTTGGGCAGTGGGATCCCAAATTTTCTGTGGATGTTTTCTCTGGGATATTTTGCTGGTTTTTAGGGAATCTTTAGATGGAAAAAATGGGATTAGATTGATTTGTATTAGATTTAAGCTCAGCTTTCCCTTGGCTTTGTGTTGGGGGGCTCGGGCTGATCCCTTGGGAGCCAAATCCTGACTCTCCCAAGCTCCAAGCACTGTGTTTGGAATAATTCCATGGGAACAACCAGGATCACTCCTGTGTGCAGCCAATGAACCGGGAATCAGGATTTTCTCCCTGTGTTTGCATGGATTTGGGATTTGTTTCCCAATTCCTGCCACAGATAGGAATTCCTGCTGCCCACTCCACGTTTTCCTTGGATTTCCCTGGTCTGGGATCTCCTTGGGCTGCCGTAAATTCAGGAGCAATCCCAGGGATGTCCATCCAAAGCCTCCCAGGTGAGTTTATCCCTCCCAGTTCCATCCCCTGGAGTGCCTGCCCAGCATTCCAAGGCTGGAATTCCTCATGCAGGGAATATGTTCCGGATATTTACACAGATGTTGGAAGCTCAGATTTTGCCTTTAATTCTTAAGGCAGCAGCTGCTGCTTGGGGCCAATCCCTTAATCCCTGGGATTCGAAGGAAAAGACCCTTTGGAGGGAATATTTCCCTGCCTGGGATAGGAGGGAAGTTGCTCCAGGGTTACTCCACGATCCCACCTCGGAGTGAATTCCAGGAGAATTCCCAATCCTCTTCCTGAAGCAGCAAGGGAAGGCAATTAGGGCTGCTCAGCTCCGTGTCCAGGGCTCTTCCCAACCTCCCTGGAAATCTGGAGCTGCCCGGGGAACTTTTGACAAAACACAGCTGGAAAAGACAATTTTCTCTTTTTTTCCCAAATAAAATTCCGGTCTGGGCACTGCAGCAGGCGCAGGGATTTGGCAGCGGATGAAGCACTCGGCTCTGGGATCTCATTTTCCCTCTTTCCATGGACAGATGGGAATTGTGTGCGCTCACAATGCTCCCAGTATTTGGCTGTTTTTCCCTGAAATTCCAGAGGAATGGGATGTCTGTGTGTGTGTGCAGCTATTCCGGCCGGGAATTCCAGCTGGGTCACTGCTCCCAATCCCTTGCCTCCGTCCTGGCAGGGAGGATTTGCCCGGATAGCAAAAATCCTGGGAGATCTTGCTGGAACCAGCAGCTGCAGTGTGGATTTTCGGGATAGCAGTCGCATTCCCGAGGGATGGAGCCTCACTTCAGGGATGTCGGATGGATGTGACAAACAGGGATGTTTTGGGAAGAGCATCCCGTGGGATTCATGTGGAGCTCGTTGTTCCCAAACTCTTTGATCCTCTCCGCCTGTTTGGATTGTCCTGCTGTCCCAGAAATTCCTGGGAGATTTGGGATGAGAACATCATTGTTTGCACGGAATTCTGCTCCTGTCTCCGAGGATCTGGAGAGAAGGAGGAGCTGACACCTTTTCTTGGGAATGACAGGGAGGGAAGGACGGGAGGCAACTCCAAATCTGGGATTTGGTGCCGCAAATGGGAATTCTTTGGGATTAGGTTTGGGAAAGGGCGCATTCCAAGGGCTGCCAGCCCTGTGGAGCTGAGCTCGGGTGGAATGGGGCTGCTTAATCCCGACCTGCTGGAGATCCCAAATCCATCTCCAGCTTCCCTTGGGACAGAGCCGAGGGCAAACAAGGCAGGATCATCCCTGCTGGAGTCACTTCAGGCCCAAATTTAAGCCAGGCTTAACTCTACGTTTCCTGGGAAGCCTGATGGAAGCAGAGCCTGGTTTGAGCCGGGCTTTGGGCAGGTGATGGATTTAGGCTGAGCTTTGCACCCTCCCTGCTCCTTCCTCTGCTCCCTGGGCTGAGCTTCAGGCAGGGTTTGTTACAAACAGCTCCAGAATCCAAGGAAAACAACCTGGGATCGCTGGAATTCTTTTGTCCTTGGCAGATGCCGAGCAGGAATCAGCTGCGAGGGAAAGGAGGGGTTGGAATGGAACGTTCCCAGCCCAAAGTGGGATTTGTCTTTGTAGACTGGGCCTAAAACCAGGCTTAGCAAAACCCAGGATTCTCCTGGCGATGCTGAAGCATTCCCTGCGTGCCGCATTCCCACTGGGATTGGTTTGGGATGGCCGGGAGGGAGCTGAGCCCGCTCTGTTCCCACTTTCCCTCTGAGCTCCTTCCCAGAGCCCTCAAGAATTCCCTTATCCCCAAATCCCGCCTTGGCCTTGGCACGGGAATCCAGGTCGGGGTGCGGAGGAGCACTTTGGGATAAGGGATGGGTGAATCTGGGAGCAGGCAGAGGGAGCGCATCCTGTGACGGGAGCCTGGAATTTTTTGCCCTGCTGCATCTCCCGCACATCTCATCCCAAAGGGATTGCTCCTCGTTTGCTCGAGGGATGGGGATTCGGGAATCAGGGAGACTTGGGAATCAGAGAGATCAGGAATCAGGAAGACTCAAGAAACAGGGATCTCAGGAATGGGAAGACTCAGGAATCAGGGAGTTGGAAACAGGGAGACTTGGGAAAAGGGAGACATCAAGGAAAGCGCTTGGCCCCGCAGCGTGTCCTGCTCCCGGCTCCTGCTGGATGTTATCCAAGGTTTCTGCACCTTCCAATGGCTCCTGGAGTGATCCAGTGCCAAGCAGCCACAATTCCTGCTGCTCCGGGCAACCCAGGAGTCTGTCTGCCCTGGAACGCCTGGACCAGCATCCCTAAAAAGGCTCCGGGGCCGGGGCTGCCAGGAGGATGAGCTCAATCTGGCTGGCGCATCCCACGGGGTTGTTTCCTTCGGAATGCTGGGATGTGCTGCCCTTTCCAGAGCGTTGGGAAGCCAAGAGCTTTCCCAAAGCTCCAGATTTTTGCTGGGAGCTCGTCCCAAGCTCCTTTAGTCTGGATGTGGGAAATAGAGTTGGGAAAACTTGGTCTTCCTATGGGTGTTGTTGTCAGCAGTCCATAAATATTCCTGGGAATGGGATCTCTCCAGGTTGGAAGAACCCTGGGTAAATGTGGAATTATCTGGGATGGCCCTGAGTGCTTGGATTTACATCCTGGTCCATGTGATTCCAGCCTGACTGATCCGTGAATTTCCGAGTGCTGTTTGCAGAGAGCTGGAGAAGTTCGGGATACCGGCAGCAATGAGGGAATTCCCTGCCAAAGGGAATGGTTTCCCTTTGGAATGGCTGGAATTGCTTTATCCCAGGTCACAAACAGGCCCAGGCCAGAGCCAACAGCTCCTGCCAGCCTTTGGAATACGGCTCATGGAATATTCTCCTCGACTGTTAGACCCAAACCCTTTGGATCTGATCCAGGTGTCCCATTTTCCTAGCAATGATTTTTGGGATCACTGCTTGGGATCTGGGCATTGTCCACCTCCCTCCTGTTTCTCCTGCCGGTGTTTAGGCTGGAAAACTTTTCCCAACCTTTTCTGGCTGGAAAAAGCCCCCGACTGTTGTGTTTTTCCATGGATTTTCCATGGGCACCGATATTCCCGGTGGGATTGGAGCAGGATCAGGACTCGGCCCTTATGGATTGGATGTCTTTGGTGCCATTGCTTGGAAAAATTCCATTGACCAGCAGGATTCTATTCCAGCAAATTCCATTCCAGCAGGGATCTGGTGCCGCTTGTATAAAGTTGGGAATTTTATTTCCATTCAATTTCTTTTCTTGACCTTTGGATCCGAGATCCCGGCAGTGGCTGAATCCAGGGAAAGTTTTGACTTGATTTTCCATTGGATTTATGTTCTTTCCCTCTGTGTATTGATTTTCCAAGGAAAAGAGGTGGATAAACCTTTGGCCTGATCCCATTGCATTCCTTTGCTGGAATATTGGGAAGATTGGGATCAAATTTAGGATGTGGAATCTGTTCCCTGTGCGTGTCCATCCCAAAAACCCTTGGCTGCCCCAAAGGAAGGAAATTGGGAATTTCCAGAGCCTGCTGTGATCCCACCAGGAAAAGGAGCGGGAATCATCCGTCCCTCCCCACCTGCTCCATTCGCATCCCAAAATTCCCATTTTTTGAGGTTTCCTTTTGCCTTAATTACGGAAGAATCTCGATATTTCCTTGGGAATTCCTTAGTTCAAGCATGAAGAGAAAATTCCTGCTTGGAATTATTTTTAGGCTCTGAAACAATTCCCGAGGTTGTTTTTCCCTGATTCACGGCGATCCCCGGCGCAGCTCCGTGACAATGATTTTTACATGGAATTTTTCCGCAGTTTTATAGGAATTTCTTGTGGCAGGGGAAAACAAGCAGTTCGGAATTCCCCAGCCTGGGTTGGATTATGAAATTTGGGATTCCCAACATCGGGAAAAGCTTCGGAGCTCTGAGTTCGGAGAGCTCCAGTGTTAAATAAATCCTGGGAATGCGGCAGGGGATGGATCCCGGCTCCTTCCCGCTTTTTGGTGGCTAAAAGGGAATATTTAGGGATGTGCTGAGCGGGATCCCGGTTTCCCACATCCCATTCCAAGGCTCTGGAAGGTAAAGCACAGGGGGTTGGTGTCCCGGGACAACATTCCCTGTGCTCCATCCCAGCTTTGTCCGGGGTCTGCAGAACTCCAGGAAAAGTGGTGAGCAGGAAAATCCATGGATTTTCAGTTGGGGTGAGGGGATTGGATGGGAAGAGCATTCCTGGTGTTCCACGATTCCTTGGATCTGCAGGAATGGGAGGAGCTGTCTGGGTGTGGTATCCTGGAGCAGAGCATTCCCGGTGTCCCGGAGCATTCCCGGTGTCCCGGAGCATTCCCGGTGTCCCGGGGCATCCCTTTTATCCCAGAGCATTCCCGGTGTCCCAGAGCATTCCCGGTGTCCTGGAGCATTCCCGGTGTCCCAGAGCATCCCTTTTATCCCAGAGCATTCCCGGTATCCCAGAGCATTCCCAGTGTCCCAGACCAGGCTTGGAGAGGAATCCCAATCCCAGTTGTTATAGAAGTTCTCCATTGCATTCCCTCTGTGAAATTCCCAAAGGATTTTCCCATCCCCAGGCCCAGGAAAAGTTGTTTGGGGTTTTTTTTTTGGGATGGGGAGCAGGGAAGGAGGAATTATTAATGAGTTTGGAGCCGTTGCCATGGGAACCTGTTGCTAATGGATCTCTGGGGTTTCCTCTCCACTCGAGCCGCGTTTCCTGGGAATATCGTTCCCATGGCAACGGATGTCACCGATCCCTGGGTGGCTCTGGGGCCACCGCCTTGGAAGGGCACAAAAAGCTCCTTTTTCCATCATGCAGGGAATCTTTAGTGGGAAAAGGTGTTCCCTTGTGCTACTCCAGAGAGTTTTTTGGGAATACTTGGACCAAAAATTCCCAACTTGATCCCTTTTTTTGGGGAGTTTTTCATCCCAAATCCAGCCCTCACTTCCCATGTGCTGTTTGCTGCCTCCTTTTCCTCGCCCTCCCCCTGACCTTGCAATGTGGGAGAGAAGCCTGGGAAAAGTGGGAATTTTGTGGCGGGATAATGAGGCACGAGGGGATTATTGGCGGCTCCCTTTGAGCTGGGGCTCCCTGGAAAGAGTTGGAAGCGTTTCCCAAAAGTGGAAAATGAGAAATTCCAAGAGGTTTTCCCTCTTTCCGGACCTTGTGGATGAGGTGGGAATTCCCAGGATCAGCACCTGGAGCTGCAGTGATGGGAGAGGCCATGAGCTGAACACCGGGAATTCTCTGGGCTTGGATTTCAGATTCATTGGGATTTTTCTCCCTAAACCAAGTTTTTGGTTCAGTTTTGTGGGATTTTGGGGATTTTTGGGGATTTTTTTCTCCCCTTTTCCCCATTCAATGCCATTCCTGAAATTCCTTCCTGGAAGCAGGAGGGTTTGGAAGCACTTTGGGAAGGGAGGATGTGGAAGGAGTTCCGTGTCCTGCTGTTGTTCCCGGCAGTCGAAATCTTTCCAGTTCAAGTCATCAATTTTAGGGAAGAGGAGGAAAAGGCTCCTGGTGGGACAGGGAGGACTTTGTTCCACATTCCATAAAAAATGCCCATTTTTCCAGAGAAACTTCCCCTGGAAAGGAGCAGCTTGGACAAGACCTTGTGGCCGGAATGTCCATCTCTCCAGGCTTTCCCCACATTCCGTAAAGGGATTGGGAGCTGGAGAACAGCCTGAGCTCAGCCCCACACCAGATGGGATCAGTTCCCTTGGATGCTGTATTCCATGATCCAGGAATTTGCCATCCCGGAGGAGAATCCAGAGCCAAAATTCTTCCCCATCGTTTCTCCTGCAGGATTTGGGAATTCCCAGCCTGCTGTGCTCCAGGGGTGTCTTCCCAACTCCCTCCAGCACCTCCTGGCAGTGGCACGGAATTCCTCCTCCATTCCAAAATCTCATCCTGTGCGATGGTGCCGGAATGTTCCCAGCTGCCCTGGGATGTTCTCCCGCAGCTTCAAGGGGTTTTGTGCTGACCAAACATTTGGGATGTTCAGCCGGAGAAGGGAAAGCTGCAAGGAGATCTCAGGGCCTCAAGGGGCTCCAGGAGAGCTGGAGAGGGATTTGGGATAAGGGATGGAGGGATAGGACACCGGGAATGGCTTCCCAGAGCGCAGGGGTGGATGGGATATTGGGAAGGAATTCTTGGCTGGGAAGGTGGGGAGGGGCTGGGATGGAATTCCCAGAGAAGCCGTGGCCGCCCCATCCCTGGAAGTGTCCAAGGCTAGAGTTTGGAAAACCCTGGGATAGTGGGAGGTGTTGAGGATGGAACTGGATGGGATTTAAGTCCCTTCCCACCCAAACATTCCGTGATTTCTCCAAGCTCCACGGAACCTGTCCCCAGCCAGAAGAAGGGGCAGATCCCTCCCCATTCCCATTCCTTATTCCCATTCTCGGACAGGATTTTGTTGTCCCCAAAGTTCTTCCTCAGAACTGCTCATTCCTCTCTAAAACTCCCCTTTCCCTTCTCCGCGTTCCCATCACTTTTGGATGATAAATATCCCGTCAAATTCCTGCCTCCCAGCCTGAGCTCTTCCCTCTCTGCAGTCCAGTGTGTGCAGGATCCAAAGGGATTTGTTTGGATGAGCAGCACTCCGAGGAGCTGCTTTTCCAAGGACAGCTCAGTTGGTTTCTGTTTCAATCCCGGGAAAGGTCACTCGGAGTCACTTTCCAATGTTTTGCCGTCCCGTGGCCATCTCCGATGGATTCCTTGTTTTCCAAGGGCTTCTCCCGAATGGATGGATGGCTTTGCTAGGGAGCCTGGAATGTTTGGATGCTTAATTTAGACTGTTTATCTCCAGAGGTCCTGGAGTTCAAAGAGATGCTCCGAAGCTTTTCCAGAGCTTTTCCAGAGGCTCCAGCTCGATCCACCCTGAGATCCTGGGAGGATTAGCGCAATTCCAACAGCAGGAGGATTTGTAGGGATTTACAACCCAACCTGGTGCTTCTTGCTCTTTCTTTTCCCAAAATTATGCCCAGAGCCCCTCTCCCAGCCAATGTGGTCTTGCCGTTTTCCATGTCCATTCCATGCTGGATTCCAGGCGGTGCCTGGAGAGGAAAGGTCGGATTTGAAGGTAATTTATGAATCCTGGCAGCTTTTCCGAGGATGTTCCGGCATCCTTGACCTTGGAGCAGAAGCTGGGCAGCACTGCAGGTTCCCACTTGGCTCCTTGGCGTGAATTCCCAGCCTGCCAATCCCGAAAATGCTGATGTTCGGATTTTAGCGGCGTGGTAGAAATCCGGGATAATTACCTTGGAATTAGATCATTCCATGGGAGAGGCTGTTCACAGCTGCTCCGTCCTAATCCGAGGGGCTGATTCAGGCTTTATTCCCTATTTCCTCTCAGATTGTTTAAAGGGAAAATAAAACTCCTTGGCTCCACTTAAAAAACCATGGAATTATTGCTTTTCCAGCAAATCCAGGCCGTGATTAAATCCTTCCCTGCTATTCCTATTATTGCAGAAGGAAATTTTTCCAACCGAAGCTTAAGTGGTCACCCTCGGCTAAATTCCACCTTTTATCAATTTAATTAGAAACCATTCGTTCCATGAAATAATCTGGGAATGCTGGGAAGGAATTGCCAGTTGCCAGGACAACCCAATTCTCCCTGGCTCCCGTTTTAATCCTGGTTTTTCCTCCCCCCTGTCTTTCTCCAGTGTCACTTTGGATCACATCATCCTGACAGGAGATTTCATTATTTGGGAATTCAGGCTGCCTGCATTGAAAGGCAGAGGGGAATTTTGGGAAGTTAATGGAATTTAGGGAGATCTTCTTGTATCCGTGCCTGTCCTCCCTGGAAGGTCACGAGGAGCAGCGGGAATGACAGGGAACGTTGGAAAATCTGTGGGAGCAAACAAGAGGTGTCTCCTCTCTTATCCCAACACCTCATTCCAGCAGATTCCAGCTGGGAATGCCCTTGAATCCAAGTTAGAGTTGTGACGTGGGACACGGCATGAGATCCATGGGATCCATGGGATCCATGAGCTCCTACTCAGCGAAACTCCAGTGGCAAAATGAGGGGGGCTCAAAGTCTGCCTGATCCAAGGTTTTCCTGGAAAACCGCTTCCCTCTCTCCCATCCTTTCTCCTCTGCACTGAAATAGTCTGGATTTCGGGTTGGGATTGAATTTTGGTTAATTAAGAAGGAAAGAATTCCAAAGGAAGTCATGGACACAGGGCTGGATGTCACCTCAGAGGGAGGAGTTGCTGGTGGCAGCTCCGTCCACATTCCATAGGAACGGGTTGGACAGCGGGAAAAGGAGACCTGGCAAAATCCTGCAAAAGAAAAGCCTAAAAATAAGGTTATTCCTAAAAAATCTTGGATTACTTGGAATCCACTGAAATCCCGGCCTCCTCCGACCTCACATCTCCGGAGCTCCGAAGGGGATAAATCCATTCATTCCAGCCCCGTTCCTGATCCATTATTTATGGCCCAACATTTGCTCTGGAAAACATCGCAGTGTGTTCCCTGCCAGAACCTTTGGATCCCACGGGATTTTCCCTGTCTAATGAGTCCCGGGAGTGGGAAGAGGGGTCAGGAGAGGGGGAGACACCGACTGTCTCCGCTCTGGGTTTTTCCTGCTCTTGGTTGCTCCAGTTTTGTAGGAATTCTCCTCCCAGCCAGCGAGATCAAAGGAAAAAGGGAAAAGAAATCCGCGGAGCCACTTGTTGGGATTTCCCTTTGGAGACACCTAAATTGCAGCTTTGCTTTTCCATGTGCTAATTATCCATTGTTGGATTTTTCCATTTAATTTGTTGGTTGTTCCCTTTTTTCCCCCCTCCCTTTTAAATCCCTTTTTTTTTCTGGTGGCGCTCGATTCTGCGGGAAGCCCATCCAGCCCATCCCAAGGATGCTCTGGAATGAGTAGGAAGCACATTCCCATTTTTCTGGCCCCTTCTGCCCTCCCTCGCCCTCGTGGCTCTTGCTCCAATGGGATGATTTATTTTCCATTTGCCAAAGGATGGAATAATCCATATCCGTGGGCCTCCGGCTCTAATCCCTCTTTTTCCCGGAGCAATTGCATTCCGTGTGGGAGGGGTTTTAAAGCTTTTCTTTTTTTTTTTTTTCTTTTTTTTGGGATTTGGAATTAAAACTCAGGATGCCTCAAAGGCAGGCTGGAAATGCAGAATGGAAAAGGAGGACTATTTTGATTAAATTTGTCCTTTCCCCTTGACTCCCCTCGAATTCCATAGAAATCCGGGAATTGCTCCTCGCTCCCCTCCTTCTCCCAACATCCTTGGCTGAGGATCAGAAATCCAAATTCCTAAAAAATCAAGGCAGCCGGCGAAGCTTCCTGGCTCCATCCCCTCCCATCCTGGGCATCCCATCCTGGAGAGCCTTTTCCATGAACTGCGTGGATTCCGATTTCCCGCTCCTGCTGATTTCGAGGGAATGAGCCAGGCAGGCTCTTGGAAAAGGCAGCTTTTCCACCCTAAATGGATGGGAAAAAGAGGATGGAGGGGAATTCAGGGGGATATTCCCAGCATTCCTGCTCGCTGTGTGGTGCCCTGGGAATGTGGCAGCACTGCTCGGCCTCATCGATTCCCAATGAATTATCGGGATCGCTCGATCCCGTTCCGTGTCCCCAAGCCAATGTCACTCATCCCACACGTCAGCACCAACTCCAAACATCCCAGGCAGCTTCCAGCCTTTCCCAGATGTTGATTTGGATTCCCAAAAGCCTTTTTTATCCATGTAATTCATGGAGAAACCAGTCGGTTTTAATTTTTAATCTCAATTTCCTGGTCAGATTTTGGGATTTTTGTTCTTTTTCCTTTGTTCCTGGATTTTTATGGCTGGATGCTCTGTCCTCCCTGTGTGGCCAGCAGGAAAGGCTGATGTTGGGATAAGGAAAATAAGAAATCAATGGAGAAAAACAGGGATAATGTGGATGTGAAGGGGATTCATGGAAAGAAGTGTTGGGATGATCATGGCAGGAAACTCTGCCAGAATCCAGGGATTTGGTTTTGCTGGGAGAGGCTCACGTCTGTGGTCAGGGATTTTGGGAAGAGGGGGATGTGGAAACCGGATCTGGGAATGTGGTTGGGAATAAAGGGACAGCACTGAGGGCTTGAAGAGACCAAAGAGGGTTTACCAGAGATCCCTGGGAAAAGTCCTGTTCCATTCCCAAATCCTGGCATGGGTTGGGTTGGGAGGAACCTTGAAGCTCCTCCATTCCCATTCCATGGGCAGGGACACCTCCCACTATCCCAGGTTGCTCCAAACTCTATCCTTGGACACTTCCAGGGATCCAGGGGCAGCCCCAGCTTCTCTGGGAATTCTCTTCCAGGGCCTCCCCACCCTCCCAGCCAGGAATTCCTTCCCAAATCCATCTAAACCTCCTCTCTTCCAGTTTAAAGCCATTCCAAGGGAGGAAGCTTTTAAAGGAAAAAGAATTCCAGGAAAGTTTCAATTTTTCCCTCTTTGAGCAAAATTCCTCCAAAATCTGATAAATCCGGGATCAAACCAGGTGACTCTACACAAACCTTGGCCTTTCCCTGTGCTGGGCAGGGAAGCAGCAGGACTGACTCCAAGGAAAACTTTGGGAAGTGCACGCAGGTGTCAGAGCTTATCCGATGGAAGGGAAAAAATGCCCGGAACCCTTCGGTGTTCCCGAGGTTTGTCAGGAAATCTTTCCTAACGACTTCACTCCGCGTCTCCGCCTGGAGTTCAGACGGTGTTTGGAGGGAAGGACGTTGGGAAAGATGGATAACAACGGGAATTCAACAAGGACTCCGGCCAATTTTCCTTTGCAATCCAATTTCCACAGGCAGGATGTGTCGCTGGAAATGCCAGGGCTATTTATAGATCCCGGGATCAAGGGGAAATGTAGAAAACTTTGGAATTTCAGCAGCTTTGTTATCGGGATCTGGGAGGAGGGAGAAGCTGTTATCCTGGGAACGGTCTGCAGGGAGCTGCGGGGGTTTATTCCTGTGGTTTTCCAAGGTTGGACGGGGCTTGGAGCAACCTGGGATAGTGGGAGGTGTCCTTGCCCACAGAAAGGGTGGGAATGGAGGAGCTTTAAGATCTTTTCCAACCCATTTTCCAAACCATTCCATGATTCTGCGCTCTCCCAGGATCCCCCCTGACAGCGGGCAGGGTTAGATGAGATTTTGGGAAGGACTTCCTGGCTGGGAGGTTGGGGAGGCTCTGGATTCCCAGAGAAGCTGGGGCTGCCCCCGGATCCCTGGAAGTGCCCAAGGCCAGGTTGGACAGGGCTTGGAGAAACCTGGGATAGGGAAAGGTGTCCCTGGAGATGGCTCTGGATGAGCTTCAAGGCCCTTCCAGCTGAAACCATTCCCAGCTGATTCCATGAAGGATAGGTGAAGGATCCGGGAAGGATTTTGGTGCCCTGGCCCCAGTGTTGTTTAGGATGCCTGATGTTTCCTACAGGGATCTTCCTTGGTGCAAATCCCTGTGGTTTTGCCGAGGATGGATTTTACGTGGAATTATTTGGGCTGTTCCTTCTTTTCCCTTTTCCACCAGGAGCCTGAGTACTCGGAAGTGTTGGAGCTCCTCCTCAATTCTATGGCGAGGCTGTTTTTGGCAGGAATGTGGAGCAGCCTCACTCCAAGGGTGGATTAGGGAATGGAGACTCAACAATTCCTGCTGAAGCGAACGGATCCAGGGATGTGTCCCTGCTGGAGCCGAGCATCTGGAGGCATCCCAGAGTTTGTTCTTCCATAGGGATGGAGTTGTGCTGTGGATTTGCAGTGCAGGATTTGGCCCTGAACTCCTGGACTGTGGAATAGGGAGTTTATCCCCACTTTTCCTGCTTGTTTCCAAGGAAAAATTCCCATTAAAAGGCTCTTTAAAAGGGGAAGTGTCCAATGTTGGCATCTCCTGTTGGAGATCTGACGCAGAGCGATGGAGAACACGGGGGGATCAGCCACTTCCTTATCCAGGGAATTGCACATCCCAAGTTTTGACGTTTACCAGCGGTGTTTGGGAATTGGGAGATGGGATTTTATCCGAGGGAACGGAGTCGAAGTGGCAAAAAAAGGAGATTTTTGGGAATTCCATCCAAGTTGTGGCACAATTGCTGCATTTTTGTTGGGCTGAATTTTAAGTGACCGAATATCCGGGTGGGAATTGGGGAAGGACACGTCTTCAATCCCATTGGAACCCTCTACGCTTTCCTGGGAGCACTTGGAGAATCCTGGAATGGTTTGGGTGGGAAGGGACCTTAAAGCTCATCCAAGGGCAGGGACATCTTCTACTATCCCAGATTTCCAAGCTGACCTTGGACACTTCCAGGGATCCAGGGGCAGCCACAGCTTCCCTGGCAATCTGTCCCAGCTATTCCCAGCTCCAGCAGCAATTCCAGGTCTCCCTCCTGACTCCGAGGTCAGTCAGGACATGGAGACATCCCAGGAGGAATTTGCTGGAAAAAATCAGGGAATTGCCCTCACTCCTCTCCTGCTTCTCCCCCGTCTTGTCCCAGTGCCCCATTCCAGGCCCTTCCCTGCTCCCGGACACATCCAGCCCCATTCCCTGGCTGAGGAATCCCAAATCCTGCTCCTTCCTTGCCTTTTGTTCTCCTTGTGTAATCCATATATGGGGCTTTTCCAGGAGAAACTTCCCAGCAGGGCTCCAATCTAAACAGTGGCAGCATCCCAGGACTTCTGCAGATCCAAGCTCCCGGAACAACCTCCAGCTGGAATTAGGAGCCCTTTGGAATTCGGAATCCCGAGCAGTGCTTTTGTCATGTAAAACTCCCACCTGGAATTTGCTTGGAAGTCACTGTGGCTGTATTGGGAAGCTGGAAGGAAGAAACTTCTGGAATGCAGGAGCTGCTGGGGTTGGAGCAGCCACAGGCATTTTGAGGAGTTTATCCCATTTTTCCCATTTTTTTGCTGGCTGTACAAAGCTTTGCTCCCAGCTCTGGTAATTGCAGGGATCTCTCCATGGATCCATTGGATTTTGTGCCATCCAAAATCCAGCACCTGCAGGGATTAAGTTCGGAATTGCTGCTGGCGGAGTTGGGTGGTGCATCCGGAATTCCCTGATTTTCTGTGCTTGCATCACAAAGGAAGCATGGCAGGGGAAAAAGAGGAATATTCCCTCTGCTCCATGAGTGTGTGAGCAGGGAAGGGCTGATTCATGAGGAAAACTGGCACAGATTCCCAGAGAAGCTGTGGCTGTCCCTGGATCCCTGGAATTGTCCAAGGCCAGGCTGGACAGGGCTTGGAGCAGCCTGGGATAGTGGGAAGTGTTGAGGTTGAAACTGGATGGGCTTTAAGGTCCTTCCATCCCAAACCAGTCTGGAATTAGGGATCAGCGGTACCATCCCAAACTTCCCAGTTCAATGGGATCATCTGCCGGGTTGGGATGGTGGATTTGGGATAATCAGGCCAGGATTTGACCCTGGATATGTCAGTGTTGTATCCATGGATATTGGCTGCTCGTGTCCCAGGGGAGAGGAGAAAAAGCAGGAGGAGATGTGGGGAAACAAAAGCTTTTCCATCCTTCCTGTCCCTGTCTTCCCAGGATGGAAATATCCCACTCCAACCATCAATCCAGATCCCGGGGAGAGGTTTTTTCCCTCTGGAAATGGAATTTTGTGCCAGCATAACCTGGCAACCCACCCACAGCAGAGGCAGCCGAGGCCGAGTTATCCAGTAATTATTGGATATTTGACCGGGAGCAGCTTCCTCCGCATCCCGGAGCTATCGATCCTCGGAGTATCCCAGGATTAGAAATACAGCGAAGGAAATGGGAATTGGCATTTTTGAGGTGCTGGGAGCTGCTGTAATAACGGGATCATTTCCTCTGGAGCAACGGGAAAGTCAGACTGATCCATCAGGGATAGGTGGGGATGTGGAGTTTGGTGTTTGTCCAGCACTGGAGAATTCATGGAATCATGGAATTGTTTGGGTGGGAAGGGGCCTTGAAGATCATTCCCAACACCTCCCACTATCCCAGGTTGCTCCAAACCCTGTCCAACCTGGCCTTGGAAAATTCCAGGGATGGGGCAGCCACAGCTTCTCTGGGAATCTGGGGCCTCCTCACTCTCACATATCGGGAATTTCTTCCCAATATTCCGTCTAAACTTCCCCTCTGGCAGGGAAGCCTCATCCATCTCCCCTGGACATGCAGCATCCTGTTCTCCAGGAACCTTGGATCACTTCCCAAATCCTTCCGAGATCCCAGGAGTGGGCACCAACAAGAATTCATTGCTTAAGACAAGTTGGGAGTTTGATCCCAAAGTTCAATTTTAGTCAAATTCCCATTCTCAGGAATTTTCTGGCCAGTTCGGAAAAGGAAAAACATCTTTTAATCCAATTTTCTTGACTCATCTTCTCCTATGCATCCTGCAAATCCGACTTTGGGAAAAGTTGGGATTGTGTTGGCACGAGGGATCTGTTTGGAGCTGGGAGAGCCTTTGGGATCCGCAGCTCATTCCAGGCTGGCTCCTGTCTCCCATGGGAATTCGGGATTTTGGGAATCTTTTGCTTCGGATGCTCTGGACATCCCCGCTCCAGAATGTGCGGAGCTGTTGGAGCTTTGGGATTGGAGCTTCCCACTGATCCTGGTTTTGTTGGGGATAAGTTGCTCTTGGGAAGCCAACGTTTGCTTTGGACTGGGATTCGACTGGTTTTGAACTTGGGTAAAGTCAAATTTTGGCTGTGGAGGTTTGGATGATTTTTCCTGGGAATGGGAATATTTATCCCAGAAAACCAGCGCTGGTGCCGTGGGTCCTGTGGGATTCCTGCTTTTCCATGCTGCTTTTCCCAGTCTGTGCCCATTAAATCCCAGGAAATCTCCTGTCACTGCTCACCTGTGACATTTCCACCCGATTTTTCCTTCCCCCTTTATCCTTCCATCCCCTCTCCCGCCTTTCCCTGCTCCACTTTTCCCGGGAGTTCAAACCCCGGTCACAGCCAGGTCAGAGCAGGACTGAAACGAGGCCAGGCTTTGTCCCAGTTGGAAAAGAAGGAATATTTTGCTGTTGGAAAACATTCCCGATGTCACTTTGCGTTAGACGCGAAGCCACCGCCAGCACATTCCGGGTGTTTGCTGGAAAACCACGGAGTTTTGCATTTTCCAAGATAAACCAGGTGCTCGGCGGGCGGGAATTTCTCCTCCGCTGCTTTTCCATGTTATTTTTCCTGGGAATAATCTCTCCTTCAGGGAGAAGGGATGGGATCGCTGGGAATGGGATGCTGAAGTGAGAGTTTAAAACACACTGGGATTCAAGGATTTGGCCACAACCAAAATCCAGCTTTATTCCTGCTGGGATTTGGGAATCATCTGAGATCCCATGGGATTTAAGGTTGAGGAGGGGGAATGGAGAGGGAAAAGAGCCTGGAATGTTTGGATGCAGCTCCGGTTGGGATCAAAGGTTGGGATCAGCATAACCTGGGCTGCTCAGGGCTTTGGGGACGTCCCAGGGATCCCCAATCCCACTTTTCCATGGAGCAGAGGCCGGGAATGCAGCTCTTCAAGGGATGCCGCATCTCCCAGAATTCCACCCCAAAATTCCAGCCTCCTGGCCTCATCCAGCTGCAGGGATTTCCCTGGATTTGGGCCGCTCCGAGGGCTGTTGGTGCCAGCCCCGTGTCCCTCTCCCGGCATTCCCGCTGTCCCTGAGGGCATCCAACAATTCCATGGCTGATCTCCCATCCCAGCACGTCCAGAGGGGTTGGAAAACAGCGGAAAGGCTCCTTTGCTCCCCAAATCCAGGCCTGGATTCCCAACTCCTCCAGGGACTCCCATCTTTAGGAGGGAGGAGCGGTTTGGAGCTGTTTTGTGGGGCAGGATCGGGACAATTCCAGCATTTCCATGATCCAAGGTTGCTTTGGGAATGATTTGGTGATCATTAATCCCCATTCCCAGCACTTCCAGACTCTCCAGGAGTTCAACCCGGGGCTGGATCCGGGGAATTTCTCTCCAGCTGCTCAGAGCCATAAATATGGAATTTGTGTCAGCTTTATGCCTTCGGCTCGGCATGAGGAGGGAAAATTCCTGATCCAGCATTTCTGTCCTGGAAAAAAATCCCAAAGCCAGCGATTTTAGATGTCAGAAAATCCTTTGGTGTCCAAGGATTTTGATCTCCTCTGGTTTTCCTTTCCAAGTGGAAATGTGCCCTGGAAATCTGGGAAGTGCTGGGAAAATGGTGGAAAAATCATTTTTTTTTAATCACCCTCTCAGGGAATTTTGTAAAGAATAATTTATGGGAATTCTGATAATTGGATAATTTGGGCGGTGCAGGGAGTGTCCGTGTCCCACCACTGGGAATATCAGGTGGAATCCCTGGGAAGCGGAGGAAGCAGCAAATTCCCCATTTTTCCTCCTGCACAGCTTCAAACTGGTTAAGGAAGGAATTGGGAAAAAGGGCAACGAATCCAGCTGGGAGTCTCTGTTCATTCCCAAGCCATAAACTCCTGGAAAACAGGGACTTATAAGGCAACGCTTGGAAGGATCCCACTTTGTGGAATTAATGGGGAATGGGGTCTATTTTTAAATCCATTTCCAAGAGGAGAAATCTTCCTTTTGGGAAAAGGAAAAATATTCCAAACCCTCTGGCTCATGGAGCATCCTCGTTTTCCATCCCAGCAGAGTCGTCAGAGCTGCTGCTTTTCCTTCATTTCCCATTTCTCCTGGTAAAATAAGGATCGGGAAGCAACAGGTGTGAAGTGGGAATGATGTGGGAAAGGCCTGGGATAAACCTCTGGATACCCAGCTCCTGCTCCCATTGGATTTGCCTTTTCCCAGTTGCTCCCAGTTGTAATTGTTGCTCCAAAGGGAGATTTGAAGGCGAGGCTGGAGCAGGATGGTGCCTGGATGTCCGTGTGTTCATCCCTGAAAATTGCAGGGATCCTCATGGATTTTCTGGATGAGGTTAAATGAAGCTGGGCTTAATTCCCACCTGCAGAATTCCCTATTAATTACTGGGAATTAAGGAGTGATCTCTGCATGGAGACAGGAGAAGGATTTATGGGTCCTGGGTCCTGCTTTTTTCCAGGAGTCAGAGGGAAGAGCAGGCTTGGATCTGAGAATTCCAAGAGATCTGAAATGGCTTTTTTAGTTTGACTTTTGAAACAGCACCTGGAAAATCTCTTGCCAGAGAATTCCATGGAATTCTGAGGTGCTGCAGGGAGGGACAGTTTGGGAAAGGCACCTCCGAGTGCAGCTTTTGGCTGCTGGGACATTCCAGGTACCATGGGTGCTTCCAGAGGCAAAATCCGAGGAGCTGCTCCAAGCTCAGCGGGAACATCCTGGGAAGAACGGGGAGGTCTCATCCAGCAGCGAAAGCTGGGCTGGGATGGAGATGCCTGGATAAAATTGTCCTAAGTACGGGTGGGAATTCCTGCAGCCGAGCCCCAGGGAAGCCTCTCCCCCTGCTCCATCTTTCCATAGGGAAAGGCTTTTCCTAACCCTGCAGAGCACCTGGATTCGGTGAAACAATGGGATGCAAATCCAAAGGGATCCCAAGGGTTGGGTGGAGGCAGCACCCTTTGGAATGGGATTGTGGGATGCAAATCCAAAGGGATCCCAAGGGTTGGGTGGAGGCAGCACCCTTTGGAATGGGATTGTGGGATGCAAATCCAAAGGGATCCCAAGGGTTGGGTGGAGGCAGCACCCTTTGGAATGGGATCGGGACGAGGCTTTTCTTGGCACCGCCGCCACCTGCGCAGACATTCCCACCCTGTGGCACAGCCTGGAGCCTCTGGAATTGTCCCAGGCACAGAAATCCGAGCGGGCGCTTTAATCCTTGGCTGCGCCAGGGAAAATCTGAAGGTCGCGCTGTCAGCGGGGGTTCGGCTTCCCCCCGCTCCTGGAATTTTTCCTTTCATGTGGGAAGTGTCGGGATGGCTCCTGGCCAGCTGCCAGGGCTCAGCTGGTGTCCCTGTCCCCTCCTCCATCCCGGGAATCGCCGCCCCATGGGTGTCCCCAAAGGAATGTGCTGGTGTGGTGGGGTGGGGGGCGGTGTGGATGAGCAGAGCGAGCCCAGCACGGCCAGGGCGCTCCGCTCCCCTTTTCCACAGCCTGGAAAAGTCTTGGAGACGCTGGAGCGCGGGGAATTCTGCGTGCCGGGGGTCTCCAGCTGCATCCCATCAGACGGGAGAAAATATGGAGCCATCCCGAAGTGTGCGCGCAGCGGGAATGCTCGGCAGCCGAGGGCTGGGCGGGGTCGGATCCCTGCTCCCTGAGGAGCATCCAGAGGGCCTGGCTGTGTGCGTGATTCCAGCCGGGATTCGCAGGGATGGGAGCTGGGGCAGGGACAGCTGCGCCGCGGGAGCTTTGGGACCGACGGCAGGAATGTGTCCCTCTCCTCCCGCTGGGAATGCCATTCCAACCCAGCGGGATTCCCACCATCCACACCCCAGCGTGGGAGTGGGAGCAGCTGGATCCGAGCTCCCCTGGCTCAGGGAGAGATCATGGAATGC